>NC_088602.1:172164586-172471291 GCF_036013475.1 Columba livia
CTATGAGCTGCAGACTCAACTCCTATGGTGTTTAAGAGAAGAGCTTCAAAGGAGCTGCTCACATATGAAGTGTTCCAAGTCCTTCTTGAAAGTTAATAGAAAAGAAAATGATAGAAGATGACAGCATCTCTAGACATTATTTACAGGCTCAAAAATAATTTCCAGTGAAGGCAAAAGTATAGGTAAATTATGGGATTTTTGATAACAGAGTGTAAACTGAGTGTGGACCAAAAGGATTGCTGGTACTTAAATATGGGTATAAAAGAAAAATAAAACAAACAAACAAACCCCCCCCCATCAAACTTCTAGAAAAACACAGAAGAAAAGATCCACTGATCTGAATAATAAGCATAACAGTAATTATGTATTTAGCTTTTATTTACAGATTGGTGTTTTGGAACAGGTAAAAGGGGAGAAATGAAAGCTTCGAATAGAATACGAATGAATACGCAATTATATTAGTGTCTTTGAAACACAAAACTAACTTCTTCCAAAAATACTCCTGTCATCAGCCTGGAGGAGGCACTGACAAAAGGAAAAAACCTGAACTATATTAGTTAAGCGTTATAAAATATTTCTTAGAAAAACATATCTTTATGAAAATGGCTCACTAGATCATGTAAACATTTGGAAATTAAGGACATCACTTTCATGATACAAGACAATATCGTGGAATATACATTGCCTAAATTTTTCTAGGACAAATTCTTCAATCGTTACAGCTATAAAGCTCTCCTGAGACCAGGGAAGAGAGCGTAATTATTTACATACTAAAGAAACACTGAAAAATACACTTCAGTGAGTACTCCTGTACACCACAGGATGGGAAGAAGGACTAGATGCAGTCATGAGACTTTTTTTTATTTAATATATACTGATCCTATATAGCTCTTTGATTAATAACACAGATTACCAGATGTACAATTCCAAATCTCCCACGTTCTCTAAACAACAATTACTTCAAAGCAATACTGCATATGCACTTCAGTATTTGAAGTCAGTCTACAATATTTTTTTTTAAATTTAAGCTCACTACATATTTTTAACACCTAATGCTGGAAAAGAGGTATGAGCTTTGCCACTACAACCAGAATTAAGAACGCCAGAGGAAAGCATACTTTTCCTTGGAGGAAAAGAATAACTCTCACAAGACAGTTACTTCAATTTACTTCCTGCCACACAGACAATAAAAAAAAGAAAGCTAGTCCTCTATTTTTTTGCTTTTTTTCAGCCAGTCTCATACACAAAACTACAAGCAAGCTATATGATTTATATGCTTGTGAAATTCAGGAGCCATATTTTAAACAGAGATCAGCTGCAAAGACAACACTAACTTGTTGAGATAGTCAGGGCTATAAAATAAAAGTTTATAACCCTGTTGAAGAATATGATCATCACTATATCATGATGCATACACCAAAGTTATTAACGACTGAACATCTAGATCTTCAGAAGTAAGCACAAAACAGGACACAACCAACATTATTCAACAGCACACTTTATAGCATCTTCTCCCAACAAGCTATGTTGGTTCAGAGGTACCTTTAAAAGCAACATACTGTCCGGTCTCACAACAAAGCACATGCTATCAAGTACAAGGAAACAAGCAGAAGAACACCTTGAAAATAGACCAGACAGTAATTCCCAACACTGACACCTGCACCTACAGGCCCACATGCCTAATTCTTTAAGTTGGTTGAGAGGGTGGGTGGGTAGGACAGAAAGCTTGGCAAGCCCTTCCAGCTCTAACAAACTGAGTACAACCAAGGTTAGTATTTCTTTACAGGAGTTTCCTCTTTCCTTCCTGGGAAAGCCCAAAGATACATGTTCCAATCCTTAGTAGAAAGCAAAAAAGCCTTTAAAGACTACTTTTTAAAATATCTCCAGAGTAATAAATATTATTCACTTGCATACAGGTATTAATTAAAAATACCATCCACAGTTAGTGTTCACTCCATGTATCTCCCATTTCAGCCAAGCAAGCTCTTCCTCTGAAACACAGCGACATTTACCTCACTGACCTTGGGACTGCCTTCCTCCAGTATTTCTCCCTCATCAGTTTGCATGGGAACGGTATCTGTGCAAAGCTCTGCAGAAATGCAAAATACTGCCTAAAAGATGAAAAAGAAAGACATATTTTTAAAATAATGATCTTTCTGCCTTTAACAGTGTTATGTGAGATTGCAGTGCACATAAATAACAATTCCAGGCCATGACTTTTAATGTTCCCATTCTGCGCATATTCACTGAATTTATATGTTTTACGTAAACAAGTAACATGACTGTTTTTCAGGATAAGATATAACTCTACTTAATTAAGAGGAAAAGAAAAAACAGGAAAATACTTTAATTTTTAGTTTTTAAATATGTCATTGCTGAGTACTTAACATATTAATTGTGTTTACTCATTAAAGCTACAGTCAGTAAGGAATAATCACACATACTAGAGCCTAACAATTCTTACTCACTAGGAAATAGCTTTTGTGCAAATATATGCTTCACAGATCTGGCTTACAGACAATCTAAATGTTATTAGTTTGAAAACTGTTAGACTTGCCATAATCTCACAGTACCTCTGGATTCCTAATTTAGGGAATTTAATCTAGGGAATTTTTCCTTGACTTCATTTTAGAAATAAATACATTATAGGTTCTAAATGGTTCAGGGAACTGATAAAGTCATTCATCTTTAAGACAACATCTTCAGTCTAATTCAGGTCAACAGCTCCCAGTATTTTCAAATATTCAACAGTACTTTGTAACTTATTTTGAAATTTGTTTCACAGTGTGAATGCAGTTCCAACTGAACAAAAAGCTACATACCAAGCTACATTCTTAGAATTGTGAAATAACTTAGGGAAGAACGCAATACAGCTAGGGAGATTTTGGTTACAAAAATTAGAATGTCTTCTACTCTAGAGGATAACCCATCTTCCAGAGGTAATGGATTAATCAATTTAGGAGATCAAACACACCAGCATAAATTCAGCAGGAATCTCTCTGTCTCAACATGCAAGATATAAGGTATCAGCAGATCCATAACATGCCAGGTACATCAAAAGTAAGGGCTCACACCAAGTTAAAAACTCGCTTAAAGCCAAGAGCTGTTGGCCTTTAACAGCTGTGCATCTCAAGATGCTGTAACTCTTCAACTGCACCAGCATTTAAAATCTATTTGAAGTATCGCAATTTTTGTGCCTCAGCTACAGAGCTGCTGACTCTACAGTCACCTTCACAGCAGCAATTCTAAGCCTGGAAACTGACAGCTTTGGGAGTGCAAAGAGTAATGAGGCCAAAAAGAGAAAGCTTGGAAATTGTTAATCTAGATGCACCTCCTTCATTTCAAAGTTAAAGCCTATTCATAAGGTAAGGCTGTCTGCACTGCAAACATCTTCTGTATGTTCTGCACAGGTAGACAACGTCTTTCACAGCTATGAAGTTGACACGAGGAATGAAGAATATGTTCTACAAACATAAGGAGCCTCAGGCTAAAAATGTTACGTACAACTTATTAAGTCTTATAACCAACAAGCTGTTATGTTCAGTAATATCATATATTCTCATGCAAAACATGAGAGCTGTAAAGACTTCCAGCACAGTAATTTCCTTTTCTGGGGAAAGAGGAATGAGGATAAAACTGAACTCTCACCCAAATCCTCACCAACTATTCTGTCTGCAGCATATAATCAAAAATCACATGTATCAAACGCTAAATAAGACTTGTAGCATGTATCTACACCAAGATCCTCCTGCAAATAATGAGCCTCTCTCGCTGCCAGGCCACCCTCTGCTGTGGAGCAGGACAGAGCAGCGGTCTCTGTCCATGGTGCTTCACCATGCTCAGTTCCTCAAACCCACTCCAGAGCTTCGGGAGCTGGGAGTTTCTGAGCAGGATTTTGCAATATTGGATTCAAGCAACTGAGAAGCTCTACAGCTTGTTAGACAGACAGTCTGATGTCTAGCAGCCAAAACATTTTTGGCCATAAGGATTGCAGTAATGCTTAATTTGCTTCAAATCAGAGACATAAGCAAGACTGAACTTGAGCTACAGAAGCATTAAAAAAAATAAAAGTGCTTATAAAATAAAACAGGATCGGTGATCAGTCAGGTCAGGCCAAGAGTACTTCAAGGACAGGTCACTCTTCATTCAGAGTGCTGGAAGAACTCAAAATACGAACCCCAGAAAAAAACACTATGGTTATCTTCTGAGATAGTGTAATGGGGAAGGAAGAGAGTTTTACTCTTCATTTGTCCCAGAATTCATGTTTTATCAGCTTTAATGTTCAAAACACATATCATACTACTTCATACAATGCTGAGTTAGAGTGAACTCACGGGGGATGGCAACAAGACGGGAGTTTTAAAAGGCTGCGTAATTTACTGGAAAACTTCACAAGGGGGGAAGAAAATCCACTAAAAAAAAGCTTGCAGCTGGCATAGAAAAACTAAGCCACAGACTGCAAGAGGTGTTGCAAGAGGAAGTTTTGCTGAACACTACCCTTTCCACTGTATTTTTCTCCACTGCATGTGCTTCTGGTTTCTTCCAGGACACAAACCATCAAGCAACAAACTACAATTCAATACCATCACTTTTATATTCTTTCTGCATACATGAATCCTTGATTCCCATGGCCACTGGAACAAGAGTGCTGCATTTCAAGTTTATTTATTGCTTAAAGCAGACACTTGGGGATTTCTGAATCCATTGGAAACTACCTCTATGGCAGACATTTGCAGCAGTCATTTACAGCTTCTCAGCCAAAGTAACTGCTTAGTGCCAGCAGTGAAGAAATAACACAATTATTCCATGTTGTTGACGTTGCCTCTTCAGCTCACCAGCTTCTGAGCAGGGGGCTAAGGCTCACACATACGGTAATGTATGTTGTACACAGAGAACCAGCAGGCAATCAGAATTTGTACTAGAATCCTATAGGACTGGAAAAAAGGCCAAATGCCAAAAAGCATTTATTTACTTATTTCCAATATTTATGCCATAGGCCAAGTTCCCAAGGGATAAAAACATATAAAATTTACAGACAGTCCCTTTAGATTTTCAGATCAGACATCTATCAACAAAGTCACTCTTGGAAAAGGCGAGAGGTATGATAATCCTCTTCTTCCATTCTTGCATATACCCACCAAAACTACTTCTGATGGAACTGAAATCCCCCAATCTTTTTATTCATCTGATGTCTTCAAAAAAAATTAACCAACTTCAGTTTGAGTGAGGACTCAAGGAAGGTTTGACAAATTGCAGTACACAGATATGTCCACATATGATGTCGCAGATACATGTCTTAAGTTAGGAACAATTTTTATTTAACTCTTTAAAATATCATACAGTGATGAGAATCTGTTATCCAAAAAATGCTCACTTATATGAACTAGCTGCAGCTCTTACGAACTACAATACTGCCTACTACAATATCATCTTGTCATAAAACAATATGGCTTTGGGACAATCTAATTTGATATTTAGTAATATTTATGTTTTGCCTCTTTCTGCAGCAAAGATGTAGACATTTCATTCAGTGGTATCGGGACAATGGATGCAGCTACAAGTCATAAATTCAGTGTAAGCACAACAGTGCAGAGCACTTTATGGATAATGTCTCTTGACTATTGCATTCTAGCACACTCTGCAAGTAAAACCTGATCCAAATTTTCATATACTTATAAAGCCCTCAAAATCAATACCACTCAAACCTAATTTTCCCCAGGTAGAAATACCCACCATTCAGAAACACAAGGTCCTCCTTAGGAAGAGGACTTCCTGTGAATTCCAAAGTCTAAATTGGTTATTTCCCACTGGAACACCCTTGAAGGACAGTAAGGCTGTGCAAACTGTCACCATTACAGACAGTAAGCATAAATTGAAGGTAGGTCCCAAAATCTCCCACAAGAGAACAAAGCAAAACAGGCACACTAGTGCTCTTTAAAAATGGTCATCTAGTATACACGGCATACTTGAATAAAAGTAGTTAGAAAAAGGCAGTATTGTACTGAACTCTGTCTTAAATGACCTGCTGCATATTTAACACAATCGTATTGATACATGATTGCAATCATTAGTCTCTATCCAGATACACAGAGAAAAAAGTGTTAATTTTTAACAGATGGTCTAGCCATATTATATCTAATTGTTACAGCTTTACATTGAGTTTGTTACAAATGTACAAAAGTAACAAAATTTAACATATGGAAAAAGAACAGAATATTTTTTGTCATTTTAAATGCAAGTTGAGAAATACTGAGATGAAAGCAGGAGCATCCAGAAGATAAAAAACAACTTGAGTGTAACTTCATTTCTTGTAGGAACTAATCACTTACCATTACCAGTGACTTTAAAATCTCATCATAAATTAATTAATTTTCAAATAAAATCATGATATGCATCAACTTCAGCTGACAAAAACAAATCACATAAAAGTTACAGAAACAACTTCACATACAAGCTCACAGGAAATAACATACTAGAAAGTATATAAAAACAGCAACATATCTTATAGTTGGTTAAGAACTATTATAGCCTAATGTTCCTCTCATCTCCAACTTTCAAGAAAGCAATAGTGAACTTGGGTCTGTTTTTACCTTTGACAGTTTCCGAGGGCTGCCAAAGCCCACTAGGATCCGTCCTGGCTACATTCAGTGCAAAAACGAAACCCTAAAAAGGAGACAAAAAAAGTTAAAAGGTCAGTCAACTCTTGGCATTACTAGATAAAAAACCATACAAAAACTAAAGTAAATTGTCTCCACAGCTCAATCATCCTTATTGCCAAAGAATTTAGAAAAAGCCATATTAATTTTAATAAAGTCATGCAGAGTAAACAAAAAAATCGGAATCGCAACTAAAGCAATACCCCGACCCCGCTCCGGGGAGATGTGGGGAAAGAGCTCCAGTTAGGGTTAGAGTTATGGAGATAAGTACCTTTCTACTCACTATTCTTTCACTTCAGCTGCCACCCCCAGTAAAGGAAATTATTCTTCAAAGGCAAAAAATTTACATTTACTTGCTTTTACTTGTTGAGCCTTAGCCTCAAATTTAGGCTCAAGTTTTGGCAAATTTAGGTGTTTACAGAATAAAGTGGCACCACTGCTGGAAATGTATCTTTAACTACCTCAGAGAAAATGCTAAAAACCTAAGTATTCAGAAGCAATTAACAATCTTATCACCCATCACCACACAACTTCAACCAACAGCTTTGAGAAAAAAAATAGGAATCTTTATCCTGTGACCCGCCGAACTATTTAAGAGGTATTTTATACCTCTATCTATAGTATTTAGATTGCTGGTTGATTAGCCTGCTCTGAATCTTCACTAAATACTATAGTTAACCAGCCTGACATTTAAGTCTTAACAATGTACCTTACATAGGGCTGCACAACAGAAACCTCGAACTGACAACTGAAGAGGAGATTCCCCTTCCAAGGATTTCCTGTCACTATCAGAGTTTCTGTAAACTTTGCCAGCAGAACCACTTGAAAAAAAACAGCTTACATTTCCTCATAGGTATAACAGGAATACCTCTTAAAATGAATGCCACCATTTAAACTATGAATTGTAAATTCTACATGTGCTGAAAATTGTATTTGTTTGGCAGCAAGTTACAACTTTCTCATTAATAATCATCATATTAACCTTTTCACAACAGTTTTAAACTGTTTACTTACTATGTATAGGTACAAAATAGAAATGTTTGGTTTTTATCCGGAAATAACCGTGCAGTCAGAACACTATCAAAGCCCAGGTGCAACATGCTCAGTCTTCTCAATTACTCTGAAGTAGTTTTTCAAGTGAAAATCTACACTAAGTACATCATCACCTTAATATTATGATATCTCAAAAGTACCAGCAACCTTAGAGTTCATGCCTAAATGGAGGATGTTTTTACCAGACAAGGTGTTTTAAATCATTGTTAAAAACTAAGGCACTGGAGACAGTAGTCTAATAAAATTCACTTGTGATTACTTTTACACTAAGTGAATGCATACTCTGAAAAGAGTAAGAAGCCATAACATTTACCACTTTGTAATATTTCCTCCATTGAAAAAAGCACTGTTTTCATCTTAGCTAACTAGGTAAAGCAAGTTGCATTTACCTGGCTTCATTAGACAATAGAAGATTAAGGAAATGTTAAGAATTAATATTTAATAAATAATAAATATTAATAAATACTTCCACTACTGAAATATTTTGAAACTAATATGCAGAGGTAAGAGTAACCCACTCTGTCGTCCATGAGTTTTCAATTTTCCCTATTGATTTCCAAAACTACAGGAAAAAAAAAAAAAGAATTTCCCTAAAACGCCTCAGAAATATCCAACACCACCATTTAACACACTATTATTATCCTGTGCAGCCAAGTACATAATGCTTTATAGGTGGAGTAAAAGGCTGCTGTTGACTTAGCAGTTTTATCATGCATTTCTGACACATACCTTCATCCAATGAGAGTATCAGCCAAGACTAATGAAGTGTTTGTGTGGTTTTTGATGGCATAGGATCTGGAGTTAGAGGATAGGAAACATTGCAGAAGCTGGCCAAAAACCAGCTTTTCCCAGAAAAGGGGTTGTTGCAGGCTGGATACTGAAATACCGTAGCATTAGTATCTACCAAAAGCATTCAAAGTTCCAGCCAAACCACTACATGCTTATGTACGACTAACATCTCCACATAAGAAGTGATAACTGTTACTAATTATGCCAGTAATCTGACTTATCATAGAATCTTATTCATGAAGAGGAGTATGGATTCCTACTGCTAACTGAAAAAAGTCTCCGTCTAACTTCCAGTAAATATAAGACAGGAAGACTGACTGTCTACTCAACCTCTGATAAATTTACACCTATCATAGAATCACATCACAGAATGTAAGGGACTGGAAAGGACCTCAAAAGGTCATCTAGTCCAATCCCCCCACCGGAGCAGGAACACCTAGATGAGGTTACACAGGAAGGTGTCCAGGTGGGTTTTGAATGTCTCCAGAGAAGGAGACTCCACAACCCCCTGGGCAGCCTGTTCCAGTGTTCTGTTACCCTCACTGAGAAGAAGTTTCTTCTCAAATTTAAGTGGAACCTCTTGTGTTCCAGTCTGTACCCACTGCCACTTGTTCTGTCACTGAGAAGAGCCTGGCTCCATCCTCGTGACACCCACCCTTTACATATTTATAAATATTAATGAGGTTTGCCCCTCAGTCTCCCCTTCTCCAAGCTAGAGACCCAGCTCCCTCAGCCTTTCTTCATAAGGGAGATGCTCCACTCCCTTAATCATCTTTATTGCCCTGCGCTGGACTCTCTCCAGCAGTTCCCTGTCCTTCTTGAACTGAGGGGCCCAGAACTGGACACAATATTCCAGATGCAGTCTCACCACCCCCCTTCTAACACACGCCATGATGCTATTGGCCTTCTTGGCCACAAGGGCACAGTGCTGGCTCATGGTCATCCTGCTGTCCACCACGACCCCCAGGTCCCTTTCCCCTACACTGCTCTCTAACAGGGTGTTCCCCAACTTATACTGGAACCTGGGGTTGTTCCTGCCCAGATGTAAGACTCTATACTTGCCCTTGTTATATTTCACTAAATTTTTCCCAGTCCAACTCTCCAGCCTGTCCAGGTCTCGCTGGATGGCAGCACAGCCTTCTGGCCTGTCAGCTACTCCTCAAAGTTTTGTGTCATCAGCAAACTTGCTGACAATACACTCTATTCCCTCATCCAAGTCATTGACGAATATATTGAATAGTACTGGTCTCAGTATCAACCCTTGAGGCACTCCACTAGATACAGACCTCCAACTAGACTCTGCCCCATTGACCACAACTCTCTGGCTTCTTTCCTTCAGCCAGTTCACAGAGCAATAACGACATTAATTAGCAAAGTGGCACGAGTGGGTAGAATCCAGTGAAACAGTTGGTTTAAAGACAGATTGTGACATGTAGCTGAGTAGGACTGCAAAGATGTTACGACAAGGAGGATTTCCATGTCTACCACAGTTAGAACAAATCTAAATATCATGCATACATCTCCTCCTAATTCAAATCCTTAGAGTAATCATCTACTGCTGGCAGCCAGGGCTTTAGGATTCATCAACCTGTTGCCTGGACTGCAGAGGAAAAAATTTAGCCAGGAAAGCAGATGCAGTGTGATTAGGTAGCCAGAGGGGAAGAAAAGGAAAAACAAACAAACCAAAAACCCACCCACAACTTACGCACTATTTCTCTAATGCCTGCCCCTTTCCTCCAAGAACTGTGACAGTTTCTAACCAAGTATTAATCAGCTATCTACAACACTTACTTATTAATTCAGGCACCCATGCACACTGAAAGATCAGACTCAGTCTCTATTATCTTGCAAGAACAGAAACATTTCATTATACCTACATACTCCTGGCTTACATAAATTAAGCCCTGCCCTGACAGACTAGAACTGTGTGCATATATAGTGTAAGCCCCAAAATATTCTGTATTTTTCATTTTAATATAGTCAAGTGCAGCAATTTGCTTAGCTGGCTTAGGGAATCTATGAAGCAGCAGAATATCCTGTACAGAGTCAGTACTCCTAGACTAGCTTTTTTCCTCAAATATTTTTTAGAGTGCACCATGTCTTCCCACATTTGTGCACCAAGATCTTCACTTACAGCAAATATCTCCTTTCTGGTCACCTCACATAAGCTGTCTCTGTAGGAACGGCGAAATATTTCAGGTGCACAGAACTGAAAGGAACAGGCTGCCATCACGAAAATGTTTTCTTCAAATTCTACCCCCGTCAGCTTCCCATCCAAATCTGGAGAAACAGTAAACACTGGTAGCATGTGTGACGGAATTTCCTACTTTGAGATATGACAGAACAGTAGGAAGCTCTAAAAATACAATTTCTACTCACAACTGGGAAAAAAACATGGATTGAAACTGGTTTCTTGTATAAGAACTGAGTGAACACACACAAGTGTGTTCAAGGAAAGTGATTACATAATCCTACAATAACTCCTGAATAATAAATATTCTGTGTAAAAATAAATTCCATTACCTACCAATTCTCAGGTATTTAATTATATTTTGACAGAACAACCTATCAGCAGCACTGAAGTGGCTAACGCTCAAGCCAATTTCAAATAATTCAGAATCCACCACCATGTCTTAACCACAGCTAGAATGAAATACTTCAATTTTGGTTTTGCAAAATGTAACCCACTTCCAGGAATGAAAAGAGGTCCAGAACTACTGGTTTACCACCATACAACCAAGTTAATATTACTAAAATCTAAATTATTCCCACTGCCATTCCCAGACACCATAAAATAAAGGTTTGTTGTGAAGGCAACCAACAGGTGACATTTCTAAATTCACTTCATCATCTTGTTGGCTACTGCTCATGTTTAAATGTACAGCATTATCAAGTGACAAACTGTTCCTGTCATTGGACCAGCTGCCATAAACTTTTTTTCCTGAGCTTCTAGCATTAACTAAGAGCTTTCTGGACACAATTTCAATTCAAACAATTTCTGACTAGCAACAGTACATTTGGAGACAAAAAGGGGGTCTTTGCTGTCACCGTGGTTTAACTACCCTTTTGCTGATCAGCAAATATTTAACAGCAGCAAATTTTAATTTTTAACTTTGTTCTGACTTAAGTTGTGGAATGTTTCTGATAAAGCAACCAAGAGCACAGTCTCTACTCAAAAGGCCTCAAGCTGTCTAAAAACACCATCTCACAAACACCAGCTGCTGATGCAACTACACAAAAACATTACATACATCATATATATGTTATATATATATGGATATTTGGAAGTCAGCTTAAAGTCATTCATTACTTCAAAACAATACAGAAAATTCCATAATGTTTTCATCTACATCACACTGTTACTGTAACAGTCATGCTTTACTATAAAAATTATCCAAGACAATAAGGTCTCCCTGTGGTCATTCTTCTCCACTTTACATTTCAAGACTGAAAAGGGAAACAGAACTTGTAATCAATTAGAAACAATTTGGTAGGAGAAGGAAAGATGTTGTTGGTGCTTTAGACAGGATTTAGAGCCTCTGTCTTTCACATTGTTTAGAATAATTTCTTTGTATTGGTTGAGTGCATCCAGGAAGGATGCACCTCAAGGAAAAAGGAACTAAACACATTACTCTAAAAAAAGCAGCTAGGAAGAACGGGAATAGGCAGAAATCCTCAGCCTCTTATTCACAATTAAAAATCCAGGGAACAGCACTTAGCAATGGCAGCTGAATACTCCACAAAATCACTGTGGTGTTCTACAGCAAAATGTGACAAAGGATAAAATGGCCATTATGTTTAATTCAGTGTTGGCTTCATGTTTTGTTCAATATTAACTTCTCTGCACTGATGGTTTTTGTACTATACGGGAAACGGTTCAGCTGTTAATATAGATATGACACAGCCACTTTCAATGGCAAGATAAATAACTAGAACTTTGAAAAGAAATCATGTACAGTGGTCTTCTTGTAAGGCAGAAGGGAACATGAGCATAGAAGGACTATATAGGACTTATGTCATTAACCTGTATGTACAAAACACAAGCCCAAATTCATAGCACTTGAGTCTATTCACATCAACAGCCTAAACATAACTTATCAAATCACTTTCATACAATACAACACTCCTGAAGGTGTCAGGTTTATTTGCTAAATGGACTACTTTGTCTTCTCAAGAAATCCCATTCATTAGTGAGTTTAGGATTTTTTTTGTTAAAGAACGTCTCCCTTTTTGGCTCAGTATTAAGGAGGACATGAGAAACAAGTACAAAAGGATACTTCTTAAATCACATTTATGGAGCTTTTTCTGAGCAAACCAGTAGTTTTTCTTAATTCATGTCTATATAATATTTAAAAAACAAAAACTTTCTTCACTTCATCACATGGCTACCAGCTCATCAGTTTCAAAAGCACAGGAAGGAAAGGCAGTCCTAGACTGCACAAAAATGGTCCTCAGTCAGACCTTCTATTTAGAAAACCCTGTTTCTAACTCTCGAATGTGAAGACAGCCTTGAAATGTGAGCTGAAGACAAAACATTGCATCACCACCTTCCCAGTGTTCCAAAACATTTACATAAACAGTACCTAAGGTGCTAAACATTCCTTCTCCCACTAAATGAAAAAATAAATTGAAAAGTGTATTTTTGAAAAAGTTTTGCTTTAAAGTGTTTTCGTGACAGTCAGCAGCATAGTAAGAGTTTTGGTGGTGACTGGAGCACCTAGCAATTAAGACACAAGTTGAGAATGCTGGCTACTTTTCCACTCTGTATCAAAGTTTTACCCAGCCAACATAATGAAAGAATTTTTTTTAGGAAAGTTTGAAACAAACTATTACTAGAAAAAACTCATTTTTGAATTGTTAGTCTTCTGTTCTCTTGGGTCTTGCAAACTAATGCTTTTCAGGCACAAAAAAGAAGCTATTTCACACTGCTAATACTGCTTCTGCTTGATAATGGCAGCAATGCTCTGAATCATAATGGCACACAAGCAGTCATTACCATAACTGTTACAACTATCATGTAATTCAATGGTGCCCGGGTGGCAAAAATGGGGATACAGTCAAGATGCTCAAGGTGCCAGCAATCCATGTATACCAGCATTCCCAATGCTTCAGCACTATTGGAGCAAAACCAGTACAGTGGTAGCAACCCTTTATTTGAGGACATTCACTAAATTACAGAAAGTCTTCAGAATCCAGAGGACTGGAGTTTCCTGGAAGAGAGGTGAAAAAAAAGGAGGGGGGATGTTATAGTAGATCAGAAACTTTAAACATTTTTCTCCATCTTAAGCAAAATGCTATGAGAGAAGTCTGCTTCTCACTCACCCAACTTTAAACCTGAAAGCTATAAATAACTCCTTTTTTGATGATCATCTCAAGAGAATCGTCCCATCAGATCATTCATACCATGAAAGCCAACTCAGGATCTAAGGATTCCCTTGACCCACAAGTAACAGCCATGAGGTCCTATATAACACTACTTTTATCAAAACCAGCAGTACTAACTAAATTAAAACTGATAAAGTAGTAAGCAGGCATGTGAGAAGGAGAGGGGGAGGGAGGGGTGGCTTATCCATTGACACATTTAAATGGCAACTTCAGCAGTTATAAAAGTTGAAGACAGCACTACTAAAAATTAAAAATAATTCAAATACAGGAATAGAAGATACGGCACCCTTCAAACTTTTCAGATCTTACTGTCTTCCCATATTATAATTAGAAGAGTATCAAAGTTTCCCATGTTAAACCACCCCTTTTGTTCTGTGATCTTTTACAATAAGAGAGGCATTGTTAGGAAATTCACACCAGTGTGGCAATACTGGTGCCAACTCCTCCAGCAGTCAGGACACAAACATACATACCCTGCTGCGCACAGAGAAGTTCTAGGTCGTGGCACTACAGCCTGTAAGGCAGCTTTGGGTAGGTATTTATGGCCAGCCTGAGCCAAGACAGAGCCAGGAGGAGGGCTGGTGAGGGTAATGGAAAAGGAAGCTGAAATCACAATTTGCTTTTGTTCTTTACTGCACTCTTTGCTACTTTACACCCCAAAATTTTTCAAATGAATGTTCTGTATTTATCACATTGCTAATCATTAATAACTGAGGTTTTCTTTTATATAAAAGACATTTTGACTTCCTACTGACATGATTATATATGCAGAGAAGTCCAACATCTTAACACTATTATTGTCAAAGAAAACAAATACTGAGTTGTTAAGCAAATCATTCTAAACAACAATTGCAAACACCAACTTTCAACATAACCAGCTGCCAAGTTCAGCTTCATTAATATTTATAGCTTGACATCAGTCTGAATTATACTTTTCAGCTATTTAAGCACCTCAGAAAGGAACAGGAAGCTAACTTTCACAAATCTGCTCTATATTCAACACTTATTTCAATCTTCTTCAAAGAAATGAGGCAATGCACTCATTTTATGGTTTTGTTTGCTTTAAACAGTTTTTTTTTTAAACAGAATGGAAGTTATTAGCAATACAATCTTGGTCTTCAACAATGCAATCTCTGATAAACATGCTCAGTTAGACCTACTGAATGTGGAACTACTTGCACGAAGAGTTTTGGACCCGCTCAAGCACGTGTGAGGTCTGGGCCCTAAATTTTTGGTCTCTTGGGTTTGGCATAAAATCGTTCTTCAACATTCACATCTGATTTCCTCTGAAAGTGGCATTTAAATGATAAGTAATCAATCTTTATTGTTTCCACCAAAAACATACAAGCCTGCATTTGGGCTACCTACTTGCAATACATTACAATTGATTTTCACAGTCTAGCTTTATCCCCATATCTAAAAACCTAACTCTTTAAATTTGCTCCCAGGTTTCAATGCTTTCCACTTTTATATTAGTTCTTGTTCGTTTATGATTCAAACTGAAACTGTAGTAATAAAAATTCCCAGTTATTTTTTTAAGTCAAAACTTCATAAAACTGAAGTTACTTTTTAGTTTATTTACATACTCAGCTGAAGCAGAGGCAGGTTAAGCTCATATACAGTATCCATACACAGGGCAGTACCACTTTATCTAGTTAATTAAACTGGGTAAAGTAACATTATGCAGTAGCTGGATAAATACAAGGTTAGAGCTGGAGACAGACCAGACAAATTTCGTCACTGTATTCTTGCCCTGAGGCCATCACTATGTTTCGCTGTCAGGAGCATTTTCCATTGCTTATTAGCCAATGCTAAAAGTATTTGACACAATGGGACTTATACCTTTTTACCCCTGAGACACTTCTCCACAAGCTAATTTACTTTTCAATCAACAGGAAGTCTTTCTCAATTTGAATCTATTTTCTGCAATACATGAATTGCCAAGGTCGGAGAAAAGAAATCATGTTGGCCTTTGAATATGAAAGAACCCGAGGAATTAACTTCCAACAACAGAGAAAGCTACAAGCCAGTTCTGGTTGCTCCTCCATGTACTCAAAATTTAAAAAGCCAAGCAAAGAGAGTTAAAGACAGCGAATTTACTGCAACATCGTAGTTTAAAAGGTGAGTGAAAAAGCCAGGTTGTGCAATAAAAAAAAAAAAACACAAACCTTTTTCCCCTTCTAAGTCTCATTCAGCAAAGTGAGTGCCATCAAAAACATGGGTAACGTTCCCCTGATCTTTTGTTAAATATAATAGAAACATAGATAAATAACTAAAATGTGCATGTTCTTCATTCTGTCACCACACCAGCCACAGAAAGTAGATGAGCAGATCCTGAAGCACCACAACACTTACCCAAGCAAAAAGCACAGCTATATCAAAAACCCCCTCAACTGAAGTTTTAGCATCTCACTTTGTTTTGAAGAGCTAAAGAGTTATGAGTTGTGCCTTCATAAAATCACCACCAAAAAAAGACAATATGAGTGGCTGGGGAATACTAGTATGAGATAGTATCCATCGCTAAAAATTTCCTAATGTAAGAAAAAATTCAAATTTTTTTTTTACACTGTCAATAAAAAATGGTCTGTATCTTGATGAACAGCTCCAAACAAGCACTGTGGCTTGATTCTTCTGCACTCTTGTTCACCTCATCAAAAAAAGACTCATCTGCATGTTTAATTGCAAGAATAGACATCTGGTATAATGCAGTTAAAATCCATCAAGGCAGAATCTTAGCCATTTGACAAAAAGAAAAAGTTAGAAAGCTAATTTGAAATTTTTTTTCTCAGAACCCAAAAATATACAGAAGGATATAAATTTAAATGGTTGTAAAGAGTAAAACTTCCTGTGTGGACACACATTTGTGCCAAAGTGCTTTTTTTTAGATTCATACTTAGAAGCAGTTAAAGGTGAACTTAAAACAAACAAACAAACCCCACCAAAACAAATCCCCAAAAACCCCACCGAATATCAATTTCAGAATAAGTGTGTTCCCAAAACTGAGCTAAACTGCTATATTTACAGCAGTACTATTATAATCACACAAACATATCTAGGAAAAATTTCAATGCATAAAAATCCTGGAAAGAGTCACAAAGAAACATACTAAAAACCACAGAAGTAGCTAGCAATGTTGTACAGCAACTATGTCAAGCAACATATATTATTTGCCTTCTTTCTTAAAGTGATTTTCAGCTGCTTCAGGTCATGGGTGGATCATAATTCATTTTGGCATGAAGTAGATTTTAGTTTCTGTAATAAGCAGGGATGAGGGGACACATTCCCCTCCTTTATCTCAGAGACAAAATATTTTAATAAAAAATTTATACTTATACTTTCTCTATGATTGTATTAAAAACATTGTTCCTCAAGCTAGTTGTACCTAATAATATTAACTTACAGTTTCTTAAGTCACAGTGTGAAAGCAACAGAGGCCTTGGACACTTGAAATAGTGTTTCACTGTATCAGTAAAGAAAGTGACTGTAAAGGTGACTTAAGTTTCTACAAAAACTAACTTCTGGAAAAACTTTCAAATCACAGAGTTATGGTACTGCTGTACAAAAAGCAGATTCCACTGCTGGCAGCAGTGAGAAAATAAAATGTACTCTATGGAAGTTCAATTGTCTCCAGAAGGAGAGTCATCGGATTATTGCTAAAGATAAAAAAGAAAATGTCCTAGGAGAGAAATAAAAGGTTTTCATATGCACAAGCAAAGGGCTGGACAACCTGTGCCTCTTCTGCCACACACAACTCTTAAGACACACAAGTTTATAACTAGACCATGCTGACACAGGGTTGCTGGGTAATTTATATCTCTTGGCTGTAAGAAGCAGCAAAACAAGAGGTCCTACTACTGTTAACGCTAGACAGCTCCCCCAGGGTGAAAGCATGTTAAGTCCACAGCAGACTGGCCAGTCCCTGGAGAGATACTTCTGTCTCCTAGAAGTGAATCCCTTTCCTACCACCCATGTGATACAGCCATGAAAGAAAGGTCACAGGGTCAGGAAGGTTGGTAACAACTACCTTAGAGCAGCCTAGACATTTCTCATCACGTGTAGACTTAATAGACCAGTCTTAAACCAAGAATGCCGGCATACAGCTTTTCAAACATTTAGCTTCTTGATTTAAAATCTTACTTTCAGTTTAACTTGTAAAACTTTCTCACAAATTTTACTTTTGCCATATGAAGAACACAGTAGAGAACTGCAAGGCACAACCAATGTTTTATGTAAGAAAAAAAGCCTCAAGTAGCAAAAAACCTGCACCTCTAGGATACAAGATGATCACAGGAACAGGAAGAAGTGTTTTCAACTAGCAAAATAAAGACTCGAATCTGAAAATCTCTAAGTGTAACAGAAGAAAGTTAACAGTACTCATAAAAACTATGTTCTCTATAGGCTGCTACCAAATCGAACAGCATAAAAGAATAAACTTATCCTAATACAGACTTCACTACCAAAAAATTAATACACTACTGAAAAACCCTTTGTGAGGCTTTCATGATAGTACTTTATATAACACTGTCAAGAGCTATGATGAAATTATAAAAATTAAATGCAAGTGAAAACACTAATGACACTTCACTATTCATTTAGATAGCTTAGCGGGCTTCCCCTCACACAGACAACATGATATTATTGTATCACCTTTTGCCTAATCCTCTGACAGGCTATCTAAAATTATCAACTCTTTGTTTTGCAACTTTGCTTCTTATCCTTTCATCCGCTAATTAGCTTTTCAGCCTTCAGTCTTCTGGCTGACAGAGTCAAAATATACGAACTACCAGTTTATACTTTACACATTTATCCTGACCAGTGTCCTATAGCATACAGCAGGACTGCTGCCTTACAGTACCTCCCATTTCTCCTGACAAGCAGTATGCTCCTCCACAGAAGCTAAACTAGTTAAGAGCTACTTTTAGATCCATTTTACCCTTTTAAATAGGTATTTAAAATTTTTTAAACAGTGGAAGTCACATACAGAACACTAATTTTCTTCCCAGAATTTTTCACAGAGGGTCTATTGTATCTTTTCTAATCCACAGACATTAAATCAGGAAATACATGCCAGATATCCGATTTCAGAACTACTAAAGCTGGCAAGGCCCAGAAACGCAATCCGTACTGACTAGCTGAAACTGGAAAAGGTCATCTCCATAGCTCACTACATGGTAAACACGGAGAACATCCAAACTCCAACCACAACCCGTACACTGATGAAAACTTAAAAACCTCAGAACATTCCCCACAACATGATGCAAACCATAATAAGTACAAAGCCACCCTCTCCCTCTTACCGCTATAAGGCAGCAAAGGGAAGAATTATCTAGTATACTGCCTACGGCTCTAAAGGAGAAAGAAAACCTAAAATAAGACCAACTCTTTGCAGCAAAGCATGCTTAATTCCCTGAAGAATTAAAAAAAAATAAGCAAAAAGTGCAACACGAAGAGCATATGAACAGTAAAGCAGCAAAACGTAAGGAAGTATAAGAGTTTTACTATCCACAGAAAGTGACAGGGAACAGCAATCGGAATATTCTTATTACTGTTACCCTAGTTCCTCCACAAGCAGAAATACCAACAGGCAACTACTTGTCTGACAGTGACAGCTGGCTCAAGTACCAAAAAGCACCCCTATTTTTATTATCAGATAGTAGCAGAAAGTTTAGTTTAGATTCACAAGAAAATAAAACCAATTCTTCAGTCCCTATTCCACACATCGTTTGCTGAAAGAACAAACAAATTTAAGATGCATATTTTAGCTGAAAAGGGGGAGAGACAATAAATGTTATGCTAAGGAAGACTATCAGCAAGAATCCATGTCTTGTTCTACCACATCTAGTCAAACAATTAGAAATATATGTTACTGTTTGATCAAGATCTCTGTACTAAGTTAATGCTATTAGAACTGAAGACTGACTTCTTGCTATTCCTTCCCCAAGATAGTGTAATGTTTCACAACTAAAATTTCTGAAATCGCAACAAACAGATCACTAAAAGCAATTCCAGAGATAATTCAGGCAAATATATTTTATATGCACTGAGGTGACAGAAAAGTTAAAAGAAAATCACTGGGGTTTTTTTCCTAATATCAGGTACTTCCCCCCATATCTATGTGCTAAATATGCTTAATTTATCATATGAAGACAAATAAGACACAAGTTCTTCACAATGACACATTTACTGATCCAGAAGTAACACATAGAAAACAGCTGAGTGAAAAATAAAAGCTAATAATAAAGAATTGAATCAAATAGCTTTAAGCTGTAAGGTAGAAGCATTGCAGAATTTGTAAATCTTCAGTATAGACAGAATTTGTGAATCTAATAGCAGAACTACAGAGCAATTACTGAGGAAAGCCATTGCAAAGAAGTGGGAAAATGACTGATAATCGTTATGACTACCATGATTGCACAAGCCAGACAATATCTATGTATAAAAAAGCATTCTGAGAAAATAAACATGATAAAGGCAATAAGTGACTTGGACAAGAGACTTTGCATCCAACCATTCTGCAGAAAATGAGGAATAAAGTAACTGAATCATTGACTATTAATAAATTCATTCAAGCCAATAACTAAGCTTCTTAGACTTATTCTATGATCTCCAGTTGACACTGCTTAATCGCAAATTCAATCTCTTCTGCAAGCAGAAATACACCAGCTCTACTGGAGGAAAAACCCCAACGAAAAACCTCACTCAAAACCGCAAGAGAACAAACCCCGTTTGAACGCATTTTCAAATTACTTACCAGTCCTCTAATCTTTTCCATCATTCTACAGCTTCCATCCAGCTATTCATCCCATTGTTCTAGACACAGCTATCTCTATATAGGATGTATATTACCCATTACTTCTGTAGAACAAATTTTTTTCCTATCTCTTACTTCCTAAAACAGAGGGCAGATCTCGGGTAAAATATACTACCTCAGAACTACACAAAACTCCCTCCTGAAGCTCTCTCCTCTTCAAGACATCCTCCAACATCAAGTTTTAATGATCAAACAATCATCACCAAGCAGATCCATGACACACGTACTACCTAAATGTTTTATTTGACTATTCAGTCACAAACTCTGGTAGATGAGGCTTTTCTTGATTCACAGTTTCAAGATTTTTATCTCCAAACATTTGAGATTATTTAAATGAAAGCTTAGATTTCTAACTAAATGTGCAGTTATATTGAAACTGCAGTAACACACCACCTCATAAGGTTGCCTAATCAAGAGACACTGACTGTTTTATAACTAATTTTTTTTTCCAGTACTGACACATTACAGATTGAAGCAACTCCCTTTACTAGACATCCCAATAACAACACTATGAGAAAAGAAAAACCAAATTCACAAGAGAAGTATGTACATTAGAATTTTACCAATTAGCACTGAAACTTCTAAGCTAATTCTATACATAGGTATAGTTTTACATAAAACAGTATATACATGAAACATTTACATGCCATATAGCTAACCAAGATGAAAGCAGAAAGTATAATGATAACCTCACCTAGTTTCTACAAAGAAAGATCTGCCTGCACCTTATTTCACCCAGAACTTCACAGCAGAAAAGCTAATACACAATTACTAACACACACTGCTCTGTGCTTCATCCCCCCCTTCCACAGCTTCAACTTTCTGCAGGGTGATTTCTTCACTACAGAATTGACTAGTCACCTTCACAAACCACTCCTTGATATACATCTACATGGCAGTCTGTGCACTAACCATGGATCATATAGAAAAACTCGACCTCAGGACCACAGGTAATGCAGCACATGAGAGCATTCGCCTTGCTTCTCAACAGCGCACGTGTTCCATGGAATCTGTACCATTTGAGAGAGCCAACATAGGAGAGGAGGGAATTGTCCAGCAACTTCAGTGTAGACGGACTAACTACAAAGCTGCTTGAATTTGGGCATGTTTAACAACCCTGCAAATCTAAGGTATTACCTCTAGAACACTTGTAGCAGAAACTGAAATTCAATTCATCTGGATAGCAACAGTACTGGAAAACACACCTTTCAAATACAGAGCTATACAAATCCCAAAGATCTACCTACTATTTCTCAGGAAGACTGACAGTTTTTGTAGGGGATGAAAATGTGACAATTAAGCCGAACAAGTCACAATTGAAAATGGATAATTACAGACTGTAAAGACAAACAAACAAACAAACAGCACATAAGAACATCTAAACACTAACTTTCTGAAGAGATATATTAACAAATATTCCTAAGAGTAGTGAAATGTTAAACACGGTAAAATGAAGTACCTTTTACAGTAGCAAGTGTGCCCACTTTAGATAGGAAAACACTCTGTTGAATCTTGGTTTTATTCAACAAGCCTCAGCTCTATCCTGTACTAGATACTCCTACATGCATTTTCATAAAGCAGATTGGAGCTCGCAAGATACCAGCCGGTCAAGCGTCTCCAGAAACAAACATTCGCTCATTTTGTTACAAACAGTTTTGCAAACTTGTTGTTTTGGGGGTTATTTTTCTGCCTGGGACACACCTCTAAACACGGCCACTCCTCCCACCCGCATACACACATTTTAACGAGCATCATGTTCAACACATCCAGCGCGGTCTGTAGTGGTACTAACGTAACCTCAGGACTGTAGCCACACCACACACAAGCACTTTTCTCCCCCGCCAGAAAGAGTATCCTCGGGGTCTTTCCGCCGTTGCACGTTTTGCCCGGCCCGGGCCAGCGAGCCGGCGGGCGGCTCTTTCCGGGGCTCGGCAGCCAGCCGAGCGCACGGCGCTGCGCACCAAGGCGCCGGGCAGCGGCCTCGGGGCCGCCTGCGCGTCCCGCCGGGGCCCTGTCGGGGAAACCGGAGGGGGCGGCGGGGGCACCTTCGGCGGGCGACGGCCGCACGTGAGGAGGGTGGCGCGAGCCCGGCTCTGCCCCGGGACAGGCACTCGCCGGGGTGGAGGAGGGGGGAGCAGCAGCAGCCCCGGTGCCGCGGGGGCAGCGCCCTTGAGCGGCCGCTCGGGGCCCCTCCCGCCCCGAGGCACCGCAGCTCGGGAAAGGAAGGGGGGGCGCGCGCGCTCGGCGCCAAAGGCCCCCTCAGAGGCGGCGCGAGGGTCCTCAGGGCGGGAAGGGCCCCGAAGGCGGCCCCAGCCCGCCCGCCTCCCCTCCACCGCCCGGGGGGAGGGAACGAGGGGGGGAGAGCTGTCCCGCACTCACCGTTGAGGCGCCGCCGCGGTGCGCTGAGCCCCCTTCTTCTCAGTGCCGGGGGCGGCTCCGCCCGTCCGGGAAACACGAACCCAAGAAACAAATGCGAAGAAGCTGCTAAAAACGCCCTCCCACCCTCCAAAAAACCCACAAAAAAAAAAAAAGAAAAAAAAAAAAAACACAAACACAAACTTTCCTCGCCGCCGTCTCCCTCCCCCGAGGAGCACGAACCCAAACACACCGAGACACGCCTCCGCACCGCCCCTCTCACCGCCTATTGGACGGCGCCCCGTCGGCCCCCACGCTGATTGGCTGTTCCGACTGCTCGTCTTTTCCCTCCTCTCCCCTTTCCGCCCCTAGACGCTGCCCATTAGGAAGAGCCTTAGGGATCTCTCCGCCCATTAGCCACGGCCCACGTCAATCACAGAAGAAGACCCGCCTCTGAGCGACTCTAATTGGGCTGTCGCATCACTTTGCCCTCATTGATTGGCTGTACTTGCTGGCTGTCATCGCTCAACATTGCCCACTTCGAAACCGTCACTTGGCTCCCACCCCTTCTTCTCTTCTGCCAGTTGGATCCGAGATCTGCCCCTTAAATGGGGCACTCGCTCTCCCGCCCCTGCTTGCCCCGCCCTTCCGCGCAACGGATTGGGTAGCGGGTTGCACCCTCCGGACATCATTGGAGAAGGGACGTGCCCGTTACACCATTACAACGCGAAGACCCGCCCACCGAGCTGCTCTCCTTGGCCGTCCCTGCGCGACGGCGCTGGGGACCACCTCAGCGGGGGCGGGAGGAGAGGCTACGTCAATGTGCCTACTTCATTTGCTGGCCCCAAGGGCAGGGCACTGTGACAGGCAGACGCGATAATGAGTACTGCCGCGGCTATGGCGGCTCAGACAGGCGCCCCCGCCGCGGAACGGCAACAACGCCACATTCCCAACCGTCCCCAACGACATTTACCCTGACTCCGCCCCTCCCGTCACGGACACGACGGCCCTGAAAGAACTATTGGACAGGGGAGATGTCAGTCGTCCGACTCGCGAGGCCATTGGCGGGAGGCCGACGCCTCCGCAGCCAATTGGCAACTAATCAAGATGTCACCCTCCGGATGACACAGCAACTGTAGGCGGAGGGGGTAGCCGCGCGGGGGCGGGAAGGAGGTGTCTTTGATTAGTTGATTTCATTGTCAATCTCCTTGGAGCGCGGCAGGGAGGAGGAGAGGGACGTGCCGGACCGCATGACGCAGTAGAGGGGCGGGGCGATGCTGCGCGCCTGCGAGCTCCCACGTGGAGCGGCCGGTTGCGCACGGGACGGGGTCGGTGCGGCCGTTGGCGGCATGAGAAGCTCGGTCAAAACGCCTCATGGCGGCAGCACGGTTCGCCCCGCTCGGCCCACCGTGTGCCACGCCGCCTGTCTCCGCACACGGGCGTGTGGGAGCACAGCATGGTGAGCTGGGGGGAGGGCGGTTGATGATGCCGGACTTGGCGTTCCTTCAGGGTCTGCCTTCAGCTGTGGGGGCTGGTCCTCGGCAGCCTCAGGGCGGCCGCGATCCGGGCCCGCTTGCTGCCCCAGCCGACACATGATTTACATTTCACGGGAGGTATCTGGGTTTCGTTTGGGCTGAGAGGAACTCAGGCGTCGGCTTCCATTAAGCAGTGTTCTGCCTTTCGTGCTTTGAAAGGCGGCTGCAGTTTCTTTTGAGTGGAGCCTGAGGCTTGGCAGACTGTGGTGCTCCAGATGGTTTGGTCCAGAATGTCTGCAGTCCCTTCACTGTGCAGGCTCTTTGGGGTGAAAATTACTTTTACAATTTTCAGGTGGAAGCCGTGAACAACAATCAAGAAAACCTGTGAAAAATGGTTTTGCAGTGACTGCTGTATCATTTAAAAACGTAATTGTTAAAAATGCTGACCTTCAACATCAGTGTCCTGGGCTTAGGCAGAACCAGGGCCGTGGGGATGGGGCAGTGGGAGTTTGAAGCAGGACCTGACCTGGGCGTGCTCTCCTGGGAGGTGATGTGAAGCCTGGGGCGAGGTGCAGCTGCATTAGCACAGAGCTGGAAGGGTGTGGAGAGCAGACATGAGGCAGCACTGCTGGATTTCAGAAAGGAAAGGAAGAAAATGAGAGAGACAGAAGAAAGACTCTCATAGGCCAAATAAGAGTTTCAGGTTTAGCAAAGCAGAAGAGCATGGCCAGGGGAGCATGCATGTCTTTTAAACTGTCAGAGAGAGAAAGCACTGAGGGGAATGCGTGGAATAACAGAAGCATGTGAAGGATAACCTAGGAGGACAGAGAGGGTATCCTTCCTTACACCAAATTTTTATGGTCACTTCTCACTCTTCTTATTGTCCAGTATTGTTGATGACTGCAGTTGTCTTAATGGCTGTCACTTCCTGACCTCACCCAGGGCTGCATGTCAATGCGATACTTTCATTTGATCTCCTCCAGAGAATCCTGTTACAACCTGATCAACAGAATAGTGGGGCAGCTTAAAATACCGTTTTGGTGATGAAGAGAGAACTATAGAGATGTGATGTGCCTGTCATCAGTGAACAGGTCAATGGATGTTCAGTGGAAACACTGTCTCCCTTGGAGGAGCCATAGAGACCTTCACAGGTCTCTAGAGACCTTCACCACCAGGAGGGACAGCTGCCAGCGCAGCAAAACTGTGTGCGCTGCTGCCACAGACAGCAGATGAAATCCATATGTACTCAGGCTACACAAGTCAGTAAACAGCACTGAATCTTTTGATGGCTTTCCCATTCAGTAATGGTAATTGATTTTTACATTGATTGGTGGGATAAAGAACACCATTAATACGAGTAAGATTTTATACTGAGTATGTACATATTTGTTACTGTGGTGCTTTAAGGAATGCAAAAGGCACTATATAAATCAATATGAAATAGTATAAATTGGGGATGCACCTTGCCTCTGTTTCTCACTGTTTATTCACTAAGCAGGAACTGTGTATACCCACATGTATTTTTCTTGGTTTAAGCAGAAATCTAATGTACTTCAGAGTACAGGTTACATGCACTGGTATATGTCGAAGATGCTGACCTTGTCTTTGCCATAAGTAAAAAAAAAAAAAAGTCCCTGTTTAGATTCCCTTTCCCCTTATTAGTGTTCTTTTGCAAGTTTTCCTTCATATGTTTTGCTCAGGGTTTTGGTGTGCTTGTAGCAGGACATGGAAGGCAAGGCGAAGGAAAATTACTTATTTTTCATACGCCTAGGAAATCAGATGTTTCATTTTGGTGGAGCAGCAGATTCGATGCTCCATTCTCCCTGTAGTTTCACACTGAAGAACAAATGGGAACTGTGGAAAGCAAGCAGTTTTTGTTGGTTTGTCTGAAACGAAAATGGATAAGTCAGGAGTTCCCACCTGGGTTCACCTGTGGATTTGGGGGGATCACAGCTTCAAGGCTAGTTTTTGGCTCTCCTAAAGTCCAGATACTTATAAACAAAATAGTTCTTCCTATTTTTTTATACCTCCCCCATTGCTACTTCTGTCCAAAAATGGGACCAGGTTGGCTAGTGAAATTGCATTTTTTCATCCACTGGATGTCAGTGTTACACTACTGCTGTGGTACATTTCCAGGTGCTGGGAAAGGCCTGGCTTCTCTGGGGTGACGATTTGTGGAAGATCTTTCCTCTGTGGCGGACAAGTGATCTGAAAAACCATTGAAGATTGAGGAGACAGGTTTACTGCAGGATGAATGTTCTCTCTTTGGCTTTTGCAGGAGCTTAAAGTAGGGGTGTCAAACTCATTTTCTCCAGGGGCCACATCAGCCTTATGGTTGCCTTCAAAGGGCTGAATGTAATTTTAAAATTACTGATGTGGCCCCTGGAGAAAATGAGTTTGACACTCCTGTCTTAAAATATCAAACCTCACAGGGACTGTAGCCTGAAAGACAGGCACATGTCAGTGTTGGGGTCAGTTCCACAACCTTTTGACTGTTCCAACCTCACCTTCTTATGCCACAAAAATACATGGCACCTTCTTAAAAAAAAAAAAAAAAAAAAAAAAAAAAAGAAAAAGAAAAAAGTTTACTTGTGATACCTGAGAGACAAATAATACTGTACCTGACCAGGATACTGTGCAGGAAAAGGCTGTGTGAAGGGACTTGTCTAAACAAACAAGGAATGCTGCTGGTTTGGGACAATTCTGAACTCAGGGATGAGAGGAGATAAAACACTACAAGCAGCTTTGATCTTTGCAGTTGAAAGTCACATTTATTTTTTTTTTTTTAGATCTGACACTAGTTTGTTATTTCCAACAGTGCCATAACATTTTTTTCATAAGCTTGCTATGTTTTTTAAATTAATGCATCCAAATTAACTCTGAATAGTCGGTCACTAAAAGCTAATGATATTGAAAAATAGTCTTTGCTAACCCTGTTTTTTTTTCTGCTTCAGATGCTTTAAGCAGCAGCTACCTAGCGGGCATGGAAAGTAACCAGTTAGTTACCTGCATTTCACTTAAGAGAGAGGTTACTTTTTGAAAAGCCACAGTAAAGTGCATGCTGATGCTCTTTATGGTACAATGTGTTTAAGTGTTTGGGTATGAAATGTGGTGTTTAATATATGATATAATCTGTGACTGAAAGGCAGGCAGCACTGGAAAAGAAGATGGCTGTTGTTAAAGAGACGATTCACAAAAAAGTAATAAAAGAATTGATGTTCTCTTGCTATATATGAAGACAGGCTGATTAGGTTACTCTCTTGCTTATTTCTTTCCCCTGGAAGCTGCTTTTTTATTTATCATTTTCTGAGAAGACTTCGTTGAAGTTTCAGCAGGCATATGACATCAAAGTACCAAAGGAATAAAACATTAATACTTGGAAACGTCTTGATAGTGTTTGAAATACCAATTATCCTTATTTAAAAGTATTTATCCTAATAATTACTTTCAGAAAATATATCGGCTAAGGATTTTGTACTTCTTGTTCCTTCAATTGCACGGTAAGAAGATTTCTCAAGAATTCTCCTGCATCCTTCACACAGCTTTTCAGGGAACAAGCAATAGAGAGAGCAAGTAATACTCTGTATGCCTGGGAGCTGTAAAAATGGGGGTAGGAGAAAGGAATTTGTATTTAAAATAGAGAAGAGCAGATTTCAACCCAATTATTTTTCCTTTCTAGGTCACCTATAACAGCAGAGAACAAACATAAAAGAGCAATTTGATGGGAAAAAGAAAGAAGTAATGAATACTAGTATTAAATGAAATAGCAGGAGGAAATTAGGGAGAGAATGTCAAATGTAATTTTCAAATTTGTATGTTGGTCAGGTGACTAGTCCTAACATTCCTTCTTTACCAAAAAAATGTGAAAAAAAATATCCTTAATGACTGTTAGTGTTCAGGATCTGAGCTTTAAGTCCCAGTCAGACATCTTCACTTCTATAACTGTTCTTAATATAATAGGCTTATTTTGACATTACCTATTTTTATATGTCATACCCAGGAGAGAGACACAGTTGCAATAGAAACAAGAGCAGTTTATGCATGTCTTGTGCAAAGTGCTCAGCAGAAGTTCCGTTTTGTTGTGCTATTGTGCTCACATAATACTGTTGGAAAGAAAAGGGGAAAAGAGAAGGTTGTCAGCCCGCAGCTAAAGGGAAAAAATTACCAATATGGTGGCAGTGTTCTTAATTGGAGAACAACTTATAATAGGATTTTGTTTCGTTTTCCTGGAAGCAAAGTTAAAACAATGCTTCATTAACATTATTTGAAGCTATTTTAAATATTTCCATTTTCAACAAAACAATGTTAACATGCGGGGGTTTTTAATGGAAAAAATGCAATTAGGAAAACATTTTGAATAATCTTATTTTCTTGTACACAGACACTTTTTTTTTTGTCCTTTTTTTTTTTTTTTACTATGTTGATAGAGGAAGATGCCTGCTTTGTGCTTTCAGTGCTGAGTGAACCAGTGTGCATATATGAACTATTGGCTAGGACTGGAGCAGTTATGCTGAGGGTGAAGGTCATGCGGCTCTCCAGACAAGGTTTTATTTACTTTTTAGCCTCCCCATTCCACCAAATTGGTTAGAGCTATGATACTCAACATCGGTAACAGCCTGTGCAAAACTGGTTTGAGTCACCTTTAGCTGAATGTAAATAAAAACTAAAGCACAGATGTGTGAAAGCAGCTATAGTATTTCATTGTCACAGGTCCACCTTCATCATCGGGACAGCATGAGAATTTTACAGCTAGATGTAGTGTGAATGCTACAGGTACTTTCTCCCTCCATTTCCCAAGGTTCAAATCTACACTGGAGTTTTTATTTCTCCCCAGTTAGCCAGTTTCATGTGCAGTACCCATTTATGTACCGATTTATGTCACCCAGCCCCATCACAACAGAAGAGTCAGGTCTGGAAGAAAGAAGAGGGCAGGGCACTCTCCTGCCAGCTCCTTCCTCATGTCACAGGAACTGGAAACATGTATAACCCATGCACTTGCAAGAGGGCAATAAGGAACTTACATCTGATAATACCACACATATACCGTGAATACTGATCCTGGGGAAGCTTCTACCTGTCATTCTATCCCAAACTCTTTTTAGGACAGCAAGACCATATAATTCCTTCTTTTTCTTTTTTTTTTTTTTAATTATTATTTTCTGGGAGTTGTAGCTGTATAGTAATTTAGGATGGCAGCTTTCCAAGGCCTTGCTGTGGTTCTAATTAATTGGGTACGCTGTTTAATTTTTCATTTTAACTCAAGCTTTTTCCTCCTATTCAAAAGAGCTCCCATTGTCCTTTATTATTAATGAGATCCAAGCAAGCAGAATGGCTGCCATTTCTCCTTAGCCTGTGGAAGCCAGACTGTCAGTAGTGGAAAAGCACAGTGCTGTCCGCACTTGTCGGCGGGACTGAAAGTAACACCATGGGCAAAGTGGCTGCCCCGCTTTGCTCTAGTGAGCTGGACACAGACTGCGAGCAGGAATAATGCCCTGCCAGGAAAACGTACAAGAAAACAAGGAATGGGGCCTGAAGAACAGGGAATAGACTGAAGAGTTGTCAGAGGATGGGGCGGGGGAGTGTGCAAAATACAGGGCAGAAAATCTGGAGGGGAAAATCAGTTTTGTTTTCTAGTGTGTGGAAAATAGTGCCTCCTTCAGGCAGCCTGGGTGAAAAAAGGAAAAAACAAAAAAAAACCATCGACTTTGTTTAGGGATTTGAAGCATCAGTTTGGCTGTTTCCCACAGTTTGGATGGTTGGCTATGTTGTTTCCCCTTTACAGGCTTCCTTTTTTGCCCCAAAGTTTCAAAAAAGGGTGTTTGATGGGGAAACATTAAAAAAAAAACACACCAAACCAAAACAAACCAATAAATGAAAAAGACAACTCCAAACACATCATCCCCAACACCAAGTGTTTAACTGATCTGCTGACACTTGCGAAGGGGCCAGAGTCAATTGTGGCAGGACCTGAGGATGGAAAGTGAGAATGATTCAGGAAAGGAGCATTGTAAGTAAGAAAGAATGAGGAGAAAACCAGCGAAAAGACAGCCTAAGGTGGGGATAACTAAAAATCATTGTTACTGGAAATCTCTGTGCAAGGCAGAATGAGGGTGATGGTGGGAAAAACGTGGGGAAGACGTTCCATGCCAGGGAGTTCGAAGCTATATGGGAGGTATCTTGGATGTAGGGCCGGCGTTACGCACAGAAGGGCGTGTTTTGACCCTCACACAGAGCTCTCACCAGATGCAGTCTCCTCACCCTTGCATCATCCCTGATCAGCTGCAGGGAGTCCCTGGCAAAGACCCTGCAGAAATTGCCGTGTGAAGAGGCAGAAAGGAGATGGATGGCGACAGTGGGATATAAGTACCAAGAGGAGGAGCTGCGAAGGACACTGGAGCCAGGGTCACCCCGTGTGAGGTGGGGTGAACTCCGAGGAAGGCAGCAGCAGCCATTCCCATGACTTCGCTTCCAGTAGCTGCAGGAACAAAGAACAGCAAAGCTGGGTGGGCCAAGCTCTTTTTTGTTTACTAGTCAAACCTGACTCTTTGCAAACCCCATGACTCACTCGCGGTCCCAGCTCTGCTCCTGCAAGGGCTGGCAGCTAAGACAAACCCAGGTTCGTGAGTACAGCTTTGCGTGTCACCTCCTTGATGGAAATCTGCCAGCAGCTTCCTTGGGAGTCTGAGGTGGGGCTCTGTGGACAAAACCCTTAGGCTGACTCCTGGGAGCAAGTTTAAGACCTCTCGGCACTGGGAGATGATCTCTTCGTAGATGCTGACAAGCTGCACACAGGCACCAGTGGAAGAAGACTTATTCGCTCAGGGTCTACAGCAGGATTTGGCCCACTGTATCATTTTGTCATGGGGAAGGAAAGGTAATCAGGATTCCAGTGGATTTCATCATGCGCAAACAGCCTTTCTAAAAACACCAGGTTCTCTCTCCCTCACTTGGGGAAAAGCAAGCAAAACCCCAGGGCTTTTCTCTGCATCCTGCCCTAAATCAGTTCCTGGATTGCTAGAGGAAAGTTGACAGTTCCTTGTGGTTTGCTTGCTTTTTTTTTTCCTGAAAGAGAGCAAAATGTTCTTTCTTCTATGATTGCTGTTCCGGATTAAAGGACCTTGCTAAAAAGAAAGTGTGTTCCCTCTCAAGAGCCCTCAGCAGCTCAGTTCTAGTCTGTTTCCACTCCTTGGACCACACTCGATTTCTGCTGCTGGATTCCTTGTTATAATTTAGGCCCTTGTAGAGCCTAAACCAGTCCTGGTATCTCCAGTAGCCCATAGTCCTGCTTCAGCAGGGTAGTGCTAGTGCACAAAGAGCAGGGCAAGTACACATTTAAGCTACTTTTCCAAGACATTCCAGACCAGGGCTGTGTTCCAGACAAAAGGGAGGCTGCATTCCTCAAGGAAGCCCAACTCTTCCAGAAGACCTTCTATTGAGTACTGCTGCAAAAGCAATTGCTGCAATGAAGACCTTCTGTTGCAGCAATTGCTTTTGCAGCAGTACTCAATGGAAAGACCCTACAGCATTCTCAAGGGTTTCCTCACATTAACAATGCTGCTGTGCATGGGTGAATTCCCAATTATTTATGCTAAGCGCTACTTACGTGGAAGATTTTGAAACAAGATGGAGCCTGCCTGGAACAACACCCTCCTTTTGGCTGCAGGGCACAGCATCTGTAGCTGGCGCCTGTGCTTGTCTGCCTCTCTCTTTGTTCTTGTGAGTCTGTCTCCTTGGATGCAAACAGGAAGCTGTTGGTCATACTGTGCTGTCAGTAACTCCAGTGTAAATCCAGCATAACCCCATTGGGTGCAGGGAAATTAATCTGGATTTGCAGCAGCATAACTTTAGCTCTGTAGCTGAAGCGGTTCTTTAGAAGCAGTTTGGTAACTGGTGAGAAACCAGTAGAGACTGCTTCAACTTTTCCTTCCAGAAAACTTTTGATTTATTGAAATGCTGCAGTCATAAATACAGAACAAAGGAAGTGAATACATTACAGTGTCCTCATTGTGAAAGGGCAATGGCAGATGCTTTGATAAACTAGGAGTCTGGTCATTATTTCAGTGCAGTGCCTGTCAGAACTACTACCTAACATACCTCTCCAAAAAGTTATTTTTTAAACTTCCTTCCTATGGGATTTATTAGACTGTGAAGGAGAATCTCAAACAAGTGGTCGAATAATTTACCAAGTCTTAGGAAAGGTACACTGGTGAATTGCCTTGCATTGTATTGGGGCAATGGACCAGATGACCTGGTGGCCTTTTCCATTTCTAATGTCCATGATTATTGCAGTTACACCTCAGGACACTAAACAGAGCCATTTTCTTCCTTTAAGTGGCAGCAAAATGTCACTAATGGCCATGCTAAATCAGAGCAACTGATCCTTCTGCAGATGTGTTGTGCAATTAACAAGACAGCTATAAATGATCCCACTTTGTTTAGATTTGCTATTTTCTGTTTCCGCAGTGCAAGTGATCAAGCACAAGGGGACTGCCAGCCAAGGGAAAGAATTTCTGGTAGGAGATTAAGAATAACTAAGGAAATGGTTGCATGACCTATAAAGAGAGGATCATAAATATTGCAACAATAAAACCAATAGCTCTTTCAAAGTTTAAATAGCTTTTCTTTTCAAACACTTGAGGTAAATGCCCTTTTTCCAAGGTTGTCTAGCATCTCCACCTCGAGATTTCACACAGAGTTTCACCAAATACACTGTAATTTCTCAGGGAGCTACCTTTTCCTTTTAATTATCTTTGCAGAAATGTCCCCTCCACAGAAGTTAAGCCCCAGCTACCTGGAAGTTCCTGATTGCTTCCTCTAGTGTTGAAGTTTCAGAAGAGCCAGAGCATTATAATGACCATAAAATAACCCCATTTCTTAAGCATGACACCCACCAAACAATGCAAGAAGGGGCAAGTATGGTTCTGCCTTTTATAACCAAGCAGCAGCACTTAGACTTTTTCTTGTGTCCTGGGAGGAAGCTCAGACACAAGGGTCTGCCTCCATAAACACTCAGATATAACCCTTTATATTCTTCACAATCCCCAGTGTGCAAAACCCCAGACCCAAGCCGCTGCAGCTCTGCAGACAACTGAGATTCCTGTCCCACGCACCCTGCTGCTGTGCAAGGTGTAGCCTTTGTGTAGGATCCAGCTCCAGAGCAAGCAGCCTGCTCTCTCGTTCATTTTTTTTTCCCCCATTCTCCATCCCACCATTAGTCGGTTCAGGGGAAGCATAGACCAATCTGTTCCACCAGGACGCAGAGCTCATGGAAGGGTTCCTACCCCTTTGTCACCCTACGTTCTCATGTTCATTTTGCTCACATGTCTCAGCCCTTGGCTTTAGAGTACTGCTTTGGGCACTTTTAAATAAAAGGGCACACTGTCTGCCATAGGACAAAGGCTGGAGAACCTTGATATTAGTGCCCCATCCTGCAATCAGGTCTGATTGCAGAAAGCAATATCCTTTCTGTAGCAGCCACTCTAGTCTGGTAAATCAAATAGCTGAAGAAACATGGGTGTTCATTCAGCCCACAGCAGCCATGTGCCAAATCCACCCCCGAGCCTGTGCAAAATGCTGATCAGTCCACAACCCACTGGTGCAACATACTTCTGTTTCTTGCACATTGCAAATTTGCTACTCAGAAGCTTTTTCACTTTAAATAAATTAAAAAGGTAAAGGACCACCTGAATACAGTAAATACTCACAAACTTAAAGTATCCTTAAACCCGACCTCCCTATCTTGTCTATGCTACTGTATGTATATGCATTAAAATCAGCTCTCATTTTTATGTTCTAGCTTTCAGGCCCTCTATAATAGCTACAATCCACATTATTCAAATGTTGTACTTTGCTCCTATGCTTTCTTCATGAATTCTTTCAGTTGTGTTTTCCTGGTTATGTGCAATTTCACACATCCAGTGTCAATAAAATCATGGCATTCAGCACTCCCTGTCATCTAGAAGTTGCTACTTTCTACCTGAGACAGGCAGGGCTGTTTGATGCTTACAGTTCTCCTACAAGTGACGTATCTAATGTTTTAGAAAAAGAAAACACCACCTAACGAGTCAGATGAAAAGGCAGAAATTGATACTGCAGACAGACAGGCTGGAACAGGAGAGAGAAGCAGGATTAGAAACATGTCCGAAACTTGAGACATCAACATGCTATGTTATGAATTTAGGATACACCAGCTAGTCTGCCCTAAGCTCTGGTGCAGACACTTCTCAGCTACTATCCCTTACTTCCTATGTTGCTGAAAAGCACAGCAAATTTACCCATAGTGGCAGTGAGAATGGAGCAGCTGGGTGCTGTTGATAATGCTGTGGTTTTCTGTACCCCAACTCCCCGCATACATGTGCCCAGACTTGCAAGAAAGATCAGAAATAGGTATTGTGCAAAGAGTTAGGTAAACATCTGCCAGCCTTGCTACACACATAAAGGCCTTACCATTTCATCTACATCCACAAATTTATCTTCCAGGATGGTTCCTACAGTCACTGACTGTGCTTTTCCCAAGCCTCGCTTATTAATGAGGATTCCCAAATTTCCATTTCTTCAGCAGGCTAAGGACAGGGGACATAAGGTTTAGGAACACAGAGGTCATTCATTACTGGACTGTTTCCTGATTTTGAAAGCGCACAGAAAAAGAAAAGTTTCAAAAACAAGAGAACAGTTTAGTTTTGAAGTAGCAGTGAAGCTAGAGGAAGGACAAGTTTACCTTACTTTCTTGGAGAAACAAGTGCAGAAAAAGAAAAGGCACAAAGTGGTAGTGGTGCCAATACTATAACGAAAAAAGCTCAGGATACACAGAGCCCTGACATACCCTGTGAAACAAGCTTGGATTAGACAGACTCCTCTTAAACAGTAAAAATGCATTTGCTATGTGGACTTTAAATGCTGAAATAAAGACGAAGGGTTTGTTTACTGCAAATACTTTTTCATGTACCTTAATGCCCAAAAGTAAAATAGAGGCCGGATTTATTCTGAAACATGGTCAAGAATTTTAAAACAGGCTTTTGTATACACATATAAAGGGAGAATGGGAAACAAGAGCTTGGGAGTTACTTAAATGTCAAGGATTACATTGTACCAGGTAGAACTGAAATGTAGCAGAGGGACTCAGTTTCATAAATGAAATGTCATTGCTGATGGGTACAAATTATATGAGAAAGATGGAAAGAGAAACAGAGGTGGCACTTTGTCAGATGCATTTATAGCTGCAGCAAGATACAGCTCAGCTGCAAAGAGAGTGGTAGTAAAAATAAAGAAAAAACTGAAGTGGACATCTGCTACAGCCTACTCCAGCAACGAGAAAGCAGGAATGAATTAGTCTCTCTCAGGGTACTCAAAGCCACAGGACACTGTTATTGTGGGAAATTTAGCTGCCCACACATCTTTTAACAAGCACTGCCAAACACTGGCCAAAGATATTCATGTGTTAACACAGAAACCTGCTCTCATCCAGACAGTGCAGATTCTTGACATATAAACAGAAAAATCTCCCCAACTAGGAACTGTAGCTGAGAAATTAAAAGCGACACCAATGAACAAACTATCTCAATGTAACATAGTAAAGAGTTTATTTGTTTGACTTAGAAAAGGTCTCCAGCATAATTCACTAGACACATATACATTAAATATACAAATGCATACCAAAAGAAACCCGGAAGGCACGCATTCAGCCAAGAGGCTCACTCGAAACCACTCACCATTTCACGCCAGAAAGAAAGAGCTGCAAGCCCCAGCTTCGTTACTCTCTGTCCAAAATCAGGACCACAAGTGCAGGCCTCATGGTACATCACACAGATCAGCAAACCTGGGCTGACAAGCAAAAGAGTAAACAAGATCTGGAAAACAGGCATCCTCTTGGGATTGTCCAGGGTCAGGACACAGATGTCAAAGAGAACTAATCTGTTCTTTACAATAGCAACAGAAGCACAATGTCTCACATCCTTCCTGCCCCCTTGGGCAGTTAGTGACTTGGTTGCAAGAGGTGGCCTCTTGGGGAAAGACCAAGTGATGGCTTATTTGAAGACTACTGTAGGTACTGCTGCACCTTCAGCCTCCTCTAGCAGACTTCCAATAGAATTCATAACCACTGCTCCTTGCCCCTCTGTCCCCCAGCACCACCAACCGCATTTTATCTGAAGAGTGCTAGAGATTCATTTTACAGGTCACAGCCTCAGGTTTGTAGCAGTCATCCAGAACCACAATTAGCAAAATGAGTCAAAATAAATGCGGTCACCTCACCTGGACTCAGATCTGTTGACAAAAGAGCAGCCAAATAGTCTAAGTTCAGCTGATCTTATCTTCAGGGAAGAGCAAGTTCCATCAGAGTCTGAAACATCCACTCTGGATCAGCAAGGCTGCACACACCCCCAAAGCTGAGTTTAAGGATCAGATTCATATCATGCGAGAGAGCAAGTTTGCTCTCTCTTATTAAGTAATTAAACAGTGCATGATAAGCCTAAGGAACTCTACTATCCCCTGGAGTCAAGGCATGACACTCAACTTCAGTGACAGGGAAAGGAATTTAAGAAGAAGTGAACATTACCTTTCAGGAACTGGGGTGGCAACAAAACAAAAGACAAACAGATGAGAGAGTCTCACTGGAAACGAGATCCTGTTAGTTGACAAGGTTAAAGAAAAGAGCTCTTACATCTGTCATAGGAAAGAGAAAGTAAAGCACATTAGTAAGTAAGCACAGAAGGAAAGGAAGGGCAAGTGAAATCAGCCTTTTAGACTATTTGTGAAGTCACTCCACCCAAGATGAAGCAACAAAGACATAAAAACAAAGAGATAGAGGACTTCCTGGAAAACCTGACCATATGTATCAACATGGTACTAATTAGTTAATTAACCTATTGCACAATTAAAAAAATAAATAAATATTTTAAAAATCTGGGAAAACAAGGAAGCACCAGATGACAATGTTCTTATCAGAACAAAAAGTGGAATAATGTTGGCCTGATGAATTTATCTCTGATCTCTGCTAACAAAGCAAAATAAATACAAGGAGAGGAAGAAAAATCTCCCAAATGTCTGGAGAATAACGGAAGTATGGCAAAAATCAAGCCATTTTAGACAATCCTATAAACATACAGTGCGTAACTTTTGGCACATGAGCCATACACCTGAAGCTAACACAATAATTCATGTATTAAGTTACTTCTACATCCAAGTGATGGTGTCATTTCCAAGACCTCTTTCCTCCCATTACCAGGAGCAATTTTATAAAACACTGCTGATAATAGGAGCTGACAGACCCAGCTGCAAAACTACAGTTTGTTCCCAGAAGACTATATAGAATACCTATATAGAGTAGCAAGCATTTAATGCACCAAGCAAGGATGAGTATGTTTAACAGACAGCATACCTTAGGTATTTCAGTGTCTCAAGACGTTCTACAGAGTAAATTCAGAGTAAAACAGACCTGCTTGCCATTCAAGTTAAATACACTTCCAGGAATGGCAGTTAATCAATTAATCAATCCATCAATTGCATTTTATCATCAACTACAGACAGCTGTTTCAGTGTAATAACTGCTACTGTAACCCAGCACCTGGGAGAGTCTTTGCAACATCTTAGTTCTATGTTGTTAAATGCAGCAGTTGCCTTTGCTGTGAACTCCTTGTGCAATGAAAAACTGAAATGGTTTCTCTAAACAAAAAGAAAGAAAACCAAACCTGTGTTTTTCTGATGTCTGAATTGGGGTTTTTTTGGCAAGTAGGTATGCTAGTTTTCAGGTGTCTGCTTACAATTAGGATTTCTTTTTCTTAGGTATCACAAGAGGGCTTATTTATGACAGCAGAGTATGTAATTTAGATGGCAAAAAAGCAGAGTGAAACATCAATCCACGCACTGAAGAAACAAAAACAACCTGCTTCTCCACTCTTTTAGTGGGTAGAACTGGAAAAAGGCCAGTGAACAAAAGGACAGAGGTGACAAACAGGTCCCACGTAATGAATAGCTACGTATAACGTGAACCCGCAACTTGGAAAAAGTGATGACTGAGGACATGTATGATATGTCCGTAAAATCACAAGTGGCAAGGAGACAAGGACTAGGAGTGGTCATCACTGCCTCCGACAGTGGAGGAATTGGGGTCACTCGATGAAATCAAGCAAACCCTTAAAACAGCCTGACAACAGTTCTTTTTCATACCACACAATGAACTCGGGCTTCGTTGCCACAGAACACTGTAGAGGCCAAAAGCAGGAAAGGAGTTTTAAAAAGGGACTAAGTGCATTCATTAAGGCCAGGTCCAGAAGGAACTGCCAGTTCAGAAAGTCCATAGACCGCTAGAATGGTGTCAGAGAAAGACCTCTGTGTACAAGCTTTGTATTTTATGCTTCTGTGATCACCTGTTACTGGCTGTCCTCAGAGACAGGACAGCAGATTAGATGGCCTTTGGTCTGATTGCATGCAGTGCTTCTTATGGATCAAAGCTCTCGATTTTGGCCTGATTTACAGTTTGGAAAGGTTAACTTTAAAAAAAAAAAAAAAAAAAGGAAGCATTTGAAAAGCTTGTGTGGCTCCTCTGCTTCCTCTTTCAGCCCTCAAAGATGGGCTCCTTAATCATTCTGTTTCCATGAGTGGTGAAGTATTGCTGAATTAGCAACAAACAGGATTTTGTGACAGCCACGGAAGTCTACATTATTGCTCCCAATTCCTGCCCAGTCCACCTTATAAAGCATTTCTCCTGACCCAGTCTTAACTGCTGGTTAAACATCCCCCTATATTCCATCTTTTCTCTTTACTACATTCTTGCTAAATCCCTTTGTTCAACTGCTATATTTAAGGCATGAAACAGTTAAGATCCTAATCTGTTGGCCTCTGCTAGGTAAACCCTCCTCCCAGACCACTCATTTCTGTGTGAAAAAGTGACAACAGGAATCTACAGGAAGGCTCCTTGCAGACAAAGGATTGCTACCCTGTTTGTAACCATTCTTATTTCACCCAGAATTTGCCACTTTGATTTGATTCTGCCTTCCAGCCAGTCAGACCAATACATTTCTGCAATGCAGTAGAGTAAACAATGCAACACAGTGACTCTGAGTCTGTAGCTCGACAGACTGAATTAGCAGCACAAGTATAAGAAGTCAGAAAGTCTCCTGCATTTATCTGGACTCAGAGCAAGCTCTGAGACCAGCCATCACAGTTGTTTTTATATATAAAATATGTGTGCACACAGACATATGGGCTAATACATTCATCACCAACCCTCATTTAAGGGACTGGCCATCCGAAGTCTACGCTTCACCCAGTAAATGTGCTTTAACTGGGGGTGCCAGGTACATCCAGGACCGTGCAGTGGTTTGACAGACCACTGTGTGGGGACATGGCTATAGGTTCAAAGTCAATCAAGAGGTTACTTTTCCAGTTTGTTCAGTCTTCAGTTCCCCAGACAATCCTTCCCAATCAAGATAACACACAGGTAGATTGTTTGTTTTTATCGCTCATAGTGGAGTTTGGACTCAGGTTACCTGGAATGAAAAGAAGTTAAAAGTAATGTTAGTGTTAAGTAAATAAGACTTGGATAAAGTTTGGACTCACGCTTCAATCCTCTCTCGTTATTTACTATACATCTCTGTTAGACCTACATTACTCTGCACACCTTTGTGATTTGATTTCCTGCTACTGTGAAATGAAGAGACACTAAAACAAGAGCAAATTCAGAGGACACTGTGGAGAAAACCACCGGAGTGGTATTTCCAGGCTTCGTGCTGTACTGAGGCCAGCTTCAGCGGTATTCTTATGTCCCAGCTGACACTGAAAAGCAGTCTGGCCATGACTGGGGTGGGAGGTTTTCCAAAGAATGAGGGATGAAAAAAAAATTTTAAAAAGTCAGGTAATCTCATCCATCTGATCCCCACACACATTCTCGGGAGACATTTTTTCATGTCCATTTTTAAACATCACGAGTGGCAGTATTTCCACCATCTCCTTTGCAAGAGAAATCCCAAGGCCTCAGGGTCTCTCACTTAAGTAGCATAGTATGCTGCCCCAATTTTTTATCATCTTTTTTCTTTTTTCATTGCTCGCTCCGTGGATTCCTTCTGCTCCAAATGTCTGTACTTTTCAATGCTTGTGCTGTTGTCTGATATCTCTCATTAGAGCCAGCTGTTGGTCTAGATGCCCCAGCACACTTTTTTCAAGCACTGTACTACAGTGTGTTTGCAGAGGCTTTTGCAAGAAAGGTAACTCAACTGTGCTCAGAGCTCAGCAAGACTTATATGACCTGTAGCCCAGGGCAGTACGTACTGAGAGGGGCTGGCATGTGGCTTGCTGTCACCCTGAAGAAGGGCAGACCTCATTCCTGTGTTTCTGCATCTCCCAAACAGTTGGAGCCAACGGCCAGTACAGAGCAAGAACAGGGAGAGGAAACTGACACAGATCATGGTGACATGCTACTGAGAAGTCTCAGTCTTGCTGAGGTGAGGGGGCTTTCAATCCAAGCACTGCCTCTGAACTGGGGTTCAACCGAATAATTTACCATGTCACTCTCTTGCTTGTGAGTATTTGGTCAGTGTTTTCCTCACCTATCGGTGATGGGGCAGAGAAGAGCTCTCTCCCTCCTTTTCTCCACCTTCTTCCACACTGCACTTTCTCCATATCCATGTGGGAGGTTACACTGCAACCTGCCCTCACTTTTGTGGCCGCTCCATAAGTTACTGCCTCCTCCCAACATCTCCCTATGGCATTTCATTCTTCCTCCTGTCTCCCCTTTGACCCATTCTGTACATTACTACTAAGTTTATCATTACTCCTATCTCTTCACCACCCCTATTTCCTTGTCTGTATCACATTCAAGACCCTCATGTTTACTTTTGGAAGTGCCTGCTCTCCTCTGCTTAATCTCCACTCCCAACTCCTTTATTCTTCTCACTTTCTCCTCATGTCTTCTGACCTTTTTCTACAGATCCTGCTACAGTGAAAGCAAACACCTTCCTTGTATGTACCCAACAATGTTCCCCTCTTTCTCCTTAGAAAAGAGGCTGAAAATTCTGGTTACCACCTGTCCACGATCCCACTTCGGCTGAAAAACACAGATGGTAACTACGCAGCTATTTCTGCAGTATTGCAGTGTTCAGTGTAAATCTCGTATCTTGTGGCAAGAAGCACCCAAAAGTGAAACATGAAATCCTGCTGTTAAATATTTGTGCTCTGCAGCCAACACTCATGAGGAGTGAAGGCTGATTTACAGAGAAACTCAGGACAGCACACCCTCCTGAAGGAGCTCACTTTGCTTCTTTCAAGGGAGAAAACAAAACAAAAAACCAGTGCATTCCGAAGCCATGCAACTTTCAAACCCTTGCAATTCCCCAGAAACTGCACACAAACATCAGTGTCTTTGCTGATCAGAGTGTGCCCAGCAGCAGCTTAAAACTAACAAGATTCTGGTCAGATTCAGAGCTGCTGCTGTTGTGTTCCTACGTGGGCAACAGTGAAGTTCACGAGTTGTGCCAATTTGATGATGTGATTTAAGAAAGCTGTGTATGACAAAGCACTGTCTCCATGCACTGTGCTAGGACAACACCTCAGGATGTTAATTTGGACACTTAGTTTGGGACATTACTATTTGTAGCCCTATTATTTTCCACACTCCCAGTTCTGACTTGTAGGCATCATTTCCTAGCATGTAAATAACCAGTCAGATTTTCAAACTGTTGCAGAACACACTTTCATCACTTCCCTTCCCACTTTGGTTTCCCTTCATCACCATTTGCTCTTACAAGACTGAACCTGACCTTTAGCCTGCTTGAATAACGTCTTTCAATTACTCTGCGAGCAGATCTGGTCTCTCTATGCATTTGCAAGGTGGGATGTATCTCCATGGTTCTACCGAATTAATAGTGACTTTGGAGGATGTGTGCACAGGCAGGCCCACAGGGCTTAAGTGTGCTGTTTAATCTTTACAAAAGGTAAGGGCAGCTATTTCAAACTGTGAAGCTCTGAATAATTGCATCTTAATGTGACTGCATACCAAGCACCTTCTCCTTCCTTCATTTCCACTCCTTACCTCCCTTCTGTCATCCAGAGTATCACAGTATTGGTTTTTACAGGACCTGCTCAAAGATAACTTAAACTTTTAAAACTAAGTCAGTCCCTCAGTTACCCAAGAACAAAGTGCCTCCTATTTTTATCTTGAAGATGGAACTCTATTCCATGCCCTTGTTAAAGAATTTTGTATAAAATTCTGATGAAGCACATGCTACTGATCAAGTAGCTGCAAGATCCTCTGTGGTAACTCATTTTTTTTCCTCTTTCTCATGAATTTCCATCTTTTTAATGTGCCCTCTTGTCACCTCTGTTCACATGCCACTCTGGGACCACTAGACTAGAGAAGCTTTCCCTCAACAACAGTGATGCAATTCAAAAGCAACACACAAGCAGTGATCTTCCTCCAGTCTTTTACAACAATGGTGACCTAAGTATACTTACACCCTACCTCAAAAGCTGTGGAGTCTTCCATTGACACCATGAACAGGCATTCTCAATTTGCATAAAACAAAGACTTATCAGGTCAGGAAGAGCACAGTGTGAAGGCTGGTGTACTGGACCTCTGCGCCTTCCCTGCATCTGTTCTCAATTCTTCCTTTCCCTTTATTGAAAGAGGTGGCAGCCCTCAGGAAGTAGCAGGGACAATCAATAAAACCTGAACATAATAGCATGATAGTGTGGAAATGGTCTTGGTGGAAACGTTCCAGACTAAGCATCAGACTGTCTCGCACAGGTTCTTAAAAGGAGCAGGGACATCTCTGCTGCACTGACAGTGTGGTGTCCCAGAGGGGTGCAGCGCCGCACTGTTCCACTAGAAACGCCAACCTCTTTTGTGCCTTAATCTGGGCCTAATTTCATCATGGCACGGTGGGAATGGCGGGATGTCTGCTTGAAAACAGCTGACAGTGAGAAACAGAATCTCTGATATGGTAAAGTGCTGACAAATCAGAGATTACACAATTCACTACTTCTGTCACTAGAGGGTAGTGCAAGCCCTCAAGTCCATTCCTCCAAGAGGGAATGCCCATACATCTCCCTATAGACCTTCATGGATTTTGTTTTTCCTGTTTCCAAGGAATGGGGCCCAGCAGCACAGACTGTCTGTGCTCAAGACATAAAGTGATTTGGAGAGAGGAGCTCTTTAGACCAGGGCTTAATTCTGCCTCCTCAAATGCCAAACAGACATCTTAAAATGGGTCTACTATAGTCTTCTTACCATTCCTTTCATCTTCACTTGGCATTTTTGAGTCTCTCCTTCATTCAGCCAGAAAAATTTATAAGAACCTAATCAATTGCTATCATTTACCTTCCTAATACCTCGCCTCTCTTTTTGGTCTCAGGATAATATCTTTCCATTTCACATCATGGCAGTCTCAAGGGAATTCAGACTCTGTGCCCGTGTTTTGCATTCACTGCAGCACAGAATGGTCTCTGGCCAGACAAGCCAAGGAGAATTTTTTTCCCTGGAAGTACTTTATTTTCCTGCTCATGCAGGAGGTATTGGCACAGAGCGCAGCTCACTGAGAGTGGAAGACATCCAGGCTGAATAGTCCATAGATTTACTTCAATTTGACAAAACATCTAAAATGTCAGGAAGTTAGCTATGAACTCATAAATTGGGAGAAATCTTTATCATTTGTGTCTTAAACAGATGAAGCCTTGGAAAGCCTTAGTGAAAATATCAGCCATTTTAACAAAGAAGGAAAGGTTGAGATCTAGTACTTCTCCATTCTGTTTTCACAACCTCCCCCCTCATGTCAGAAGGTGATAAAGGGGCAATTAAGAAGACTTTCACCCTTTACTCCACTCCTTGCCCCCTCACCTCAACATAAACAGGTTTTCTTCTCTTCTCCAACAGAAACTTGTCACAGTAAACGTGCCTGACTAAACCCAAATGAGGAAAGGAGCGGGTACACTGGAAATCTGTTTGCACCCTGCTAACCACTACAATACTGAACATACTACTGCTATTTATTAGGGCAGTGCCCTTCATGAACTGCACACACAATCTGTTTCCCGCAAGGAGACATTCATCTTCCTCTCCCTTTGTCCCATACCCGCTTTTGAGAAGTATGAGAAAACATTTAAATGAAAAGTACCAACTTTACAATAAGACTGCCATTAAATTGCCTTCAACTTAAATTGCCTGTATCATATGTTACAACTTCTAGTCTTCTTTGATCCCACTCACTTTAATATAGAGGAAATAATAGATCTACTCTCAGGTGCCTATATTGAATATATTTTCACCTAAACCTGGAACAAAGGACACTGAAGCAGAATATGCTGGTAGAAGATGTTTTACCTGAGATGCCTCCAGTGCTCCGACCACTGGCATGGCCAATGCTGAGCCGCTCGTATTCCAGTTTCATGTTCCCAAGGTCTTCTCCTGAATGTCCTTCACTGGCAAAAGAATTGGCCTCAATGCTTGAGCCTGGAGACCGTTTGGCCTTGCGACTGAAAAGCCCAGTAGCAAACCGTTTTCCTTGCTTTGAATTGGCTTGTACATCTTCTTTCTTCACATCTCGAATAGACTCTCTGGATTTGGATTTATTTTTCAGGTCCACGTGGAGCCGGGAGAACAGTTTCTGAGGGCTCCGATTCAGCTTGTTCACATTCTCCAGAGGTGGATCAATTTCTGGGAACTCTTGCTCCAATGTGATTAAGTCATTCAGAAACTGATTTAATCGTTTCTTTGACTCACTTGTTTCCTCCTTTTCCATGTTCCCCTGATTATCCTGCCTATGTCGTGAAGCCCAGAGCATCATATCACCACGGGTTGCCCCTGCCACTAAACCATATTTGGGGTTAATGAACTTCCGAGCCACAGTGGAGGAATGAAGGCCTGGCTTCCCAATTCCAAGAACAAATGGGTTAGCAATACCCAGTTCCTTGTAGAAATTAACTTCTTCTGAGATGGCATAGAGCTCACGAAACTCGACATCAAACATCTCCACGTGCTGTCCCGTCAAGACTAGCAGGATGTTTCTGTCAATGTGAGATGAACTCCATGTGAAGCTAAGAGTAGGAAACAGAACTGACATTAGATTTTTGGGTGCATATTTGACCCAGCCCACCTAACAACATCTAAGACACTACATGGCAATATGTAGCATTGTGTCATTTGCCTGTATGTCCTTGCCAAGATGGGTCAGGACACATACATGACACTCTTTATTATTGTTCTTCATTAATGTTGCAGACCAGGTCTGGAAGAAAAGGCCCTAAAACACTCAAGGACAGTTTACCCATTTAAAAAAGCAACTCTGCATCAACAGAATCTCCAGACTGAAAACCTTACTGAGCAAGTGGAGTCCATGCAGACCACTACCTGATGCAGCACAGAACTGTCTTTAGCCCACTGAAATGGTCCACTAGCATGCACATGTTCAGTTCTCTCAGAAGCAGCTTGTCCTCTGTGGTACCTTCTCTGTCATCCCATCTCAGTTTCTACAGATGCCACACAGATTACAGAGGCTGGGATCAGGAAAGGGAAGGGCATGGGAAGAAGACTCTACAGCAAAACCACAAGCCATTCTTTACACAAAGAATGTAGCCTTGCTTTAAGCAAGAGTGACCCACCTGTATGATCCAGTGGCCACCTTTTCACCATCCACCATCAGGAATCGGGATGCCAGTGTGCCTCTGATCTTTCCTGCTGGCATGTAGAACCCAACTCCTGTCACAGAACGTATGCGGATATTCTAACGGGGAGGTGAAAAGACAAAATGTCACAATAAATAGGGCAGAGAACTAGATAATTGCCAGCTCCAAGTCTTAACATGTCACTCACATTATCTCACTACTTCTGGGACTACAGCTCATTTGGTATCAGCCACCAGAAATCAGAAGGGCTGCAGAAAGGAAAGCACAGTGCCGTAAAACCTGTTGTCATCCCTTGTCTGTACAAGTCACTCCCCTCCATCAGTTTATTATCAGCATCTTTGTAACCCTGCCTGTTGTCTTCAGCTATTCATCATAGCCCACTGGCAAGATGGTCCTTTCAAAATCAAACAATCCTCCATCTCCAGTCCTGTGCTGTAGCCCAGCCCAGTTCAGGGGAATGAATCAGAGGAACTCTGAGTCATGGCTGCACTCTCTGAATCCTGGTCCCTCTTCCATGGCACTCGTGAGCTCTTCTCCAGATTACATTAGCAGGATCACGAAGGAACTTTGCAACACCTCTGCAGTGCAAAGGACACAGTTACTTGGAGGGCAATATATGCGACAGGTCTGTACTAGGTTCTTTTTGTGCTTGTATTCTGATTCCCAGCAACATGTGGCTTGACAAAGATGGGCAGAATAGAAGACCAGACAATTCAATTATTATAGAAGAGAGGAGGAAACAATTATATTGCTCAAAATACAGATGTTTCCTCTCTGTTATAACAAAAGTGGAACCCTGAACTTGATAATTTTGCTAGGAATCCAAAACAGTTATAGTGTCCACCCAGATTCCTCACTGTTCAACAAAGAGTGAAAAAACACAGAACTTTTTTTTGAACAAGAGGAGTAGGACACGTGTCTCTACTGATGTTTTGAATAAATCAGCAAAGAATAATTTTTGAAGAAGAGGAAGAAAAAACTTTTCATTAAATGAATGAAAATAGTTTGGAAAAGAGAATACCTCTCCCCAAACCTCTCATCTCACACCCTTTGGACAGCAAACCTACAAGTAATCGAACAAGGCACTACCAAGCTCAGAGAAAACACAGATTTAAGGTTACATGATTTTCAAGAACAGATGTGTCCCTGCACTTACTCTATGAATATATTTGCGCATCGGACTGAGTGTTATTCTGTTCATGGGTCCTGGCTGCATGAGGCTGAATTGCAAACTGTCGAACAGAAACGACTGTCCCTCCTCAAGCCCAAAACATTGATTGTCAGTATAAGTTCAGAGTAAATTATCTTGTTGCTCTGACACACAAATTTAGACCATTTTCTTCATTCCACCATCTGTTCCTGTAAAAATTCTTTACCAATGAAAAGCTAAAAGGTATTGTGATCGGCAGTAATAAATGCAGGGTTGGAAGGCAGATAGTTGCAAATGTAATCACAGTTCTGACACTGTTCCCTGTGATGTTCTGGGAAAGTCAACTCACCCTTGCCTCATTCTTCCCCCATCTGCAGAGCAGGAGAATCATGAGGATTTGGCTAAAGCCAGCACAGCATCAGATCCCACAGAGAGCTAAGTCCTATTATTATCAACTGCACTGACAGCTTAAATATTGATAGGGTATAGAAATCAGCATGCAGGAATGAATTATTATAAGAATGCAGATTTATTTCAAAATACATTTTTCTGAGTATAGCTCTTACCTTTTGAATCTGCTCCTATTTTCCCCACTAAAATACAGCAGTGTCAGTACAAATTCTGACTAACAGTAACTGATGATACCACTGTTTTGCATTCATCTGTTGCTTGATCTGTCTGGAGTCCTGTGTGGGCACCAGCTAATTAATGCTCCCAACACTGCTGAAAGTATTATTACTCTGTTTTAAAGATGAAGAGCCTGAGAGAGAAAAAGATGAAGTGACTCGCCCAAGGCCTAGGAGTGAGTCATATGTGTGGGATGCTGAATGCAGGTTGGGTAGAGCACATGAGAAAGGGTGCCCTTTCCAGTATTTAGAATGACATTTGTAGTTGGCTGGCTGCTCACCTGAAATAATATTTTTTCCTTGCTGAGTGAAGTTGGATGTGGGATTCTCCCAATCATGGAATATTGACTGCAAGTGTCAAGAAGGACCTCAGTTTTTCAAATCAGTCAACAGCTTTGACATGTCATATACCTTTGTGAATCAAGAATTATCAGCCTGTGTAGGCAGAAAGTCTCTTAGCATGTAACAAGTGTGGATTTTATTGTGTTTGTATGTCATATCACCTCATTTTGTTGGAAAGAAGGCATATTTGAATTTCTGCAGTAACTGAGCTAGCTGTAACACTTAGAATGGCACAGAGGGGATAGAACCAAACAGCTGAACACATAAACCTCCTTGAACAAAGTAGGCACAGGAGTGCATAAATACATCTTGAAATGCAGAAAATTAGCACAAAGTCATATAAACATCAAGTCACTTAACAGGTTATTTGTATAAAGTTTTCTGCCTTGAAGAATCTTGCAGTATTTGTAGACTGATATCAAGCCATACAGAGGAGGAACGAGCCTGGGTTCATGTATTGAAGACTGGACAACAACAGAAGAGGAAAAACAAATACAAATGATGTGAGATTGAAACCATTTTGGGGAGGCATTTTTGTTACAGTAATTACAAATATTTTGGGTAGGGGACCAGTTAGTTCACCAGACAGAAGTGACCCCTCCAGAGTTGTATTCTTGCAGAAGCCTGCTCAAGGTTTGTCATATCCTGGCCTATGGAAGCTGCAGTCCGCATTAAATTTCCACGTTTGCTTTACACAGGCTTGCGCCACTCCTCACCACAAGCACTGACTAATGTCTCCCTGGCAGCAACTTAACACAGAGTGCTAACAGTCAAGCCTGACACAGCATCCTAATACAAACACAGATGGAATCAGACTTTCTTCCTTTATTGTGAACCTCACCCTGAATCCACCAAAAGTTAAATTAGACTCAGTTTAGAAAGTCAGCGATAGGTTGTCTTGTGATTGACGCTTAGTTGTCACTTGACAGAACTGGGCAATAGTGCTCACAAGCTGGGGTTGAGTAGGAAGGATACACAAGACAGACCCTAAACGGAAGTGTTGTAAGTACTTCCACTGGGGAACCTGTGTGTACCTTCTCTCTTAGAACACCTGCTGATACGCGTTGCAAAGCAAGCAGGGATCTTCATTTCAAGTTGGAACAGATACCATGGATGACCTCTATAAACTAACAGATGTAAAACGAATTAAGGAGAAGCGCCACACAAACGCAGTAGCTAAGAGATGAAAGACTCAACAGTCCCTTATATTGACTGTGTTTTTCAAAATGTGGAAATCCCCTTTCTGCTGTCCCTGGAAAAATCAGATCCCTTCAGACAATGGAATCTGTTGTGATAGCTACTGCCCCTTGTTTTCTTGAGCTACTGTTCCACGTGAGCACAGGGCTGAGAGGGAGGCCCCAGATGCCTGTTGTTTCCCACTGTAAAGATCTAGATGGAGGTACCACAGAGGGGGAAAGAGGTAGAGAAGTATGGGATTCATGTGGACAGGACCACAGTACAGGAGTAAAGGAATTTTTCTTATTCATGGTCTGCAAGCTTCTCATTTCTGGTGATCATATCTCCGGGTCAGAGAGCTGGGTGGTAGATGCTCATGTTACACAGGGACACAAAAGCAGTAACAATTTGGAAGCAGCCACCAAGTGGAAATACTGTGGACTTACCCTGTGTGTTTGCCCTGAACAGTTTTGGAAAAGGCACGCTTGTCGACAAAATAGTAAAACTTTCAGGTATTCAAGCAGAATGGACCCGGCCTGCCGAGGTCATTCCTGGGTATTACTTATTTGTGCCTTTGCAAAAAGAGAGCCTTGTAAGCCTCCATTTTCAAAAGCAGCCTGGAAGAATTCTGTAACAGGTAATTAAAAAACCAACAGCTCTGCATCATGTTACATTCAGCTTCTCCCTCACTTGGGTTAGGAATCAACGAGGAAAGACACAAAATACTGAAATGGAATTCCAAAATTTTCTTAGGCAGAAAGTTTAAAGAATTCATGGAGTTAGGGGAGGAACTCCTTACATGTTGGGTACATGAATGTAAAGATCAACATGAATGTGAACTTCCCTCAGGTAACTTGTTCCCTGGGCTTGCTTGAAGCTGTAGGTGAACTTGCTGTCTTTGAGCAGGAGTGTCTGTTCCTGGGGTCTTGGGTAGCAGAAGCATGGGGAGAAAGAAAACTTATCTAAAACCTGCTGAGATCACATACTCTCAGGTCAGCAAAACCAGGACTTTTTGTTCGGCTATGAATTTTGTATCTATGAGACCTTTGATTCACTGTGACTTCCAAAGAACACTCCTGTGTGAGACATAATGAAAGTCTGGCAAACCATGTCCTGTAGGCTCAGGAAGCCAGATGACTCAAACACACAAGACATGCTCTTACTAACATCCCAGGATGAACATGCTGATGGTTGAACCTAAATGCATTTCTAGTGATCTCTGGCCTTCAGACAAAAACTGAGGTTTCCTCCTTTCATGCTTGGGGTCAGTCAAGAACTTTTTGTCTTTGCAGAGTGACATACTGTCTTCCTCCTGCACTTTCCCTCCTGTGAGACTGTCAGCAGATGATGATACCTTGCCATCTCAAAATGATACAATAGCCAGGAATTTTGTGAAAACACCCAGCACTGTATGTAGACAAAGGGCAAAATCCAGTGTTAACAGTAAATCTCCCTGTATTAGGACTGTTGAAGTATTCACTCTGCGTTAGAGGAACAGGGCAACATAAACAAAAGGGCAGGAATCACAGAACAATCTGAGCATCTGGTGATGACAGAAGACAGAATCCTGACCCTGCAGCAAGGACACCCCATGGTGGTGTGTCATCTCTCTCTCTCTTTCCCTGGGATAAGAACTTACCTGTAGATCTTAAAGTTACATCCCACATTTCCACAACTTTCTGAGAAAAAGCCATCCTGTAAATCTTGCACAAGCATTCTGAAGGAAAGGTGGGAAGAAGGGCAGGGAGGAAGAGTATGCAATTCCTTTGCTGACAAACTGTGGCCCACTGGTAAAAATCTTTTAGAAGAAAGCAAAATGGTTACACAAAAAGACAGTGTAAGGAAAGAACGTTTTCCCTGTTGCAGAAAATCTGTAGAAGTAACTCAGACATCAAAGCAGATGTTAGGAAAAAGACGTCATAAATAAGAAATGTGTGAATGATAGTTAACTGCACTAGTTTCTCTTTCTTCCTCAGCAATTCCAGCATCCTCTGTGATCAAGCAATGCCAGACAAAACTATTCTGCCTGAACAAGACCAGAGGCCCAGCTTGCTTTCTTGCTTCAAAACTGGGTCTTCAACACTAAAAGTTCAAAACAACCCTCAACACATTGAATCAACGAGGTGGGGGTGGAGGGACTCCTCAAAGGAAAGCCTTAACCTTGCTTGAGATTCCTTGGGTATCTGAAACCTGGTGTGAGGGGAACTACTACATAACGATTTCTGCTGTACTGACCCAAGCAGCAGCACAGATACATGCAAGACAGCATCAGGCAGGATGCTGAGAGGTCATCCATCTTCCTTGAGAGGCAAATGACCTGTTTCACCTTACAGGAAGACTCTTCCCAGATCCTCCATAGTACCATAGACAATAATAAACTGCATTGACCTTAACAAGATTAATTAAAGGCTTAGCCGTACTGGAAAAGGAATACAACAACCTTAGAGAGAATTTAAGATAAAGTTTGAGATAGCTAGGAAAAGAAGGGAAAAGTTGAAGGACAGTACTCTGTGGGCTGGAGTTCTGCAGAAGAGTGAACAATTAGGTCAAAGAAGGATGTTAAAAGGTTCTTCTCAGTGGACCTCCTACAGCTGAGAATGTATTTGGACTTTTTTTAGCTGAAGGAATCTGATGAAAAACAAAGTAAGGGCTGCTGTGAGAGAAGCGGAGCACAGAACAGACACAGGGTTTTCTCCTGCTTTTGATGGCACCAGTTCAAACTCTGCCTCTCTCTCCAACAGCATTGCAACTTTTTCTAGAATACCAGGACAGCTCTTCATTCACTCTATCGAGGAGTTAAAATATGCAGTACCAAAGGCATCATTCCTGCACATGATGACACAGTGAGAAAAGTACTGGGAAACAGGTACCATCTCAAATGGAACTACTGCTGTGATTTCACAGTTTTTGTACCAAAGAGGTTCAAGCCTAGGTCACACAATACCCCTGAAGCTTGAAACACATCTGTTATAATGATGTCTGTGTCTTGCTTTCAAAGACACCAAAGGAAAGAAACTTCTGTCTCTGTTTTGGAGAAAGATGAGAAAGCTGCTCGGCTGGATGTCTTTTTTTGATGAAGTCCAGAAACTCAGAGCAGAGTGGTAGTTCACAGGAGTGCTGTTCAGATATATGCGAGTTATTTTCAGCCAGATTTAAGATGGTTTTCCTAAAATGGTTAATATGGGCTTCTATAACCTTCAGAGTTTTTTTGAGTTTTGGTTGTGTTTTGGGTTTTTCTTAAGCTATTAATTGTGTGTTTATGGAAGATCTGACATTCCTTCAGGCAAAAAGGCATGTTTTTTCTTTTCCCGCTTCTCAGAAGAACAGTTGGATCACAAGAGGGGTGAGTCTCACATCCCGTAGGTTGTTTCCAACCTAACAACTTTTTCAGTATTCGGAACAAGTTTGTGGTAGTGACAGTGACTAAAAATGATGAAAAAAGAACGGAACACAATACTAACTATAAATATACAAAGGTTTTCAGTCTGTATGTCATGGAATGGATCCTACTGAGGCTGCTTCTGCCAGCCAAGCTAGGCTGACTACTCTGCTGTGCTGCATGCACCACATGAAGGCATCCTCTGATATGGAAGAGGGGAGCAGCTGTGCTCCTCAATCCCTCATGTTCTCAGGCAGAGGAGTACTACAAGCTCATTCATTCCCGGATGATCATTGCTGGATAGAAAAGTCTTGATTTCACAGACCGTATGTGTCCTATAACTGGGATCCATGCAGGCAACAACTCAAAGAGCTACTCTGGAGTCCAGTTTGAATCCTTGCATAGGAGACCCACAGGCATTTCTTCAGACCATTTTCTTCCCAAACAGAAATTTTTAGGTCACAAGAGCCAAGAAACTACCTAGACCTCTGTCTTAGGTGAAAGGCAAAAATTTCAAATCTTCCCTTTCTCTTTCCTTCTGCATTAGCAAACAACTCTCTTATCTCTCGATGCTCCATCAGCCCTTAAGTGCTGTGATATGACTTCTAGGGAGGAACAGATGTGTTTGCCTGTCCAAGTGCGTTCCAGGATATCAGACAACTGAAAAAGGCTACTGACCTGCAGGAGACAAGGGTTCAGTACTGAATATCTTACCCGGATCTGCAGGTCATTGAGGTCAAGGCTTCTGCACATTTCCAGGAACAGCTTAACACCCTCCTCATCTAGGATTATATAGACTGGGATCCAGCGCTTATATGCTGCATCAACAATGTCGCGGAAGATATCCCGGTCTGTAAATACATCCATGACCACTGCAATAATCTGGAAATAAGAAGACAGCATACAGACAACTGAATAAAATATTAAAAACTGAAAGGGAGGCCCATCATGCTGGTGCAAAATAAAGGAGAGCACTGACACCAGAATATGGAGGAGGAGAATTTAGGGGAGACAAAAGTACAGGGATGTACATGCCAAAGCACTACCAATAATCTTGTAATTCTCTGGCTTTGCTCCTGCTGTACTTTGGAAGGAACTTTATGAGTGTTTTGAGAATTCTACTTCTTCTAGGGGCAGATGGCTTATTTCAGCAACCTGAGGGACGCCAAAGCCAAATACCTAGTTTTTCCTCTGTATTGTGAAACTTCCATTGCCTTTGTAAGGATCCACTTAAACAAAGAAGAACACTGAAAATAGATTTTAAAAGAAGAGTAAAAAACACAGCTCTAATACTTAATCAGGAGGTGAATAATGGAAGACTGAATATGCAGAGGAATCAGAGCCTGAATCTTGATGCACAGTGCAGAGAAAAAGAATTTTATGTTCCTTGTTTCCCTGGTTCCCTGTGAGAAGCCTGCTCTCAGGGCTGGCTTCCCAAGGAACGTGTTGGGGAGCTCAAACATAAACACCTCATATTTGTCAGGAAGGGACTGGAGAGTGTGTGTGTTTTCAAGATTTGGAAGCAAAATGATAGTTTGCTCTCTTCACATGTGCATTTTTTCTGGTATAAAATTAATCCCTGTTTCCAGGCATAGATTTTACATTAAAAAAAAAAAAAAGGTTGCACTGACGTGACAGACAAGCCTGAACATTCACAAGATGAGTAACAACAAAAACAAGAAAGTTATGGGCAACTCTAATGCTGATCTTACGTGTTTTGTCTTTCTCTCTGTTTCTGTATCTTCTACACCATTAGAAATATCAATTCACTTTTCTGCCTGACAGTTATTCTCCCCAGCATTTGAAAGGCTATGAATGAAGGAAACTACTGTTTTTCTAGTCCCGCTGAGAAACATCAACTTGCCAGGTCCGAGCTCTCATGCTGACAGTGTGCTGGGAATAGAGTTGCCTACATTTTAATTTCCCGGGCACTGGGGTCACAGTGACAAGCCAAGCTGTGCTGGGGACAGCGCACACAGGTGCAAATGGAGCTGAAAACTGGACCAAACAGTAGGATATTCTTCACTGGAAGTTTGGAAGAGGTGCAGCTGAAGGTGCAGGAACCCCCTATGGAAGGGGAAGTAATTCTTGCCAGAGACCTCTTTTCCTTGAAAAATGGCCTTGAACAAATTGCTTTTGGGAAAGCAATGCTACAGTAAATGTCCCCTACTGTGTTTGCTGAGTCTCTGCTTGTATGGCCAACAACAACCAACACATCTGCTCCGTCAGGCTCCTTCTGTCAACAGTGCTTACACAAGCTTTTCTTTGTTAGAAAAGGAAAAAAAGAGCTGACATTGTGTTTATGCTCAACATTAACATGTAGGTTCCTGACAGAGGTGAACTGTGCTGGAGCTACCTTATATTAAGTCCCTCAATAAATTCTGCCAGGCAGAACTGTATTCCAGGCCTGGCCTTAGTCCTCACTTCCCAGCACAAGGCAGCAAGATACAGTGAACATTAACAGAACCTCTGAAAATCAAAATACAGTGAACTTGTGCCACTTTATTCCTGAACAACTTCATATACAGGCAGATTATAATTAAAGGCATAAAGAGTTAATGCATTAATTCAGGCCTCCTTCTCCCCTCCACTGTGGTATGGATGTAGTTATTCAGGAGCAAAAGTGCCAGATAATATTCATTTGAAGTAAGAACATCCACATAGGGAATTGATCAAGAATAGACAACAGAAGTATGAATTTGCTTTCTTCCCATCCCCTCCACTGGCAATGAGTCCAATGACTGCAGAAATTACACCACGTCCTGGACAAACCATTAATTGTTACTCCTGGCCTTGCAGTATGAAGGATAGTTCCCTCCAGGCTTTGGGGCCATGAGTCAGTTCAGGCTTCTTTGCAAAACTGCAGACTAAACTCATGAAAACTGCAGTCCTGTATGAAAAGCAGATGACCTGCCTCACACATGGCGCTTCCAAGCCAGCAAAATGAGCAGCAGGGCAACTCCCGCTGTTATGTTTGTCTTCTCAAACCTCTGCCATAGCTGCTGATTACCTAGGAGTTTTCCCACATACAGCAAGTCAGAGCATGAGTGTCTACCCCTGCAAGAGGTTTTCCCAATTCCTCTGCTTATCCTATGGATAACAACTTATCTATAGGGCCCGTAGGTGTGCCTAGCTCTTCACAGGTATTTACAGATTGGCAAGCATTAACTTGCCAATCTCATTACGACAAGGCAGCTTAATTAACGTAAGTTTGTAAAACACTGATGATAGCGAACCCACAGACATGTGCCTCATATTACTAGTATCAGTTTAGACCTCCTGTCCCCCAAAAACCCCAAAACAACCAAAACCTGCTCTCATCTGCTAAATGAAAAGCTGCTGCCACCCAGAGATTTGGTTTTTTCGCCAGGGCCAGCTCAGCTGAACACAATAGGCATAGTTATCTAGGAAAAGGACCATTAAACACTTACATGGCTGTTAAACATGAAACCACCTTTGGGCTGGGAGGGGCACAGTTTGTCCAGTCAGCGAAAAAGTAAAAATCGACAAAGGAATTAATTACTTCTAGGTGCCAGGCATGGCTATCGAAAAAAGCAAAGTTTCCCAGTCCTTGTACAGTCCGTACAGGTGTTCGTAGCAGCGCAAAGAGGATGTGAAGTCACACTAAATCAGAGCGTAAGGAATTTACAGCTTCTGCCTCTTCTGTACGACCAATCACACCTGTACAGGATTATGGGGTGTGCACAAGTTTGAGCAAGCAGGGAGCTGAGGAGATCACCTGCTGGATTAATGCCTCTCTGGAAAGTTTTCTGTATTTCCCAGCAGATTTGTTTTTAACAAGTCTGTAAAAGTTGTGTGTATAGTGTGTGCTGGGGGGAGAGGGGGGCACGTCAGCAGGTGGAGGAGGAATTAACTACTGAATTAGAAAGCAGAAAAAATCCAGAAAGCAGCAAAACTAAGAGCAGGGATGAAGTTACTTGCACTGTTACCTGCTTTTCCCAGAGGGGATGTCAGCTCTGAAAGGAATGTTTTCCTGGGTGGGCTTGCCTGGAAACTTCATCCACACCTAGAAAAACCTCGCCATTGCCCCCACCTAGTCAAAACAAGCTCTTGTAGCATCACAGCTGGTTTGTTTTCTTGCCAGAGGTGCCCTGTCACCTCTATCAGACCTTTCCAGGCAAAGATAAATAGGAGGAGCAGCCGCATACTGTCTTGACTGTGGCTGCTTGCCGGCCAGGCTGGATGGTGTTGAAACCACATAAAATAAACCCAAAACACACCACCCCATGAACAAACGCACTGCCCTGTGTTTAACTAGGGATACCTGCACGTACAGGAGGGGTGGCTGTAAGAGCATCATGACCTGAGCCAGGGAATCATACCAGGACAGGCCAAAGCCAACCATGGGTAGAAAACCCCAATTTGGGGGGAGGAGTGCTGGGGTTTAACCCCATCCTGGGCATCAGCTTTGGCAAAAGATAATGTGGCCGGCAACAAACCTCAGGGAAAGCCCTGCCTGACAAACTGAAGGGCCGATGTGCTTTGGAGGGGGCCAGAGAAGAAAGTTTGGCATGGGGGGCTCTCCCTTCCCTCCACCCCAGAAACTCCCCAGCTGAACCCTCCGCCTGGGTGCCCCCGACCCAGGCATGAAGGTAGGCAGGGGTGTCCCCCCGAGGGTGTCCAGGACCTACCTTCTGTGCCTGCTGGATCATCTCCCGCACCACCTCCTTCAGGTGGGGTGCGCTCTCCTCCTTGCGGGGGTGTGTGAAGAGGGCCACCCGGCTGATGCCCCGGTAGAAGGTCTTGTCGGTCCAGCCCAAGTCCAGCGGGGGCACCTCCGTGTCTGAGCACTCGGGCCAGTAGGCCAGCGAGAGGGTCTCACCGCCAGGCCCCCGTGCCACCTTGCCACCCTCCCGGGGGTCGTCGTATCCCCGCCAGCTGCCCCGCAGGGCTTGCAGCTCCCGGGTGGAGAGAAAGTCGCGGAGCTGCTCCTTCCTCAGCGCCTCCCGGTAGGCCACCTCGCCCCGGGTCACCAGCACCTCCAGCGCCCGGCGCTGATCCTCGCTGTAGTAGAAGCGGGCCTGGGCCTCCGTCACCTTCTCGTTGACGTGTGACTCGTCCAGCAGGAGCACCTGGGACTCCGCCATGCTGCCGGCACCCGCAGCGCTGGCCGGCCGGGAAGGAGGCTGGGGAAGGAGGGAAAGGCAGGGCTGGGACCGCCTCACCTGGCCTGCCCGAGCCCGCCCCGACGGGTGGAGCAGCTGTGCCGCCCTCTCACGTTCCCCTGGCTCCCTGGGGACACGGCTGTCCCCTCCATCCTGCCCTTCTCCCAGACCCATGCGTGGCCCTGGCACCAGAGTCCCTGAGCACAGCACTTGGGGGAGAACCAGGGCCGGGCTGCAGGTGTGTTTTAAGGTGCAGAAGTCTATTTAAGAGAGGGTTTCCACCTTTTTCAGATGTGGCTGCCACTCAAGGGGTGCTCATAGGGGCAAGGGGGACACAAGTGGGGCTGGGGACACGGGCAGAGCACCATGGTTGATGCAAGCAGTGGCCCATCGGCTGCAGCTGGTTGCCAGCCCTCCCTCTCCAAACCCACTGACGGAGCAGCAGTAGCAACCCAGCGACTCCCGAAAAGCAGGAGCTGTGTACCCTGTTCGTGGATGGGAAGATGACAGAGCGATTTGCCCGAGGCCGCCCAGCAGGCTGGTGTCAGAGCTGGCAGTAAAACTGCCCTGCTCCCACTCGCTGGCTAGGAGTGTGAATAAATACCCCCAGCTCCACACACGTCCCAGCTGAGAGACTATGGGCTGTAATGTTAAATTATGATTTTTGCATGGTACGCAATAGTTGCTCAGGGCCCTAATCAAGATTCAGGCCCCGGTGCGGTTTGCAGTGCGTACAGAAAGGATAAAAAGCCATGATTCCCCCTTGCAACCCAGGCACAGAGCTGGCAGGAATGAGCAAGAAAATGGGTATAAAGGCAAGGCAATGGTGAAATACAAACATTCAGCGGCATTTGCAGGTCTTTACATATGTCATTAGCCCTAAGTGCTCACATGCACAAAAAAACTGTAGGGACAGAGCAGCTGAAGCTGCTCTTTGTCTTCTCTTTATAAGCAATCACCTGTGCTCAGTGCCAGTTAGCTTAAACATCCAAGGATAAGGTGAGGCACCAGAGCGCAGCCTGTGCTGTTCCTCTCCTTTAGGTAGAAGGGAGAATTTTAGTATTCCAGACTGACATCAATAGCTTTTCCTAGCATGAAATTCACTTAATTTGAAATTGCACTTTGCAGAGGTCTACTCCTCTGTCCATCCAGTCCCCTTTAAAAATTAATTTCTATATAGGTTCTTTTAGCCTGATTTCTGATGGAAATGAGGCTTATGTGGTCATGGTGTCTGCATTTGTCTGCCTGTCTGTCCCTCTCTCTAATAACTTTTGAACCCACTGGCTGATTTCAAACAAGTTTGGCAGAAGCATAATTACACTCCTATAGATTTTGTGAAAATAAGTGGCCTGATAGCAAAAAGAGACCCTATCACAGTCCCCAATAAGGAAGCCCAACATTGGTTCATGCCTGATTAGATTTCAGATATTCCATAAAAGTCAAAACACTAATAAGTGCCTGATCTGTATGAAAAGCTTCAAATGAAGTTTAAGCCTAGATACCCTAGTCCAGGGGTGTCAAACTCATTTTCACCGGGGGCCACATCAGCCTCACAGTTGCCTTCAAAGGGCAAAATGTGATTTTAGGACTGTGTAACGTATAACATGATAACATGTATATACTTGCAATGTAAAACATGTATAACATGTATATACATGTAATGTAATGTATATGAAATGCAATGTATATATAATAATGTAATGTGTATATATATAAACATGTATATACATGTAATGTAAAACATGTATAACATGTATATACACGTCATGTAATGTATATATAATGTAATGTATGTATAATAATGTAATGTGTGTGTATATACATATATGAAAAACATGTATATACATGTTATACATGTTTTACATTACACAGTCCTAAAATCACGTTTGACCCTTTGAAGGCAACTGTGAGGCTGATGTGGCCCCCAGTGAAAATGAATTTGACACCCCTGGACTAATCAATCAACCACAATATACAAATACTCTTTGTTAGTTCCAGTGCTCACTAAACTACTGGGTTTTTTTCCCTTGTACCAGAGGCTGCCATTCACCCCTGCTACTTGATGTGTTGGTAAATAAAACGTCTTTAATCCTAGGGGCTCTATTCATTCAGAGCCCCACAATGTAATCCTTTGTGTTCAGCTAAGGCTCCCACATGAAAGCAACAGTAGGTTCACAAAGATATGTTTAGTTTTATGTTTAAAAGCAAGCAAACATTTCCCACATCCAAGTAAAAACAGCAGAGATTTTTCAGTTTGTTGTGATGAAATGTTCGGCCCCCATCTCTCACTCTAAAAGACAAAGTGTTGTCTGTGTGTTGGTATGATAAGCAGGGGTAAGGAGCTGTGCAGAAGCTGAGAGAGACCCTTTCCCAACGCATGCACGTGTCCCGTGCCCCCTCCCTGTTCATTGCAGCAACACATTCCATCCAAGTGTATTTCTTATATAGAGTTTTTATAAGGTTTGATGATTCTGTCCCTTTTGATATACCCTGACCCTCCGGCTGACAGCCTCACCCCAAAGCCTGGTAAGAAGGACTGTGCAAACAAACCGCCCTCCCCGTCACAGAGGTAACCCAGCCCTTCAGGAGCGGAGAAGAAGAAAAGTGGCAGGTGGGGTGGGGGGAAATACTTGTGCATGGCCCTGCCCCTCTGGGACGGAGGACTGAATTCCTGTTTCCACTCTTGGAGAGTGGTCAGTGTTGTTTCAGCTCAGGTTTTGCTCTCTGCCCTTAGCACTGGCTCCAGAGAAAGAAGAAAGGGGAAGGCTGCTTTTAATCTGGGCTGATGCAGGTGCAAATCCATGTGGGAATACACTATCAATCCTTTGATTTATTTTCTTCCTGGGGATTACTTGCTGGAGGGGCTGTGTGTGCATCGACAGGGTTGGGTCTCTTTGCTTTTCACCTTTGTTTGGGTGTCATCCCAGCCAAGTCCTGGTTAAGGTCTTGCTTACTTTTCTGGTCTGGTTCCAAAATGTTTTCCAAAGGATGTAAACTAACCTATCAGGAAATATTACCTCTTATTGTAACCCTCCCCCAGTCCCATTACTGTGTGTTAAATCTTCTGCCTTCAAACACTTCCCACGTATATTCTGGTTACTTGGGCCTAATTGTTTCACTTTCCTTTGCGAGGCAGTGCAGGTTGTGCATTAGATAAGGATGTGCCACCTTGTATTTAGCATTAATTGTAACTGTGCTTGTCCTGAGCATACATCTCTCTTGCCAGTCCTTCCGGTATAATTCCAATCCCTAAATAGCCCACCTCGTGATATATTCTTTGATAAATTTCCCAGCAGTGTTTTTCTTGTGAAATAAACTGCTACAAGCTCTTGTTATAAATCTTTACATGCTCAGCGATTTGAGAATAAAATGCTGATACCTTTCCCCTCACCTTCTTCTTATTTCTCCCAAGTGCAGTCAACATCTACATGCAAAACAGGAGTAAAAACTGGCAGATATTAGAAAGTATAATTTTGTGATAAAATGGTTGAGAGTTGTATAGCAGAAGACTTCTTTTTTTTTTGAGGGGTGGTATCTTCCAAATCAAAACATGACTTACCAAAATGTCTCTGATCAACCATGTTACCTTTTTTTTTTTTTTTTCCCTCCATAACAAGTTGCAACTGATTAAAAATGACTTTTGCAAAAAAAAGAGGACGGCTTAATGGATGGAGGATACAAGAGAGTGTTTTCCACTTCTCAGAGTCCCAGCTGCAGGTCAGCCTGAGGTGATGGGGCTTTGCCATGGTCTTGAAATGGAAAGGTAAATAAATAGGTGCCTGTGCCATTGTTGTTACTAAACACTACACTCCTTCCCTGTGCTGGCTGGCACCACAGCAAGACTCATAAAGGCTTGGTGGAGATTACGTCTCTCCAACTCTCTGCAGCTGGGATCCAGGAGTTTGTGGGAAGACTATTACGTGCACAGCAAGCTGTGCTTTGCTGGTCCTGACTCTGAAATTGCACTTGCAAGGGCTGTGGGTGCATTAGTCATGTCCAAGTATTGGCAGAGCTAAAAAGCCTGAAACAAAGTGATTTCAGGGTGGAGAGGAAAAAGCGTTCGCCTGCACCGTTCTCCCTCCAGTGACCCAAATCGCTGCAGGCGGTGGAAGGTAGGTGTGTCACTTGTGCAGCAGCAGTGACAGGCTGCAATTCGGGGGATGAAGAAATGCTTTCAGATGTTTCCTTTCTGTCATATTACACTGCCTCGGGGAGAAAACCTAGCTGCTGAATTGGAGAATTGCCGCAACTGAGTCAAGTGTTTCTGGCCTCCCACTCAGTTTTTCAGCTGTTGTTTCCATGTGAGAGTAAATAGGAGAGACTCCTCCGAAGAGAGAGCAGAAAGGAACAACTGTGTTCACGGGCTCATTTCTTGCAGCAAGGTATTTGCTGACTGAGCACACACAGAAAGGCCTTTAGCCATTTTCCCTGCCTGCTTTCATTCACTGGGCAACAGCTTGAGGCAGTTTCCTGCAAGAAATAGTGCTGATCCAGGTCTCTTGCTTAATCTTTCAACTCCCATATAGGCAAGGACACAAATCTGGTTGCAGCTCAGAATTCAGATGAGCTACTCTGTGGGGCATTGGCTGAGACATCTGCTCTGCCTCAGTTCCCCGTCGTAAAATGAGAACAATACTGCTGTACTTCACTGGACTGCTGTGGGGAAGAGCTTCAGAAATAAAAACCCAAACCAACATCACATACCTTTACTTCAGTTTCTCCTGCCAGGAGCAGGGAGATTTAAAAAAAACCCAAAAAGACAGCTGTAGAGTCCCTTTGTATATGAGCCAAACTCTGAATGGAAGCTCTTGCTAAAGAAAATAGTGGGGAATAAGCAATGCAGTCTCTGAATAGGATGCTTAATTGCATCTATAATTATGTAGCTCTCAAATCACAGTGTGTTTTATGGACAAAGGAACACCAGGAATGGGGGTGCTGAGAAGTTATGGCAGCAACAAGTTTACAGTATCGTGTACTTACTTGTGTACTGGCCACCCATCAGTGTGCATTGCTACCCACTCTTTGGACAGAAAAATGCTCAGGTGAGAGTTGATGGGGAGAGGAGTGGAGCACATAGGGAAGGCTGGGGTGGGTGTCCCAGGCAGAGCAGGGAGGGATGGGGAGCAGCCTGGCAGGAAGCAGTTAAAGGGACAATCTTGATATGGTGGAGCAGGCTACCAGCCAGTGCCACAAGATGAGGTAGGAGATGGAGTTACGTGCTGATGACAAGGATAAGATGTCCCAATGTTATGTGGTGGAAAAGAGAGAGTCAGCAGAAGGAATGCAAGAACGTGATATGTCCAAGACTGAACAAATTCATTTGAAAAGCTGCATAACCAGTGGAGGAGAGGAGAACAGGGGGAAGCCAATATGAGGCTCTGGTGTCCACAAAGTTCTGGCCATCCTAGGAGCTTAAAGAACAAAAAAAGGAAGCACTGTTTTCTATAAGGAGGGGGAAAGAATAGAACTGTAAGGCTTGGCTATGGGGAGAAATTAGAAGTGGGCCCTAAACCACAAAAAGGAACAGGTAGAAGCAGCTCAGCCCCATAATAAATGCAAAACTGTGTGAAGGGAGAAGCATAGGAAAGAGAAAGGGAACCTTCTGAAGGCAGATGCAGAAGGCTGAAGTGTAGGCTTAGACCTGGAGATTTGTGATTCATGAACATGAAGAAATATACATCCAGATTTTAAGATGTAGTAGAAGTGTATTTATTAGGTTTGGAAAATGCCTTTTACCGATTAGCATACATTGGCCTCTGATGTGTATTCAGCTTAAAAATATCCAGAGAGGCAACGTAAAGGAGAAGTCAGATGCTCATACCATGTCAGAAGCACCTCTAGCTCCAGAAGATCCCTGCCATTCACTTGCTGGTGTTTCTGTCCAGTGACGCCATGGTGAAGGCAGATGGAATGGGTGCAAGTGATTCCCGTGAGTCAGAGAAAACAAATAAAAGGAGCCGACCAGACCTCCCTCCTGAAAGGCTGTTTCCAGAGAGACGTGTTGTAGGTGTGAAAACAAAACTTTACAGGAAGTTACGCTTGAAATCTGCTGTTTAATTTTTTGCCATACGAATCCAGAATTAAGGCCATTTAAAAAAAAATGTATCAGGTTACATCCCCCACCTCTGTTTTGGCTACTTTTTCTGTGGACAAATCATCCATCAGGTTGACTGATAAAAGCACAGCAGCTTTTATCTCAGACTATAACATTGCTGCAAGTAGAGGTGCACTCTGACCACCCCAAAGCCACACAAGGAGTAACTAGCAGAGCCTACATTTTGATAACGGAGACACCCCTACCTTGGACTTCAGTAGAGAAGAGCTTCTAAGTGAGCCAGCCTGAGGCATGGTGATGGTCTTGGTTCTGAGACAGTGTCACAGGGACGGTGACCCAGGCTGTCCCTCCCTGAGTCTATGACCACCTGAGTTCAGGCTTATAAGATTGTATTTTCTGATCAGCATTGGCAGAAAGGTCTGATTTTGAATTCTTCCAAAACGGAAAACCCAAATGCATAATGGACGTATGTTCCTCCAGTGCCTCTTTTTAGATCCATTTATTTTGCAACTCAGTTAATCAAGATTTTGCTGCTCATTTTAAAATAAGTGGCATTTCTCTTAGGATGATTTATAGCTTTCAGTCTTAGAGGTTTAAAAATAATCAAATGGATTCTGAGCTAATCCAGATTCATAAACCATTCTTGTCTGTTAATATCTGAACACTTTGATCATCCTATTTTAGAGATTCTTCTCTCCAAAGTGGTATTTTTCAGACAGATTGTCTCCCACTACTCTTTATTTTGAGGATGCAGTAGGTTACTGAGCTGCACTGCCATGCAAAATGCTGAAGAGGAAGGAAGGGAGAGAAGATGCAGCAAAAATAGGCTGTGGTTCTGAGCTTGCCCACATTGCTTTTTCCCTGTCCTGATGACAGAGAAGCCATAGATCTCTCCTGTGTTTAGCCTATCCTCCTCACCTGCTCTTTTCTATTTGCCATGACATCCTTTTGTGGTATCTTCTAAAAATCTTCTCTTGATAGGGATCATGGGCATTTTTCCTTTTACTCTTCCAACAGGGCTGGCTCAGTAACATGTTTCTGCTTGTCAGACCCCCATACCTTCTTCCCCACCCTCCTGTATTTATTTCCTCCTGTTGGAGAAGCAGCTGCATCCCCTGGGGAAGTGTGCAGCCTGTGGCAGATCCCCAGCCCTCCCAGAGTATCTCTGCTCTGACAAGCAGGATGAGAGAGTCCAGTGTTCATGGCTGTGCTACCACTTCATTGAGGCTGCCAATTAGCAGAGGAAGCAATGATTGGATTTTTTTTTTCCATGCTGAGAATTGACCTAAGCCACAGTAAGGCAGGAAATGCAATTAGGCAGTGGATGATCTTGGGAAGGACTGCAACTAATGGCTTAGCATTTTGTGTTTCTCACAAACATTTAATTTATTCTTCTACTCTTCTTGCAAGTTGTGTGTGGGATGTAGTGGGGTCATTTCATCCCCTCAGGTAAGGTAATTGCCTCGTGATTCTCTTTCAACGCTGCAGAGCAATGCAAATAGCAACTTACAGCTCAATTACCAGTCATGCCAGTGCTTGGGCTAACACTGTGACAAGAGATATGAGGGAGGTACTGGTGGCCTTGGCCACCAGGTAGCATGGTGGCTTTCCAGGTAGGCTTCATCTGAAGGGCATTAGCTGCAGCAAAGCTCTTTTAAGCTCAAGGCTGAATCCACCATGTCTAGTCAACATCATAGCCTCTGTCCATCACCTCCAGGAAGCTGTGGCTGGCACTCAACATTGCAGAGTGACAGGCAGTCACGATACCCAAAGGAGAATGAGAAGTGCCATATGTGAGTCCCAGCATGGCAGACGAGGTAGGCCTGGCATGTAGGATGAGAAATGGATAGGCTCCTGTTCTGGGTCTCCAGGACATGCAGCTATATACTGCCATGGGACTATACAGAAATGCTGAGGAATCAATTCACTTGGCTGGAAGAAGGTGAATTTGGACTGAGTTATTTGTCTGCAGCACTGGGTAACCTACTTTTATGAACACTGCCCTGCAAATAGGTTAGATCAGGGTGAGTCCCTGCCTTCATCTACTCATTGGCCTGCCAGTCCCTTTTGTACTGAGCTCATCTGCGTTTTGAAGGTAAACACAAGGTACGCCCATGGTGACCTTTAGAACTAGAAGCCTTTACAGTTTGCATAACACTGCAGATATATATTTCATGATAACAAAAAAGCTAAGGTAATTATGGAATAAATACTTGCCCCAAAGAGATACCCAGATGTGAATGATGGAGCACACTGCCAAACACGAAGTACTTCTCAATGAGAGAAAAGCGTGCTGCAGACAGCCAGGGTTTTCACAAGAGGAGGAAAGAAAGCCTAGCCCACATGAGCAGGCTCCAGTGGCAAGCTGAAAGAAGTTAGTGAGCCAGAAGGGGTGAGAAACAAAGTGAGGAGATGTTTAGCCACCACGTGAGGGCCCAACGACAGGGTTTGTAAGAGATTATGAGAAATGCTACATTATCATAGTCATGGAAAAGGAAGAGGAGCTTGGAGCTTGACATCTATGGCTCCACTTTTGTCCTGCTGTGCTACCTTTGGCAAATCTGTTCACCTTTGCCTAACTTCACTCTTGGCACTCTTGACTTGCAAATTCTTTGGAGTAAGACTATCATTTCTACAGGCACATGTAGTGCCTACTGTAACCAGGCTCTGAGCTCAGTCAACGATCTCTAGATCTATCTATCTAGATAGATTTCTAGATCTCTGTCATGAAGGACAGCAAAATCTGATGGAAGATGAACAGTTCTTTCATAGACTTGGACACAGGCAAGGCGTGTTCGTTAACAGGGACTGACAGCCTCTGCTGTGGGGATGAAGGAGGACAGGATGCTGGAGAGGGGAGGACAACACTGGCCACCAAAACCACAGTTTTCTCATGGCAGTGGGATAAGAGAAAGAGCAAGGAAGAGAAAGAAATGTTAAAATCATGATATGTGGGTGGAGGTGAGGAAGAGACAAGCAATGGTTCAGTAGAAAAGGCAAGTGCTATTTTAGTCAGACTGGGCTAATTTCGGCTCTGATGCAACTCCATTTACGTCAGTTTTAGTTGGTTGAATTACACAAAAGATTAATTTAGGTCAGTGAGTTGAGATGAGGGTGAGTCAGCCCAAAATAAGTTTTGGGGTGTAAGGAACAGATGTGAAACACAGACCAGACAAAGAACTGGATCCATCCTGGATTTGGAGAGATTTGGAGAAGGGAAGGTGGGGATGACAGAGGGCAAACAAGAGGTAGGAAAGGCAAACAGGCTCCCTGAACACTGCAGTGGCGTGGTTATTTACCACTTACTCCTTCTCGTGGTCCACCTCCCCTTGCCACTCTGCCAGGCAGCTCGCACACCCACATACTGTTCTCAATAAGAGATCATAAAAGTTGAGCTTTGGTTTTATTTTTTTGTGTTTAATCACAAAACATTCCAGGTTTAACCTGAAACAGACTTTGGATCAGGGTTCCACAGGGCAACAGCTGCATTTAGCAGGGAGAAGGGGTCTGATTTGCTCCTGGTACAGCTTCACTGGAGCTGATGGAAATGAATTTGTTCCATTAATTCTCTAGAGACATCATGAAAGCCAAATGAAACCAGACAGGGCCATTCTCAGGCTGACAAAAGCATCCACACCTTAACTCTCACCAGCCTGCCTGTGGCACACATGGAAAAAGCATCTAAAATACTTGACACCATCTTTAAGGTTTGCAGAGAAGTACCTCTCAACAACACATAGGAAATGAAAGAACGACACCATTACACTTAATGAAACGAAACCAAAAATAATTAGGAACACCTCTTGCTTCCTTCCCATGCCAACCTCTTTCTTTCCCTGCACATGCTTTCCATCAATTGTTTCTGATGCTTCTTTTAAATTGGTGTTTACTTTCTTGTAATTCCATGTACTGAGGTAATTTAACACCATGAATCCCTGAGGTTTTTTTTCTCTCCTCTGTCCCCATTTACCCTAGCTTTTATTTTCCCATACAGTTTTGGTGCTTTTGTTCTTAGAAATCATGATTTTCAACTGTAGTATTTTCTTTTCATTCCCTTCATCTATAGCTTGGTCCTGTTCTCATTCCTCTCTTCTCTTGTCTCTTGTTCAGCATTAGCTTTAGTTGGGTGAAGAAGAAAGTCAGTAGCCCATAAGGTTAAAGATTAACATTAACTTTCTCTTTCACACCTACCCCAAACTCAGCTCTCGCCGTTTCCCACCTTCCATAAATACTTGTTACTGCACAAGAAATAAATACCCACACAGTGCTCTCATCTCGTATTCAATCACTATAATAAATACAAACTCTCTTCTGTAATATTCAATCATTATATTTAGTCTTAATATCATACTTTTCATCTGCAAACACCCACACAAGCATTGGTTAATTTGTCCTTACAACAGCCCTGCAAGGTTGGTAATTACGTGTTATTAGCTCCATTTTACACATAAGGAAACTCCAAAAGAAATTATGAAACTCCTAACAAGCACACACATCCACAAACCTAAACAGGCACTAACTATATCTTCAACAAATGCACACATAGACACAGTACTCTACGTACATATTAGCGTACACTGAAAATAAGGGACCAGCAAGCTCACTGTAGGACAGGAGTGAGGTGCTCAACACATTACATCCACCAAAAAGGAAATATTTGAGAACATGAGATTGGCCTGGACAACAGAGGAGAGATGCAGGAAGTATGTTCCCTGTTTTCTGGGCAGCATTTCATGACATCCCTTGCCTGTGATGAGCAAGCATGCAAGGTGAACTCCTCCTTGCCCTCACGTACTTTTTCTGAAGCACCATCGAGTTGTGATTTCATGTTTGCAGTTTCACCGCTGGTGACTGCATTCACTCTATCAGCACTTGTTTCTGACAAGAAGTTGGGAAAACCCAGACGTGCACAACCCCCGAGTGAGCTCCTGACCTATCTGAATACTAATTACCTCTTAGTGCTCTATCCCACTCGCTTTACTGCCTATCAAGATGTCAGGATGGGAAGATAAGAGACCTTCTGGACCGCAGGCAGCCACACACAAAACCATAGAAACACGGAAGAGACATTAGTGGGAAAGCCAAAGAACGAAAATGAAGACACGAGTAATTAACTTTGAGCTGGGATGTCAGCAGTCTGTGCCAGAGCATCCTGCGTGCAGCGGTTTCCCTCCACTGCGGGGACAGGACGCTCTGTTCCCATCCCACACGTCACTCCCCTGCAGCAGCCCTTGCACAGAAGAGGCTCCAGGGACTTTGCAAGATCTAGAGTGGGGGGTCTGTTTTGGAAGGTCAGTTCTTCAACTGTATTTAGACATTGAATTCTCACTTCTGCAAGGGAGCTCCACTGCAACTAATGGGCATTAGATGCCATTAACATGAAGAAATTTGATGTGAAAAACAAGACCTCTGTAAGGATTTGGGCCTTTGTGACTTCCCATGTCATTGTCCTCCATTCAGTGTGACACAGGGGCTCTCATGGACTTGGGAGTCATAGTTTAATGAAAACTACCCTCTTCCCCCTTTGTCGGTCCTCCTGTCTTATTTTTGGAACCTATCACACCCTCTCTTAGCACAGATATGTCTGGCCAAATGATTTCAATATTTTCTTCCTTTCACTCCTGTGTTTTGGGTGGTACTGGGGACAATACTATAGGACAGGGTTTGCCAAGATGAATGTACGTTGCTTATTCCATAAAAACTGACACATGGCCCCATGTCTTCTCTGTACCAATATAAATGTTGTTAAGTCTGATTCATTGCTAGAGTTTTCCCTTTTCCAGATTTTCTTAAAATCCCTTACTGGTTTTAGCTTTCCCAGCCAGGGTTGTGTCCTCAATGTATTCTGTTTCCCATGTCAGTTTTCTGCATTTAATAATTTTTGCTTTAGAACAATTGTGGTGTCTTTTCCTCTTGCACCTACTTGGCATATGTTACTTTTTAAAATTTGTAATTGCTGTCTGAGCTCTGCCATTGAGCCAGCACACGCTGCTGCTTCCTAAAACACAGACATTGATGCCAAGGCTGAAACTTCACGGAGTTCTGCCAAACCTGCTGACTCTGGATCCCTGCATCACAGGGGTCCTCTTGTCTTCATCCCTTCTTAATTACAGTCAGTCCTTCATACCACAGGAGTGACCTGAACTTCCAGACTAGTTCATGACCCGAGTGTCTTTGTGCTGCACAGACAGGGAGAGAAGGACAGCCCTGTCTTACAAACTACAAGTTGACAAGGTTAGGCAAAATGATTGTGCCAGGTAAAAACTGTGGTTCCACATAGATCAGCGGTCTTTGCTTCAAAGACTCTTCTTTACCTGGTGCTCTCTTCCTGGGGCCTCCAGGATCAGGCTTCTAGCAGAGCACTTGTGCTGGCACAGCCACGCCAGCCTCACAGCACATGGACCAGCTGCCCATGTCTGGAGGAGTCCAGCTCCCCCGTGCCCTGTTCACTGGATGTGGTGAAGCCACGCTGCTTCATTGGGAGCAAAGCCATGGGAGGGGAGAAGCACCAGGGAGCACTGACTTGCTCCTGCTTGCAAGGGCTTCCTACTTGCACAGTGGTGCTGCTGTAGGTCCTGTAGCACAAACAAGTCTTAAAACAGATTTCAGGCCAGGGAGGGAAATACTTCACTCATGTAGCATACACTGAGATATTCAGATGAGTAAAAAATGCCTGCTGCTTTGTCCCTCACAGTAGTGACTTCTCCTGCCTCATTACTTCCTTGTGCTACTCTTGTCTACTTGCCTGTATCCACTTCTTACCACCAGCTAGAAGCTGCACTAGTGCAGCACTACATAGTGCCAGCACTACGAGGCCTCGGTCTGGATTTAGCATTCTCAGGTATTTATGTCAAGCTGAGAATAGGAGGGAAAAAAAAAAGATAGCGAGCACACTAATGCCCATGATGGGTCTAATAAATGACATGTAAAGCAAATCTATGCATTCTTGAGAGAGAAGGTGATGAGGATAGTGAAGTTTAGGAACACCACAGAATGAATTCCATGATCATAATGAAGCATTCAAGTGGGACATACAGGACGAAGGAATTAGAAGCGGCAATGATGAAAACAAGAGCTTCCAGCTCATGTGGGAGTGCAAAGGGAGACAGTGGCGGGATGCAAATAAGAGGTTGTTATGATTGCAGTGCTGAGCCAGCCAAGCCTTGCCTATGCTCGCAGTACGCATCCTATTAGAGAGAGTTTTGCACCCACTCTCTAAGTAACAGGATGCTCAACATGAATTTGAATTTTGTATGAACAAAAGAGAGCTGCATTAAAAACGGGTTAGTCAGTCTTAGTTAACGCTCTCTGAACATGTTTGGTATATGGTAGTTTTCAGCCTCCTTGGGCACTGTCTTCCTCAAAATGTTAACTCTTCTTCACATGGGACAGTCATTTACACACATTCACAACATGGTAGTTTTTCACTGACTCCCCTGTGAGAGGAGACCAGACAGGTCTCCACCACACACAGTGTCCTCCCCTTCTGCTGTGTGGACTGTATGCATCCATGCAGGATGCTTGGCTTGACCACTTGCTGTAAAACAGTCATGCTGCCATCACCAGCTTGAGTTATTTACTGAGGTTAACTAGCTCGAAGTTAACCAGCTGTTTTTCCTAAATGACACATTTTCCCTGTACTAACATGGGTAGGAAAAAAAACCCAACAAACAAACCAACAACCTTTTGCAGCAGCTTTTTCAATAAGCTGGAGGCTGCAGAAATAAGATTGAAACAATTAAGCATAATATGAAGAGTATGTTGAGAAGCACTTTGGAGCTGTGGTCAGCTTTGTCTGAGTCATGAGAAAAGAAAACCACGAGGCTTTGCCCATATTAGACTGCCTTACACAGGTAAATATAAAGATTCTTTAAATAGATGAAAGATGATAATTATAATTCCAAAGAGGAGTAAATCACTACCCACGCCCTTTGGCTCACTACCTGAAGATCTTATCAAATTAAATTATGATCTCTTTCTGGAATAATGAGGTAGAACCTCAGCTGGTAAAAATCAGAGTAGCTCCGTAGACTTAAAACATACAACAGTCACTTAGACAAAGCTCAGTCCCACTCACCTGCTCAGATATCTTCTCAGGTACCCCCCTTCTCCCCCAGTCGCACTCAGACCCATGTGTGCCACATCCACACACTCAGGCTAACACAGGCTGCTCTTCAGGGGCAGCTTGCTCTAGAGCCGGGGAAACCAGCACTTCAGAAAAACAGACTTCATATTTAAATGTTTACTGCAAGGACAATAAACACCATCAGTCTCTTGTTAGTCATGGTTTGTCATCTTATGATGGCTGGCCTTCAATTCACTGAGAGAGCCAAAGGCTTCAGAAGACTGAAGGGACAGTTCTGACCACGTTTTTTTGTTTCTCATAACCAAAACTGGTGTATTTCCCTGTGCAAATCTTGTATCCAGCTCTCCTACCAGCCTTGAGCTGGAACTACATGGTAAAGACCACAGCAAGCTTGCTACGCTGTTCAAGTGGTTATGAACCTTCTCTTTTAAATATGGATGTTTTATTTTTAGTCGGAACTTGTCTGAAGTCAGTGCAAACCACTCATTTTTGTGTCTTGAAGCCTTACCTCTTATTTTTAGAGTCCCAAATTCAAGATGTTTACAACTAGCATTCCAGAGTGCATTCTGCTCTGCAAGTGCTTGTGAAATTCCTGTGCTCTTCAAGTCATGCACATTTTAAATGAGAATATGCAGCTGTCATTTTGGTCAGCTGATGCTGAGGATTGAAACTGGTAAGCACTGATTTGCTCTCCAACCTGATAAACATGACTGATAGCTGCACTCCACCCAGAAAGAGAAGCATCAGCAACAAGTGGCACTAATTTAGCTATTTCATGGGGCAGCAAGGTGCCTCTTGCTATTATTTTTTTTTCTCCTGAGAACTGTTGTGCATAGCCCATTCTCCTCAGAGGTAATATTGACAATAGCTTGAACATCTGAGAGTTTTACTGTTGTGACCATGTTAGAAATTAGGTTTTTTCCTGCTTTAATTTACAGAATTTACAGTCCAAAAATAACAAACTCTTACAGCTTTTCTGTCTAAATGAAAAGATGTTCTGTGAGCTTCCACAGAGGAGACATAGGATGCAGTATTTGTAGCAGAACCGAGTTCTTTCTCCTTTTCGTCCCTCCCGAATCTCCCAAACAAGCGTTAAAGAAATGATTCCCTACTCATGTAAAGGCATTATGGCAAGTAAATCAAAGCCAAGTAAATTTTCATTTTGCTGAGTCTGCAGCCTAGGATGAGGTGATCTAATAGCTCCTGCTGCCAGGACTGGCTGGTTCTGCCTTCCCCTTTCCCCTCCTGGCTGTGCATTCCCACTGCTCACCCTGCGCTGGCTCTGGGCCTCCTTGCACTGCCTCCCTGAGCTGACTCAACTCATTAACCCGGGAAAAAACAAAGTGGATCCTTTTCTGCAGGGTGGCAGTGAGCTGTTAGATTGACTCACCTGCTCTGATGAAATCCCAGCCATTGTTATTAGCAGACCATTCTCATCTGATAACAGGCAAATTGCTGCCGTCACAATGGCAAGATCAGATACACAGATACAAAACGATGGAGCGCTGATTCTCTACTACCGCATATCCTGCATATCCCTCTTATTCACATCTCTGCCAAGTGAGTGTCAAGAGCTGCTAGTTCAGAATGAGCTGTTGGTGGTACACAGGCATTCAGCTCTGAAGAAATTGAGTCTAGAAAAGGGCAGAGCAAAGGGCAGTTCCCCTTTAGGTGCTGGCAACAAACCTGATTTGTTTTTTCCCCCATAAATTTTGATGAGACAAGAAAACAACAACAACAAAAGCTGATGCAACCTGCTTCTAATTCAGCATTTTGCAACCATACTTTTGGCATGCTGCACTTGGCAGAAAACATTCAGTCATGAGAAGGGTCACTGTGGACTGGTTCCTGCTCTTTGTTATTATCCACTGGTGCTGCAGTTATTGGAATTTGACAAGGAAGAGGGACTGGCCAGTACCACAGTGAAGTCACAGTCCAAGTCAGACACATTCAGTACTGCACAGACATAAAAGATACGATGCAAATGACCTCTAGAACAGTAGAGAGGGTGCCTCTTTTTTTTTTCCTCCTTTTCTTTATCTGTGGCTGGATCTGACAGAATGGTTTCCCAAAAGTGCCTCTTAAACAGGGAATTGAACTTCAGTCATGTTATCAGGACACTGTCACTATTTTACGGCTTTAAGTGCACAGTAATAGACTCATGTCCTGAACAGCATTTTTTAACTGCGTTTTTTTTCCCACAGATTTGCTCTCATTTTTATTTATGACAAACAAACTTGCTATATCTTTCATAAATCCTGGTGGAAATGAGCCTGCTTGGTCTAGCGGGGAGAAGCCACAAGATATCTAGAGATCTTTTAATTTATTTGTTTCTTCTTCCTCTCTTTGTTGCCGGAGTTAATTTTATTTCTGCATGTCTACAAGGATCACTGCACACCTGCCACTTGTGAAATTTTGCATTTGCATGCTAGCAGGCTGGACATCCGCCAAGAGGCTCTCACTTGCACAATGACAGCAGACGATGTGCTTTTAATTTTCCCTCTGCACAAAGGTCAGTGACCTTTTCCTACTCGCTTGCCTGTTCCCCTGCTGTCCTGTAGCTCGCAGATAAGTCCTCGGCTGCTTTCTACTGTCAGTTCTGCTTATGTAAGAAACTTCTTTTGCATTTGATGCAAATTAAGGCTCCTGAATTCTGTCACATGAAAGCGGACTCTAAAAATTGGAGAAATTGGCAATGCTCTGCCCTCTTCCTCAGTGCTGTTAAAGGCTTTATCATACACTCAGTTCATGCTTCCCCACTGAAATGCAAAACTTTCAGCAGCACAGAGAGGCTGGGTGTCAGAATCTTTTTAGTCAATGTGTGCGTTTTAACCAGTAAATGTTACTGCCTGGATCATCTAGGGAATGCTAATGGTTTCAACTGATCTCTATTGGGTTTCATTTAAAAGCAGCTAAGCCAATTGCTTTGAAGAAGTATTTGAAATGAGATGTCTGCAGAGGATTTCTCATATCAGCACAGAGGCAAAAAACCCCAAACAACTGGACGATGGTCATTCTGGTGCATCGAGGGATGGCAATGTGATGGGCTGCAGCTGCAGGAGGGCTTCTTGGATGCATTGGGCAGGGACGGGCAGCATCGGAAGGAACAGTATTGCCAAATACTTCTCGCACCTAGTCTGGCGTAACCGGGGCTCCTTGGCAGAGAGCTGCAGAAGTGCAGCGAGAGTCTGAGGACAGCCCTAGCCTGGAAGGCCACATCTCTGTCTTGCCAAACATCCTTGTCATCCCTATGATGATAATTGATACAATTAAAGACCTGCTACTTCCCACTCAGTGCAGAGCTTACCCCTCGCCTGACTGCTGAACTACAGGTGCTGGGATATGGCTCCTGTAAAACATCCCAGCTGATACCGCATTGCTGTTCAGGGCTGATGTCTCCTGATAACATGGTCCTGGCTGCTGGATATTCTGCTTCTGTCCTCCTTGGTTGCTCTCCACAAGGGCTGAAGGCAAAAAGGCCTTCCAAGAGCCTGCAGCATCAAGATCCCATTGGGGAAGAAGGATAAGAAGTGCTTCTGAACACGTACCTGTTGAGAAAAGCTCTACATTTCCTGCACAGCCCAGTGAAATTGAGAACTACTTTCAATTTAAAAAAAGCAACAACACAAGAGCTTGTTGTATCTCTGGTACAGCCTGGGCCTAGCAGCCTGCCCAGGTGCTGGATTTGCGGCAGCAGTTGAGGATCATCTCCCTGGTGCTCTTACACTGCCAGCAGTCAGATGGGAACCAGTGATGTTGCTGTTGTTTCTGTAGCACATCCAGGGAGTTGAGCTGTTATAGTAAGCACGTACACCAAGACAGACATCTCTATTTTGTGGCACAGAAAACCACCTGGACAGCTTTTCACATGAACAGAGATTTCCATTTACTTTTTTCGCTCAGCCTTATTAATCACAGAGACATTTATAAACAAAATACAGACCTTCAGCGTAATGTAGGTGAAAAGTTCATTCAGACAGGAGAAAGCATAGCTCAGCTGTGCTCATCAAACTTATTTTTCCATGTGCAAGTCTATCTTCCTCTGTTTCATGTGTTATAACAATGTTTGCCTTCCCACATACTTTACCTACTTCAACTCTGTTTACCATGTCTTTTCTCATGAACTGTCTTTCTTGCTCAAGAAAAAAACCCAAACGAATACTTTTCTGTGTTCCTTTTCTATTCCTTCCCATTTTGGTTTCACAGTGGTCTCTCTTGGGATGTGTTCTGGAGGGTTAGTTCTTTACAAAACATTGACAAATGTCAGGTAAATTCAGTGCACCACATTGCCGTCTTAAGGCTCCTGTCCTCCCCTGCTGACATGTGCCTCTTGCGTGGGTAATAGAATCTGAGCTTATCACAGCACAGGTGTAAGTGAAGCATCACAGTATGAGCAAGGATTGTGTTACAACTAAAACCTGCTGGAAGAAGAAGCAGGAAGATTGGCAGGATATATGGGCGGAGGAGAGGAGTATATCTCTCTCTTTCCTTTTCCTTATTAAGTGAACTGATCTATGGGAGAAACCATTTTATGGGCAGACTACAGCAGAAAATGGCATGGGGCATGTTGAAAATGCCTTCATCCTGTGGCTACAGCACCTTCTACCCCAGCAAAACTTCCCTCTTTGCCCACACTTCTTGTATCCAGAGACTCCGTTGACTTGGGAAGGGCCATGGTTCTTCTCTGTGCTGTTGTTTTGCTGAGAGGAAAACAACTTCTCCTCTGAGAGGGTACAAAAATGCAGTCTGATGCCTGTGCCTTCCAGCCGCTGGCATGTACAGTACATGCAAGTGATAGAAGCAGTGGTGAGCGGGGCTGGGTCTCGCAGACCAACACTTGGCCAGCTGCACAAGGCAGGGCAGAACATGGCACTAGTACAGTTGTCACAGATGCATGATACCTTTGCCTCTGAGTAATTTTGGTGTCATTAGGTGCTGCTCATAATGGGAAATCATGATTTCACTGTGTTTCTGGTATGTTGTCCATAATTAGCGTGCAGTCCTTTAGTGCTAATTACTTTAGAGTATTAATTCCTTAAACATCAATTTAAAAAATCATGTGAAAATTTACCTCTTCCTCAAACGAATCATGAGTTAACATGGGGGTACTTACAATGTACTACTTAGACTTGCTTAATTAGTTAATCTCTGTAAAGGGGTTTCAAATGTGTGAAGAGCTATCAAACTGCTAAATGCATTATCTTCAATTAATTTTGTGCAACTACATCTTCACTACCAAGAGGGTCTTTAGAGCACTGAGGAAAGGAAAAGGAGACATTGCTTCTAATTTTAAAAGTAACTAATAAAAAGAAAGAAACTAAAAAAAGAAGAATTAATTTCAGAGCACTGGAACAGGCTGCCGAGGGGGGTTGTAGAGTCTCCTTCTCTGGACACAGTCAAAACCCACCTGGACACCTTCCTGTGTAACCTCATCTAGGTGTTCCTGCTCCGGTGCGGGGATTGGACTAGATGATCTTTTGAGGTCCCTTCCAATCCCTAACATTCTGTGATTCTGTGAAAGATTATTTGGCATGGTGGGAATAAGGATGAGCATATGATTTCTTCTGTTTCAGACAGACCTGAATTTGAAAGATTCATCATTCATATCCCTCGTTTGCCTTTGCTGGTCCCTGGCTTCTTTGCTTCCATCTTCTCTTGGTCGTAATTCTCTCTCACACTGAATATTAACCCTCTCTCTTCCAAATTTGATATTACCTTAGCAAAAAAAAAAAAAAAAAAAAAGCTAAAAAAGGGGAAATCACAACAAGTAATAAGGTAGCTTGTTCCAATAGACACCTCATGGACTTCACTTCAAAAGGAGATGCTAAAGGCCCAGAGCAGAGCTCCTGCAAGAGAACAGGGCCAAGCCCAGCCCAGAAAGTCATATGGCGATACAATGTCTCTCACTTTCCTGAACAACCCTGGTAGCCAATGAAGATAAGCTCTTAACATGTCTTTCAAAGTTTTCTATTCTATTTAGAGCTTATATGCCTTGTTAATGATCCTCATTTTACTTCACCCATTAATAATCTGCTTTTGGTGGAGTTCTCTCAAAAATTTGACAATGGGTTATTTCTGCTAATACTCTGTCTAGCTGGCAGCTCTATTTAGGTCAGCCACATTGAATTGGACTTTACCAAGAACGTATATCCAGGATTATTTTTCTCCCACTGAGACTAACAAAAGGTAAGGACATTTCTCTTGCTGGGTCTGATTTGTTTTTAGAGCTTTTCACTTGCCTTTTCTGTCTTCTTTCTCCTTCCTTCCTTCCTTCCTTCCTTTCCTGAGAATGATAAATCATCACTTCCTTGCTGACTGCCAAGGTCTCACATGTGAAAAATTCAGGCAGCTTGTTTAATATAAACTTGCCTGAGCAGTGGTTATGCAGCAGTGTCTACTTCTCAGGGTTCAAATCATTTTTAATGTGCACTTGCAGTATACTTGTATCACATCTGGGCATTCACTCAGCTGTGATTTGAAAACCTAATCATTTATATTATTTCATCCAAAAGAAACTGGAACAGAGAACAGACTGTTTGATGGCCATGACTTTATTTTCTGCACACTGTAAAGTAACAGCTTAATCTGTTGGATGAGGCATTCCACTAGCAAGTCAGAGTTGTGTACACGGTGATCGTGAACACCCCATGTTCTCAGGGAAAGAACTTCTGCACCCAAACCAGAAAAACCTCTTCTCTCCAACGCTTCCCCAATTCAGTTTTACAAAAGGAACCAGTGAGGGAAATTCATTGTTATCCAATCCAGTGGATATTAATTTAGCTGAACGGCCTGACCTTCTCTAACCAGGATGTCTAACAGAAGTGTAGGTATCTCAGAGAGCAGCTCGAAAATGGGACAAGTTGTTGTTATGGGGTGCAGAAAGAGGATCAGGACTCTCACAATAAGCAAGGAAAGTAGCTTCTCAGGCTCCCACACCTTCACCACTGCTTTGTTTGTACAAAGCTTACAGGATCCTTTCCCTTCTCATCCGGTATATCCATACAGTCCATACCCACAGAAAATACTAGAGGCATAAACCAGAAACTGTTTAGAAAAGTCAGGGTTGCCTTGCACCTCAACCTAAGGCCTCCTCACTTTCCTTCCCTACCTGAAGGATTAATGTGATTACCAAAGATCATTTAGTTCACCTGGGTGTTCCTCCTGCCTCTGAAAGAAAGGAGAAATGGAGCCCAAAGAGACTATGGGTGCTACCAGGTCCCAAAGGAAGGGGCAGGGTGACCTGAATACTGAAGCCTGACTTGTCTGAGGTGCATTTCTGCATAACAAACCTAATTGCAGGAAGTTATCAATACTTAGCCAAAGAAGTGAAAGGACAGGGAGGATTCAGCAAGGTCTCAATGAACAGTCCAGGATTTTTGCTCCCTCTCCATCATGGATGTGAAAAATAAGGGAAAAATTCCTCTCCTCTTCAAAGGGTTCCCTTTCATACCAACATTTCAAAAGATCAGTTGCCAATAAATTAAGACAAAACCAAAACCACCATATGTCCTGGGGGCAAGGGAAGATGCACTCCCCTCTTTGTCCCTGTCACGTCAGAAGAGCAGCTCCAACATGGGCCTCTTGGGGCATACTGTGCCCTCACAGGTGCACTGGTGTGACATAGTTGGCAGGGAAGAGACCCAGTTCCCCACGCAGACGTCCTTTCCACCATGATGGGTTGGAGCTGTCCAGAACCTCTAGGATGTCTCCACTGCGGAAGCCCAGCTCATCATGCTCCATAGCATCAAAGTCGTACAAGGCACGGACCCACAGTGTTCGCTGGAAAGGAGATAGAGACAGGGAATAATGAGCCAGAACTCTTAACAATCATCCTCCTGTCACCCTTCTTATGCCTCAATACATTTGTTCACTAAGAGAAAACAAGCATGCTGAAACTGAGACCGTCTTGCTATTTTAACCAGGAAGTGGCCAAGATGCCAGGAAGGAAGGACCAATTTACAGGGACACCCAAGGGGTAGTGTTTGGGGTCTCAGCAGCCTCAGTATATTTATGGGTATTCGCACCACAAGGTGAAAAGTCAGTTGAGAGTAGGTCCTCAGGAAATAGTGTTTACGTGGCTCTGTCTCCTCTGCTGTGGTAGCCATGTTTGAAGCCAGTTATAGGAGCACGGAGAACAGCTCCTGCCTGAGTCCTGCTGTGCTGTACACTGTAAGTGAATGGCTCCAGGGAGGTGAGCTGCTGCTTGCATGGATATAGGAACGTGTCCTTGGCCAGCAGACTGTGAGGGGTACACCAAGAGAGCCAACATGCAGGAGAGTCTAGTGAACGTTGTAAAGGATGATACTTGCTGTTTCAGGCACTTCTGTGGCATAGTGGATGCTACCCAAGTTCAGTCCCCTGAGATCAAAGGGATTTAGGAACCATTTGGGTGTACCACTTTATTTTGGGTTTGCACTTCAATGAGCACTATGGTCAGTTTTTTTTCATATGAGAAACTGATCGTAAGAGACATTGCAGTCAATCTCCCATTTGGACAGGAAATCAGATTTTAAAGGACATAGTATGGACTTATTTTCTGGGAAAATTTTAACACCCACACAATTGGGAGGCATATTTTGCGGGCACAGATGAAGAGATCTGTTTGAAGACCGACTAATTTTTGCTAAATCTTCCATTTAGGGCTCAGCTTAGATGTGGCTCCTAGTTATTTGGCTGGACAAATAGACCTTCCTATAACTGGATTTATGGTTCTAGATCACTGATTTGGTGTGGCAGGCAAGGGCATGTTTTTATTCATTGCCACAGCCTCTGAGGGATACAACCCACTGTATTTTGAGCTAGATTATAATAAAGTTTTGGGGCTTTTGCCAAAAGAGGACATGTCCCTGTTTCCTGGTTTATTCCAAATTTCCTAATCCAATCTGTCCTCTTTCTCTCACACTTGAGAAATGTCTGCTGTCTTTCCCTTCTCTGCTTGGATCTACGTTCTCTGATTGCTCTTGGCTAAACTGTACATTTCCTCAGGGAAGAGGAACATGGCTCAGATCACACTCCTAAAAACTGATGGAGAAATATTTTGGAGTTGGCACTGGAATCATGGGCTGAAGCAGAGAAAGACACCATGCCCTGTGCAAGCATTCACAAAGTGGGAATTTGGAGAGCAGGTGGTTACTTAAGGTAAACTGCCAGGTATGGATCCAGGTAGGGGAACAGTCCGAGATGTCTGCAGAGACATAACTGGATCACGCCCACATCCACTGTGATAAGAGGCACTGACAGATAAGAGTGACAGAGAGGTGAGTTCCACTTTGATGGCATAGCAGGTCTGAGAGGATGTGCCAGGTGCAGACAAGTAGAACTGAGTGATGACAGGTCTTCTCAGGACTGAAGCAAAAAGTACTGGAAGAGACAGTGTGACAATGAGTGTACTGAAAGACAGAAGGAGCGCTGCAGCATGGCACAGTATCATGAAGCAACTCTCTATAGGACTTAGAAAGAGTATTGTACATCTAGCTTCTGTGCTTAGGAGGGCCTGGCTGTGGTGACAAAAATACTTGATAGTCCCTTGCACCAGTGAACATGAAGCCCTTCTAGGAAAGATCAATACATTTTTAGAAATGTCTTCTGCTGGACAGGACCCATGCTTGATTGAAACCCACGGGTGAGCTTAGGCTCATTTACAGATGCCCATTTTGTTGAGCTCATGCTATGTTCCTTCTTCTACTAAGTCTGCATGTTAACTAAGACTGGGCCTAGAACTATGCTCATATAACTCCATAGTCCTACCCTCAGAGTGCCCCAGAAGCAGATTCAAATGGCTGAGATAGAGCCTTGAGACTCAGAAACATCTTCTAAGATATATCCTGGCAGGCTTAATGCATTATTACTCATGCAACCTCTGTGCAAGGTGACATTGCCCAGACTGCTTGGCCACTGCTAAGGGACCCACTGATTTGGGCAGATGGGGCCCTCCAGGTACATCACACCTACCGGTGTCTGCTGGTACACTGGGTCTGTGTGTCTCCGTTGCATGGCTACTGCACTTCCTTGGCCATGATCCCTTAGTCCATGTAGCCCACCTCTCCTGTCCAGACTCCCACCATACCTGTCCTAGAAAGAAAACAGCAAGAGAAAACTCATGTATATGTTGCAATGTATAAACGAGGGGCTTTAAGAATCAATGGTGGCCAGGGAGTCAGGGTCCAACTCTCAGTAAATATCTTGGATGTCTGTTTCCGATACAGGCCTTGTGCTACAGTCCTGCAAGCATTGTCATGGAAGAAGTCAACTTAGACTGCTGTGGTTTGGATTTTTCTTCTTAGAAGCTGGAAGTTGAGTGTCCTCAGCTGTGTTCCACAGCTCCTGGAAAAAGTGGTAAGAGAGGGGCTTTTTTTGGCCTCTGGGACTTTTGGAGAGTGAAAAACCATGCTTGCCAAGGGGACTTTTACCAGTTTGGAGCGATTACGCCCTGTCCTGCTCACTCCTTCCTCTTTCTCTGTTCCATACGCTGGTGGAATGGCAGCGATGCTGATGCAACTGACTGCATATCTGAGGACTCACTACTTAACTTTTCTCGGCTGCTCAATGCTATAAAGTACAGCGAGCAAGCCTGAGAATCCAGTAGCCCAATTAACCAAAGAAGAAAGAGACAAAATCAGGTTCAAAGAAAAGAAGCTGTAACACCACACATCTGAAGTCATATCAATGCAGATCAGCCCAGGCAGATGGAGAGAGGAGGCAGGCAACATCTAGGGAGCAAGTTCTCTTTTGTCTGCACAGCTGAGAGTCGCTAAGTGTCTTCATCCCTCCAGGCCCTTAGTGCATGCACTAAGCCTTTTTTTTTATGATAACGGTGTAACAGAATCTGTTATCGTGTTAGCTCAGGTTGGAGCAGTGCTTCAGTGACACGGGGTCTGATCAGCTGTGTCAATAGAGGGGATGAAGAACAACAGCTTGCGCTTGCTGTTGCTTGTAAACAGCTTTTGTCCTCTCCTTCTTGCTGCTTCCTTTCTTGCACCCACTCTTCCAAAAACTCCCTTGGCCTCATTTGTTCCCTTGTCAGCCTAAAAGTCTGCTGAGGCTGCCTGAGACTGGAGCACAACTTGCATGTCACCTGTCTCTGCCAGAAAGCAACTGAACTCACTCTGACTTTGCAGCTGCAAGACTTACTACATGGATACTTCACTCCTGTGAGTGTTTCTGCTACATATCAAATGTGACTCATGCACAGACTATACTCCAAAGATCCCAGGCCCTCAGCTTTGTCAGAAGCTATATTATCCCATCAGAAGTCCCCTGACAGGCAACACTGCTTGTCTGATGAGAGACCAGACATTTCACGATAGCCACTGGCCTTGCTATGTGGGAGCTCTCATGCCTTAAGGGACGTGGTTTTGTATTTCTTTCCTTCAGTAGGACAAGTCCTCTCCTTGGATAATGCTACAATGTCTCTGCCTACAGATATGAGTCAACCTCAGGAAAACTTTTTCCTCCAAAATTAATCAGGAAGAACTTTGAAGACAGCACCAGATACTGCTGTTGTCCTCTCCATTCCTATGCAAGCAAAAGAGTAAAGAAACCTCACACACACCAGGGATGCAGCATGGTGAAAGAGTGCAGAGAGGGACCAGAACAGGGAAGAGGACAAGGAATGTTATAAGGAAACCAAACTCTCACAGGGCTACCATAGTAATTTCTCATCCCTGTGATGTGTTTTGTGGTGCTGAATGTCAGTAGCGTAACTCAGAAAAAAGAAACATACAGCAAGGGTTCATTTGTCCTGCCAACTAGAGAATAGTTCCCGAAACCACATATGTGTGTTTGTGAAAGATCTGGAGTGTTTTTCTGCACCCTCACTGGATGATACTTTGTGTCCCTTCCTAAACAAAGCAAGAACATGACACCATTCCTTGTTTTCCAGTTTTTGGGAAGGAGTCCCCAAAACTCCATAGGAGTACTCCCACGTTCCTAGTGAAAGGACCACTGTACACTGACATCTATTTTTTGCCAGTTTGTCAATCAGTTACGGATCACAGAACTAAATAAAAGCCCAAATATTTATTACATATTGGAAGAGCTCTGCCGGCCAACGCCATCATCACAGCTACTCCCATATGAAGATCTAACCGATTCTGCTTCCTAAAGCAGGTTCAGGGTGGCAGATTTTTGACAGAGTGACTGTTCACTTGCTACTGAGAAATTAAGGCCAATGTTTCATGTGCCTGGGATTGACGTCCCAGTCTCTCATTCCTGGTAGTACCTGCTGCTGCTGCAGTATGGGGATAGGATGCTCTACATATCTCTTGGATAGATAAGGGTGATCTTCTCCAGCTGCTCCACCCAGGCGGAATCCTTCCTGGCCCATCCGTTCCAGGCTGCCACCGCGCCTCTCCTGGTGGAAGAAAGATCACAAAAGTGAGGTCAGGTTTTGTTTCCCACCACATCCTTGACTGAACCTTGGCAATCATTGCACAGTGATCACTACCACTACCTTCTACCTTGAAGGCTCTTCCAAAGGAAAGATTCTGGCCCTCTGAACAGAAGGACAAATCAGGAATCCCATATTTTAGATCTTTGTCATAGCCATTCCCCACCTGAAGAGTGATGGGAGGTGTCGAGCTGAAAAGGTGGCCACTGATGTAAGGACCGGCACAGGAGCCAAGCTGTTTTTGGAAATACTGCCCTTAGATTTCATTTGTCTCTGCACTGGTATCTGTATATTACTACCATTTTATCCTATGGCTGTAGCATCTAGAAATCTGAATTGTGAACAGAAACCCCACTGTGATGAGCGCTAAACATACCCTGCTGAGCCCATCACCATAACAAATGTACAGAGTGTTTGCCAAAGCAAACTTGACTCCTGTTCTTTCATTTGCCTGTCTGCATCTTGGAGCAAAAGCTGTTCTCTTTCCTTTCCTGCTCACAGTCAGCCCAAACAGGTTTGTTTTTTTTTACTGATATACATGCATACAGTCTTCCTTTCTCCTTCCCCTGACAGTTCTTCACTGTGATCTCTCTCTCATGGGTCCCATAGTCCCTACTTTATACCTTACTAATGTATTTTTAAAGCTCTGTGTAAGTGGTCTAGAAGGAGACAACAACAAAAGCCCCTTCTTCAGACTGAAAAATACATAATCTCTCCTTTGGAGTCAGCAAGAACGACCCACATGCAGCCTATAAAACTTTACTGCTGCAGTGAGCAAGTCATGTACTTTCTGCCTTGCCTCTACCTGCACATCCTGGTAATTTAATACCAGAATCCGCTTCCCAATAAAGCAGGACTTTGGTTACTGGGGTGACCAGGCATGTTCACTCCCAGTACTGTGTATGCAATGCATAGCAGTCTTTACTACGTCATTTGCTTGTTCCCCTGGCACAAAACCAGGCACTCATTGGACTGGGATTTCCCTGCCTTCTCAAACATCCACTACATCTTCCCTGAACGCACAGCTTGTTCCCATATCAGCTATGTTCTTAGCAGTACTTTTCAGTTTCTGCCAGCCACTGCTCCAGGTTCTGCCCTCAGTTCCTCCACACTCCTTACTGTGTTCACTCAGTAACAGAAGATGAACGAGCAGACAAACTTTCAACTGCAATAACAGCTGCACTCTGGATACTAGGAAACCAGACTCAAATTCTTCTCAGACCTATCAGTCAGCTGTGTACCTGCCCTTATGAAATCTAGGCACTTCAATAAGGTAAATCCTGCTCCCCTGGGGTATGTAAGGCATAATTTCAGCTCTGGGGCCTTAGCACATCTTTAGCAAAGCACCTCTATGCAGATTTGCAGCACTGCCTAATGCTATCCAAAACAGAATCAGAAAATTCTGCTCATTTATTTAACTGTACATACCACTGAATCCACTAAAAACCTATGTTGCAGGTCCCAGCAGTGTGGTGGTGTGATTTGGTTTCCAAGGACAGACTTTACCCCCACTACACTGAGACATTATTATGGGCTGAATTCCTTGCTCAGAAAGGTTTCTTACTGGGAAACTCCTAAGGATAGTTAATGTTTACCTTATCTTCTTGGCTGTTGTCCCTCAGGAAGATCTGCTTCTGCCTGGAGATGGAAGTTGTCTTGTAGTAATCCACCAGCTTGTTTAGCGAGTGGAATTTCTCTGTCCACAAGTAATAGTTACCCTTTGAATCCCTCATCACTTTAAAGTGTTGCACATCATCTTCATGCCTGGATCCAATTGAAAAAGTAAGAAATCATCAACCAGTTTGCACTTTTATCTGTTTTTGAAAAAGTCTTTTCCAGAAGGGTACCAAAGTTTCTTGCTTGGCCAAATCTAGATTTCTGGAAAGTAAAACAGTGGCAGTCCTGGTGTGTAGTGGACCTAGATGTGGCTCTGTATTTCAAACTTGCTCATCAACTTACAAACACGGAGTGCTGCAGGGCTGCCCAGTCATAAAGCACTATCAGAACAAAGCACAGGGTTTTAAAGCCTTTCCTTTGAAGTAAAAGGCCAGAGAAGCTTTCAGAGCCACAAACGGCTAATAGCTTTATTCCGTACTTTGTACAGGAGACAAAGGTGCAGTTGTAGTCTCCCTACTAGCCTCTTCAGGTTCCTGTTAACACCCAGTCTGCATTAACTATATGCGATGTATTATACCTTTTCAAACCATGTGCATCACTACATGCAGACATAGTCACATGAAACTACACGCTGAGTTTTATTATTGCATAACATCCAGTGTAATACCATTACTACTGGTCACCCACCCTACCCAAAAGAAAAAGAAAAGAAGGAATTATTAGTTGCTGTTCCAAGCCAAATTAACAGTTTCAACCTTCTGCCCCTGCTTTCCCCCCACAACTCTCCTCTTCTTACCGCCTGTCTGATTTGGGCAATTCCTCTTTGCACCAGATGTGATCTGGTTTTGGTACCCACCTCCTTGCTCTGTGCAACTCTAGAAGCTCGAACTACTCATCTCAGTGGCTGCATCTGCAGAAATGAGCTAAGAGAGGACCGGGCAGGGACTGAGTGCTATCCTGGAGTCCTACAGTCACATAAGCTGTTGAAGTGTTAGCATGGTTTTGGTCTAAACCAAAAAGCCCTTCACTAGGTAGTGCTGGGCCATGGTTTGGGGGACAGAGTGGACCAGGAACTGTTTGCAGTGAGGTGCTTGAATACAGCTGTTCTGTGGGGTGAAGAGGATCTGAACTCTGCCACATCACTTGATCTCAGGGCCAGAGAAAGAGCCTGATTGTACTTAGTTTATTGGTGTTTGTTGGTGTAGATGTAACAGAATGTTTTCCTGAATTCCTGCCAGATGCTTTTTGAGCTCCATGAATCAGAAAGCACACACATGTCTTTTCATTGCTACCCACGACTCTAATTTGAAACTGGTTATCAATTGTTCGACTGAAAATTGGGAAACCAACCATCATTTAAGACCTCTGCTTGAAAGCAAACACTCTGAGAAGAGTTGGGCTACAGTAAGTTGCTGAAATGCAGCGGGGCTGCAATGAACTAAAAGCCATTCCTGTCCAATGGCTGTTTAGTGACCTGTGGGAAGTAAGTTAATAATGTCATAGTCATCTCTTAATGGGTGGTAGTGGAATTCTTGGATTCAGTAATCAGAGCTGTCAGGGAATTAAAACAAATGCAAGACACATGTTTTGTGCTGTGGGAGATGTCCCATGTATCACTCTGGTTTGCTGCAGCTCTTTCAGAGAAGCAGGTCACCAGGGGATGCAGTTTGGGAATGGGACATTCACTGTGTCACTTGAAAGGTGGTGGAAACATTTGAGAATCAGATGCCTAATTTGTTCTCATTCACAATACAGCAGCATTGCCAGTGACTGGCAGCATGAAAACTTCCCAAGAAGCTTCATCACATTAGGAATCCTGCCAAGAGAAGACTAGGGACACCACTAAACAGGAAGAGAAGCAGGAAAATGTCATCATCAGCAGATACCTGACAGAGATGGAGAAGTCACCATGAGAGTTCTGACTGGCTCGAACGATGAAGGAGCCAACTCCTTTGCTCATGAGGGTGTTCTCTGCTTCGTGGCGGGATATTCTTTCATCAAACCAGCTGCCAAATGGGAAAAATCATGGAGACATGAATAAGGAACATGAATTAAGGTGAGGAACAAAAAAGCTGAAGGTAGGGAGACCGTGAATAAGCAGGGTGGAGAAAAGAGAAAACGAAAGGATCACAAGAGCCCACATGACTACTCCCAGTGGCCATGTACACGCTAAGATACAGGGTTTTGATGGGTGCAGACCATTTTCTTTGAGTAGTAAAAACACGTAGATGCAAAGAGAACAATGTAAGCTTTGGCCTGTTAAGAAGCAACACTCAGCTGAAACTGTAATTACAAGCACAGTACAGTAAGGTGTAAATCAAAGAAATTTTGAATTACAAATGTGTATGTATATGTATACACACATAATTCTCAGACATATATATATAAAATTGCTTTTGTTAAACTGATTGAAAATTACTGGGCTTTGATGGATATATAGCAAAGGACACACATAAATTTTTAGCAGAAGCAAGCCATGAAAGTTTTAGTACTAATAAATTGGTTCCTGCAAGAGTTATAATACCACAAAATCCCAGAAACACAGAATACATAAGCACACTTATGTAAATTTAGTCAAGCATAACAAATGATAGTATAAAGCACTGGACAAATAATGAGAAAGTTACCATAAATAGTAAAATAATACAGTGTCAATAGGAATTTTTCAGTAGAGAAAAAAAAATCATGACACTTATATATGTCAACTCTACAGCTAATAAGATCTATAATCTGCAGTGTTCTGCTTTTATGTAATGCTTAATTGCCTGCATTGCATTAAAACTAAGGACTGATAGTTTCACAAGCTCTGTACTTTCCACTTTTGAGTTTCATTATGCTTCTCCTTACTATCATCACAGTTTACCTATGTATTATTAACAAAGGGAAATCAGACTTTAATCAGCATTGATAACCAGTCTCAATGATTACTTGACAAGACAGAGACGGGAAAAAAACTAGCCCATCAAAAATAGGGGACAGCTTTCTTCCTTATGTCTGGTTCTAGCATCTGGCCTGAACTCTTCAAAGTCCAGACCTGCTACTCGTCGAAAAGCATCAAAGTGGAAATATTTCTTCACAGCTCTTGCACAGAGAAAGCATAATGAGAAAAACATGTGTGAAAAAAGAAGTCGCTAGTGTACCTGTGAGATGCCACCACCCTGTGAAAGAGCAAACAAGAACAACTGACTGGGAGACTGCATCCCCCTGAGGCCTGAAAGCACAAGCCCATATTTGCACAGCAAACTAATAGTGTCCTTTAGCTCGAACAAGCAGGCTGGCTTATGTCCAAAAAGGCAGGAAAGTGCCACTGCCAAAGAGGACAGTGGCACTTATTTGCACCCTCAAAATCCGTGTACACTCTCAGTTTGCCTGCTCAGGGCACCAGTGTGTTACAGCCTGCAGTACTGGACTTGGTGCCTGCTCTGCCTGTGTGCTCCTGAAGTGCTGCAGCACGTTTTCAAAAGGGGACAATCAGAGGGGCTTCAGGGAGCATTTCTGCCATCTGAAAGGAAAAGGGTGTAAAAATGTCACGCATTGTCATATTTATAGCACAGGGCTGGAGAGCACATTTAACATGTATTGAAACACCTACCAGTCCTTTCTGGAAGCGCAATGTCACCTACTAAAAGGTAAGAGAGGAATGAAGTGACGTACACGTGTCCTCTCACAGATCTGTGTTTGGCTGTGCAGTCACGAAACGTGGAGAAGGGTGCGTGTATGTGGCGGGGGTGTGTGCGTCTGCATGTGTGTGGGGGCAGAGTGGCGTGTCTGGTCTATCGTCTCTGTCAACCCACGAGTAACAGCAGCTGTCACGTTTCTCGTAGCATCGCACTGACCTCTAGTGTATCGAGGGAAACTCACACCCACTTCTCTGGGGGGAGGGAATAGGGATGGGAGGGAATGCGGATGGCAGGGTGGGGAAAACGGAGTTTTTGCCGTCAAGAGTCAAGCAGGGTGGTGGTGGGGGACATTACATTTTTTGTAATTAAGTTTCAGAGAGATGTCTTGCTCTTCCTCTTGTGCTCAGTCTCTGTTGCCAAGACTTCACATCATGCCTATTCTCCTTCTGTCCTAGGAGAGCTAAATGCAGTTCCTGCCACATCCCAGTGACATCCCTCTGAGCAGCAATAACAAAGACACTTGGGAGTGATAGAGAGAACTGAGAACAATTCAGCTCTGAGAGAACAGAGGATGCTTCAGGCTAGAAATAAGGTGCTCTGGCAGAACTGCATATAGCGTTACGGCAATCCTCGCTGGCCTTAAATCATAGTATGTTATAACCAGTGCTTCCTCTGTTGTGCTGTCTTAACAGCACTCTGTGAAAACGTGCAACGGTGGTGCACGCAATTTCCGTGACACTTACGGGGGAACGTGAAAATCAATGAAGTTCTTAGGAACGTAGCCCTCTTGACTCCGGAGCTCAGCCTTGTACCAATCTTCCTGGGAGCTCAAAACCTGCAGTGGAAAGATAAACAGAATGAATGTGTCTCCTGAGAAAGGCAAAAGTAACCAAGATTCTGGCAAAACCCTCAAATTTCTTGTAAGAAGAGAGCTACACGCATGCTCTACTTCCCACCCATCGTGCAGCAAGGTTAGTGGCCGATGACCACTTCAGAGCAAAGCCATAAAGAAGGCCAAGTAGAATTGGGAGGACTGATTGTTAACTTTATCCCTTCATCTGAATGCCTGTCCAGGTGGCTGGGGATGCAATCTGCATGTCTCTGATGTCTGTGAAATGAAGAAATTTAGCTCTGACGGTCTTAATAAGGATTTAAGGAGTTTTCTGTGCTGTTTTTAATAGCTGGTACTGGAGCACCTCAGTTTCACAAGGGAAGAAAAAAATCTGTGAAAACTCCTCTGACAGGTATGGGTACTGAGGAATATACAGCTATATCTCTGTGTGTGTACACTGTAACTGCACAGATGTTACCATTTGCTCTCACATGTCATTTTGCAAGAGATTATATAGTGGGTTAAGTGTTCCACTACCCTGAGATTTGCCAAGGTACATAAAAGGAAGAGGCAAAAAGTATTTTAAAGCCACTATTACACTTAAGAGATGATAGGATAACAGGACTCCAGCCCACAGCACACACTGGAGAAGCTTCAAGCGTGCTAACATTAATATTGACTGAAATGGTCTTTAGGGACTGTGCTGCTGACCAAGGACTGCTCAAATTCACTGCTCCGTAACCGATGGTCCCTGGTATAGCCCTAAGCTAGAGGAAAGAGGACAGGGATACAACCACATTGTGAATTTACTGCAAATGTTGTGGTCTTCGGTGTTTTGTTTGACATTCCAGTTCCCGGGACAGAATTCCACTTTATAAAGTAGAACATGTTGCTCTCCTCCCTGGTTTTGGAGAGGAGCCTGAAAGCATGAGCCATGACAGTTTTAAAAGAAGAAAGCATGTGGACAAGGCTTAATTTAAAATCTATTGTTAACAATAATAATACTTGTTTTGTAAGCCAATCTCGTGTTTTGGGGAGCCTAACGCACATTCTATCTGCTTGGTGTTGGCAACAGGATGTTACTGTCTCTGGAGCGGATTCTCCATTGCCTTGCCTGCCATGTAGGCCTGTTTTATGCATTTGGATGAAGAAAGGTTGGGGAATAGAAAGCTGTGGAGTTCCCTGCCTGTATAGTCACTGCTTCCCCCATCCCTCAGTGCCAGATTAATCTCTCTTTTGCTGCTGTGGCCAACCAAAGGGTGTGATAGGTACTCCGTGCTTGCATTCAGGCCCTGCTCTGTTGGCAGCAAGGTTTCCAGAAAGACCCACCTGCTGGTTCTCAGTGCAAGGCTGGTAGGTTTCTCTCAGTGCGTCATCCTCTCAAAAAAGGATGTGGGGTGGGTGAGAGGGTGGATTTCCTCCTGTCACTGTTGGTTGAGGGCCTCAGGTTTCCTGTTTTCTAATCTCTACATCAATACTGTTCATCTTATCTCCTTTAAAAATCAGAAAAGACAGCCAGCAGGTTGTACAGGCAGCAGGAGGGGGCTCATGATGGGGTATGAATGTATGTGTGCATATGCCAGAAGGAGAGATGTTACTCAGGCTAATTTACTGTTACTATTGCCTGAGCGGCTAAGGTGTTGTTTTATTTACCTCCAGGACGTTAAACCAAGAGGCAATCTGACTTTTCTGGCAGTGATGCTTCTGTGACAACTAGTAATTATATCGACGTGTATTGTTATTTCACACTTCTCATCAGTAGCTTCCAATATACTTCAAAAGGAAGCTCTATCTTATAATGATTTTACAGGAAGGAAAACTGAGGAACAGAAGGAAAAGTGATCTGGCTAACACCATCACCCCAGCCAGGGACTTGATGAAACCACAGTCTCCTGAGGAAGAAAATACCAGGTGAAGATCATGAGATAGTAGGTACATGGGGACTACTCTTGACCTAAGGAGGAATTAGGAATGAAATTGTTTGTCTGCACTGAAGAGAGGCAGTGATTTCTCCTGAACATTTCTTACAGCTGTCTGGAAAAACTTGGTCTTTGATCTTAATGAGTTCTGGATGCCATCAACTTTTCTAAGCTTCGAGAATTAAAAGGGCAATAACATAAAAAATGGTGGTGATGGAAGAGACTAGGCTGAGACCCAATATCTGGTTCTTAACTGGAACAGCTGAGACTGTACAGGGAGGTAGTGAAGACTCCCTGGCTGAACAAGGGTTTAGATCCTATTGTTACACAACATCCCTTTGGACAATGGAAGAGTTAAGGCCTTAGAGAGGAGTTATACTCAGGCATTTTCAACTGAAATAGAACAGCTACAATGGGGGCTGAGAAGTGGATAAATAATTAGGGTGGAGAAGTGTGTGACTTCGTTTGTGGGAGAATGAGAACTGTTCCACCATAACACATGCAAATCAACTTTAAAGAGACTCTCACATCATCTGTATTGTATATGATCAACTCTACTTCTGCCACTCCCCCTCTGCTAAATTCCTGCAAGGGTGTATATAACATTATTAGCCCAGGACTGCTTAAACTCTTTCATTATGGCTGTAACAGACTGTTTCATGGACTTTTCCTCTTCTATTTGCAATTGCCTGAATCCCTTGCGGCAACTAAGGGTAATTACTTACAGTGAAAAGTTAGATATAAGTTCTATAAGGCATGATAACTATTTTTAGACAGTTTAAAAGTTGGAAGTAAGGAAGACACCAATCTCTCTGGACCACACTCATCCTGCCTGCCTTTAGACATAGTCATCCTAAATGTAGTCACACGAGACTACCTATATAGTAAATGAAAACAAACAGGACCCTCAAAATCTGTCTACCAAGGAACTGGGATCTGCCCCAGCAAAGATACTCACCCTTCCCTGCTGACTACTGGAGGACTGTAGGGCAACTAAATTCATAGTTTAGGGACTGAAAATCAAGTGGAGTGGACACAGACTCAAGCGACCCAGTAATTGTTGTTTGACCTATAGCAAGCCCTATGGGAGACAAGTATGCTGCTTTTATATCCCATTTTATAGACATCTGTGTTTATCTGTTTTGTCAAGGCAAATAGAAGCATAGAAAGATCTGGCAACACTCTCAGAAATGCTGTTTAGTCAAGCCTGGGGCTGTACTTACCTTCAGCATATCCCCAGCCTGGAAGCTCAACTCATCCTCTCCAGAAGCATTGAAATCAAACTTGGCAATGGCTTCCATACTGTGTCTTGGTGGCAGAGCAAAGCTGGAAGGAAATATAAACTTGTCAACATATATGAGCTGCTGAGACTGCTGAGTCTAGCCCCTAGAAAGCTTATAGGCAATGCTGTGATTTGTACGTGGACAAGCATGCACCAACCATTGCTAGACATTACTTACTAGACATCAAAAGACAGCAGGTACATGAGATGAAATGGCCAAGAGGTTATAATAGCTCATGGTCAATGGTTCAAACAACCCATTGTGTATGCTCATTCCAACACATCTGCAGCGATCTCATGGAGAAGCTCACACACATTACCCAAATAAACCGGTAGCAGGGAAAAACATTCTGTATAGACCAACCACCACTCTGTCACAGCGCCCAATAAAGCCAGTCATGCAACAGAAGAATGCATTTACGCTCTGGAGTGACTTACTCTTGAGATACACAGTGAGACACATTGCGGACAAAATGAACAGCCTGCAATAAATATAATTTGTTCTTGGACAGGGGCCACAACACTGAAGGTTGAAAGAGACTTTTCTCTGTGATGGCTTAGCATGGGTGCCTGCAACTTTCAGCCAGGAAAATCTGCAGCAAGTCTGTATTCCCTATTTCAGAGCAGGCAGAGAGTGAAACTATAGCAAAGCAAGGCCTGCTTTTCATCAGCAGAGCAGATGTGGCAGGGGAAGCAGCAACATGAGCGTCGCTTCTTCACCACTTCCTGCTCACGTTAAGTCAGATGTAACCCAGCAGGACCACTTCTATACTCAAGAGTTACTCATTTCCCATGGCTGGCTTATGGAACCTGCAGCCCAACAGTGAGGCTGCCAGTGACAAGACAAGAAGTATAATAGCTAGGCAGTGCCACATTAGCAAGTGTATTGCTGGTAGTTCCACCAGCCAGCTCCAATGTAGAGGCAATTTTTATGGTTACTAAGGTAGGTTCATCTGGAAACATTGACCCTGAAGCCAAAGGCTTCATTACCTTACTTCACCTCTTGTAAAACAACCCAGACTTTACAGCTTGAGAAGTGTCAACTTGCCTGATCCAAAATATTAACCAGAAAGCCCTAAAGAGAAACTGTATGAACAACCCTAGTTAGGCAGGCTATTTCTTGTCTCCTGTTAGGACTGAGACAAGATCCCCAAAATATAAGGTGCTGATACTGAGAGAGCTCCAAAATGATACCACTTTAAAATCAACAAGCTACTGTAACCCTCCTTCTCTGCAGTGCCTGCTGTAAGCTTCCTCCTTTGACAAACAACCCAGGGATTTAGCTGCCTGTGTACCAAGGATCCAGGGCTCAGCTCTGAGACAGTGCAACTTGGCTTAAACTGCTGAGAATGAGCTGGGAGAATGTCTGCAGGGCAAAAATTATAGACAGAGGTAGGGCTGTTGAGAGAGCACCAGCAGTAACTCAGGGATTCAAGAGGAAAAACACCAACATGGAGAGATATAAAATCTCAGAGAAAAAAGAAAACCACAGGAGGTTTAGTTGGGAAGGTCAGTCTGGCTGAAGGCCACTCACAAATCATTGGGATCACTGAGTTGAGTTCTCAGTGCCATTGATCCCGGCAGATGCCAACCATGGAGGCCAACTCTTTCCTCCCAGTTGATGCCTGCCTCACCAGCCAAGACCCTTCAGCTGCCTTCACATAGGTGAGGAGTATGGTAATGCTTAGCCTAATATTTAATTAAATCCTAGTTAGCTTCTGTGTGTGGCATGTAAAGCAGTTTTTTATTGGGTAAGTTGTGTCACTAGACTGAAGATGCCTGAATAAAGCGGTCCACAAGAAGGGCCATAACATCACTGGAGATTAGTTCTGAAGTTTATCACATCTCATTTCTAACTATAAAAAGATCTTCACGTGCTTCCTATTGGATATTGTTAGCACCCTCTTTTTTGCTGCTTACAGGTGATTTTGTATTCATGCGACTGACGTGAGCTCTGCAGAACCAAGGCAAATTTTTTAGCACTCCACAGGTAGCTTTGCTCGTTCAGCATGAACTCGCCCTACAGCAGCTGGGGTTGTTTCAATGTTGGGGTCTCCCAGGTAGGTTTGAGTACATAGCTCAGTTGTGATCTGCTACACACCTGCTATTCCAGCCCTCTGCCTTAGGGTTTTGTCAACATACATCAATACTGAACTATAACACCCTGTTTTATGAATGCACTTTCTTCTTGGTCTTCAGCTTTCCAGCTATTTCAGATATTTTCACGCCCTTTTCTCTCTGTCGACTTACTGATGCTCTTTCATTCTTCCTTTAGGTACCCTTTGTGGGTTTGCAAATATAGCTCAGGTTTGCTCACTGATTGCCCCACTCTTATTCTAGGCATTGGTGTAACTCTGCAGATGGAACTCAGACCTGATCTAAGACCTGTCCTCTGTTCTTGCACTGACATTTTTTGAGCTTCAGTCTATCACCTCCCACAGCCAGTGTGAGCCCCTTGTGTGGTAACAGAGCATATGGGTATTAAATTGGAGGGGAATTAACCATTGAGGGAACTAGTTAAATAATCATACTCTTTCATTGAAGAAAACTGAAGGAAAAGACTAAAGGAGTGTTACTTTAATACGGGATGTTTTATCTTGCAGCGGTGGGCTGCCGCAGAGGGATCAGAGCCAACAGTGCAGATGAATCCTGGAATTCCTAAGTGCAGAGCATTAATCCCAGCTTGAGGAAGAAAAACACACTTAAAAACAATAAACTGTTTAAATACAAATCCTGTCTTTGATTTTTGCCCTTTAGTCACAGAAGAGACAGTGGGGGTACTCTCTGCAGGGGGCAACAGGGGAGAGAGTCTTTCATTTTTCAGTAACCCAAACTTTAAAGATGTTATGGGAGATATGACTGCCTCAAAAGGGGAAGGGTATATGAAACAGTTAAAATCTCCTCTCTCATCTCCTTTTCAATTTTGGCAATCCCAACCTCGGGGAGAGACCAGGAGACAGATACCTCTTCAAACAATCTAACACATGGATTAAATGTGCTTTTCATTGCCCGCGGCTGGATTTAGAAGTGACTCAAATACCATACACAGTGTTGGCTGTGTTGATAAATCAGCAATGCAGTAATGCTGTGGCCTTAAGCTCTTCCCCCCACCAACTACTAAAGCAACACTAGCCAATAATCCTGTCTTTGAACTCCAGCCTACCACTTTTCATCACCTGAACTTCAAACCAGTTCTGTTTTTCTGATCCTGTTCCTCTCTCCATCTGTAACTCAAGAATCCTCACTCCGTATGGGTCAGAGCTGGGGCCTCAGGAAAACTCCCCTGCCAGGGGCCCATTCTTTCCCTCTCTGCATGTGCGTGACTTCGAGCACCACCCCATGACACAGAAAGACAGGAATTTTTTCATTATTGTCATAACTTACATTTCTCAAGCACCTTTTATCCCAAAGGACAGCACTGCAGTTTGCAGAGAGACAGATTATGCTTTTAACTGCCTGGGGCAACTCCTTTAAGCTTTCGAGTAACCAAGGACAAATTTAGACTGTGCATAATGTTCTGTGTGAAAACCACCTTTGTACAGAGCTTAGCATGAAGCCTATACAATGTTGAAAGGAGGATCTTTCGGTTCCGAGTGTGAGTTGACCAGTACCCTCCATTTTGTGCTGGCTCTCTGCATGGAGGTAAAATTTTCTCTCTGGTTCCTCATTGTAACAAGGCAGATCCAAGGGACATAAGGCTACTGCAGTTCTGTGGGACTGGTGTAGCAGAAGGTTCATAAAAGGAGAAGCTAAAAGCAATATGGCTTTGAGAGCACTAGGCAGGTATTTTAGTCTGGCAGAATGCCATTCCCTGACCAAGAACATCAGCATCTCTCTGCTGACGAAAAGAGCCAAGGCCTAAATCATGTCAGCAAAGAACACAGTCTGACAACAGCATCCCAAAGAGTTTAACACCATCACCCTACACCAAGTTGGGTCAGTTATTCAGTAATAACAATGTCAGGAATGGTCACCACCTATGAAGAGTTCAGCACTCGGGGACCGCTCAGGCTTAGCCCTTCTCGGTCTCACATACATCACAGAAAGAGGGTATAGTTGCAACAACATGCCCACTTAAAGGGGCCATATGAACAAAAATTTTAATTTTGCAGCTCTATCCAGCGAGGCTTTGCTCTGAGATACACAGCACAAGCTACTGTGTCTTTCTTTGGCTCTGCAAGAACAACCTATTGGACTGGTGAGCAACCAGGGACAGAAGTGAACTCTGAACATCTGTACAGAAAATTCAGATGACATTTCAGCAGAAACAATGGAGAAGGGACCTGTTATCTATTAGAGCTGTGATAGATAAAAGGCAGCTAAGTTGCATACAAGTGGCACGAGAATATTTCATTCCAAAAACACAAACCTCTTGCTATGGAGTTAACGTGTAGCTTCACTGACTGCCAGTGATAAGAGGGTAAAATTTGTAAGGGAGACCAAGTCACTAAAACACTCAGCCCAGTCACATTTGAGTCTTGGCTATCCTGCCATCCAGAGCAACGTGTAGCACTTGGGCTCAATCTCTGTGCGCAGACAAAATAAGCCTCCGAGAAACCGGATTCACAGAACAAACTTTCAGGACTCTATAACCACCAGCAGTTGGTATGAAAGGCCCCAGAGGTGCTTAATCTCCCTGGGGAACCTGGGTTTTCTGTGCTACTTCCAGTCATGACAACATAGACCTGTGCAGCACCATGGGAAACCTCTGCAACAGCAGCCCTAAAGAGAGTAGCACAATACCACACAATATCGTGAGAGTATAAACTAATGAGTCTCTGCTGTGCTGGAAGGGTTGGTGTGGAGGATTCAGGTGGGGGGAAGCACCTCTCTCTGTTTGCCCACCTCCTCCCTCAGTTTCCAGCTTGTCAGATTTGACTGACACACAGGGCTTTAACCTGCAAAAGCACTGCCCTGTTGTGGAAGCTGATGAACAGTGGGATCCTATGCTCTTCCCTTACTACACAGTACTTTACCTCTCCTTCCAAAACCCTCCTTTCCTCCTTAGTCCCTTCGGCACACAGCTCCACCCCATCAAGTCTCAGAGCCACGTTCGCGCCATACCTTGTGCAGCCGTCCTCTCCTCTGGCACTTTGCTAGAAAGCAGGAGGCGCATTATCATCTAAGGGAAGGAAGAGGAGAGCTCAGCCTATATCAGGCTCCTCCCTGCAGCGACAGTGTGCCACATCAGTAACGGGTCCACGTGTGTGGACGAGGATAGTCAGGAGCGGGCATGGGCGACAGAGGCAGAGAATAGTGTCTGCCACAGGACGGAGTGGAGCATGGGTAATTGTCAGTCTCTAATTTGGAAATATTTGGTACACTGCGTATTTAAAATGGTGGTGTCAGTTCAAAGGACCCGTGCAGGCTGGTTTAACAGCTGAAAAAAGGAGAGTACTGTCCCTCAACACGTACAAATAAGGAAAACAGAAAAGAGCACGGATCTGGTAAGTTGAATAAGAAACCATAAGTCTGTTGAAAAGCATATCTTGAGGAACAAGTAGCTGAAGACATAAAAACATGTAATAAAATTATTTTCAAAGACAACAGAAGCAGGAAGCCTGCCAGAGTGTCTGTAAGGCTGACAGATGATTGAGATGTAAAAAGAGTGCTCAAAGAAGATAAGGATGAAGCACAAAAGCTAAATTAATTCTCTGCATCCATGCATCTTCTGTGGGGATGTAAGGAGGTCCCCACACTGGGGTTTTCTTTGGAGAGAAGAGCCAGGGGAACTGTCTCAAGCTGAAGAACTGGAATAAAAGGTTTTAGGAAAAAAAATCAGTAAATGAACAAGAATAAATGATGCAATATTTTAGAAATCTTGACTGAAATCTAAACTGAACATGAAATAGTAAAGGCTGAGCAATTAAACTGTGGTATCCAATGCAAGACCTAACACAGCCTCGGTACTAGGAGAAAAAGCAGCAAAGACAACGCCAATGTTTGAGAAGTGTTTTGAGAGGTTGCAAGGGACATGGGGTCTAACTTGAGTATGGCTGAAACTGGTAGAAACAATAATGAAGAAAATAATTGCTGGGCATAAGAGAGAAAGGACATAGCAATTGCCCCTCACATTGCTTTTGTAGAAGGAAGTAATACTGCAAAAATCTGATTGAGTTCTTTGAAGGAGCTGATGAACATGTGGATATGGGTGATGGCTTGATACAAAACTTGCACTTCTAAATCCTTTTTGATGAAGTTTCTCAATGAAGACTTTTAAAAAACCTCCCAAGCTCTCAAAAAATAAGAGGGAAGGTCCTATAGAGGATTAACAACCGATTAAAAGTTCAGAAACAACTTGGAAGAGCTATTCAATATATCCATAAATGATCTGGAAAAGACAAAGTACCAAAGCTTAATGATGAGAAAAAAACCCACAAGGTAATACAAATTAAATCTAATCACAAAGACTTGCAGATGGTTTTCAAAATACTGAGATGAATCTCAGTGTTGGTGACTGCAAAGTAATGGACATGGGAATAAACAACCATAACTATATGAACACAGCAATGAACTTAAAATTAGCAATTACCACTAATGAAAGATATCTTTGAGTTGCTGCGGATAGTTCTATGAAAGTGTCAGCTCGGTGGAAGTGAAAAAGGCAGGTTAGGAAATGTCAGGAAGGCGACAGAGAAGAAAACAGAAAGCAACGTCATGTCACTGTATAAATCCCTTGGCCACCTGTTTGAATATTTGTAATTTGAATACGGCAGCTAATTCTCATCCCTCCATCTTGAAAATGAAGACAGTAGCATTAGAAATAGCAAAGAGAAAGTAATCAAGGATGACCAAAGGAATGGAAAGTTTCTGAACAAGGAAGGACCAAGTTAAACAGACTAGGATCCTTCACCCTAGAAAAAAAAGTTGACAGAGGGATAAATGCAAAAGCAATGTAGAAAATAATTAGGAGCTCTAGGAGCACATTCTCCAGAGTGCTGGGATCTGGGAGGCCATAGCGAAAGCAGTTTTGCCATGTACTTGTCCCATTCTTACCCTCCTTCCCCAAACTGCTGTTGCTGGGTGACCTGACCTGATTCGTTGTTTTTTTTTATGAGCCATGGTACTTCACAAAAAACACCACAATGTGCTAGGCTAAGACAATCAGCCCAGCAGCAGGCAGTGGTAGTTCCCCCCCACACCACCCTTTGGGGAGGCAATAATCTGCCTGGAATACCTGTTAGTTAACATAGATGTAGACTGTCAATTATGAAGCACTCAAACCAGTGAGGAGCAGCAACAATGAGAATTCACTCTGAAGAGGATAATTCCCAATATATTTTGCTGAAAAAAGTACAGGTGCAGAAAGCAGGGGGCCATAAGAAGAGTACAGCAGCTAGCTCTTGTCATGTAGTGAAAAGTTTACTTGTGGCTATCACTGTGCACATCAGGAATATAAACTACTGTACAGGCAGGTGGGACACCAATCCTCACAGTCTTCATTTTAAACAATGTTCATTCTCCTGGTCTGTAAATGGCCTGACAGATTACATTATGTTACACACTAGAATGACCTATTTTCTCTCCTACCATGGTGTGATCTAATGGGCCCCCCAGCAAGAATGCTGCTGTGAGCTGTCACTCATCTTCACTGCCTGACAACTGTCTGGATTCCGGCTAGGTATCCAGAACTATTCCATGATAATATTACATCTATTTAATGCCAAGCCAGAAAAGACCTAGATCTCTGTACCATAAACAAAACAGTCAATAGTGGCAAGCCCCTGATAGAAAATAACTCCATTTTTTTTCCTTCTCCATTTCTGTATACTCCTTCCCTGTCACAGTTATGGTAGCATGTTAACCTCTTCACCATGTGAAGGGTGTTAGACTCCATGTTTCCATATTTTAGCCCATCTCTATTAGATAACTGGATAAAACTCAACCCAGGCAGACAGGTTATTCCACAACGACCTGCTGCGGACTTATGTCATCATCTAATACTGGCACAATCTAGATGAGATAGCTCAACCATGGCTATGATACAATCTGGGAAGACCTGGGTTTAAAAAGCTTGATGCAGATAAACTTACACCTGCTTTTACACTTAGGTGAATGACTGCAAGACACATCTACACTTACATGTGTCTGAAAACCTGTCTGAAAGCTGCCTAAGCACACATTGTCTCTCAAAAATGTTAGTAATTTCTTGCTGGCTTGGAGTTTTCAAGAGAAAACAGTTTCTACCCAGGAATCATGGGAGCAGCCAGAAATAAAACAAAAGGAAAAGAAAAAAAGGTTATTTCCAATAAAGCACATAAATCGAATATTTTGCCTACTCTGAATTGTTTGGGTTTATAATATATAAAAGATTAAGTGGCTAGATTTTGTTTGCCCTCAACGTAAACTAGTTCCCCATGTTCTTAATTAGTTTGCCTCAGGAAAGTAACGTTGCCAGTAAGGGAAACAGAAGTCCAAGTGCGGAAATGAGGGAGATTTCAATTGCTATATTTTGTTGTAAGTAATAACTCAGCATCTGTGGATTCAGGAGCATCAGGGCTGTAAATCCACATAAAGCTGAATGTTATGAATGGAAGCTGTCTGGTCTTTCCCCATCTCCCATCTATTCCTGTCCCTACATTCAGATATGCTCCACACACAGTAATTCATCCTCTCTTGCTGCTTTGCTTTCTGCAAACAGCTGCTCAGGCTGCCCGCAGTGACAGGTCATTAGTGGGCAGTTATTTTTTTCAGGCCGGAGTGTGCAGGAGTGGCAGTGCTGTAAAAGCTTCTCTGCCGAGCTCCACACACTGATCTGGGCAGAGCTCTGTCCCAATTTGCTATGCTTCCTGTCAGCAAAGATTGTCCCGAAAGCTCCGCACCTTGTCGTGTACCTGCAGCGCTCCTGTTCGGTCACGTCCTAGGATTTTCAAACAGCTCAGTCAACAGCATCAGCTGCACAGCTCTTGCTGTTCTAGTGCTGGTCTTGTCACCATCACCCTCATAAACCACATTCAGTTTAGCTGGTATGACTACAGCTTACTGTGCTTGCACATGTGGTACAACCATTTCAATTAAAGGTGTGAAGCCATTTCTCTTACAGGAATAAGCTTTAACTGTAAGAGCACTGTTCTAATTCTACAGTTGTGCATGCATTAGGTGGGTATACAACTTCAGCTGCCTGGTACCATCAATATAGCACCATTTATTGCATGGAGGTGTGGCTTTAATCCTGAACAACAGTGTTAATTTGCTATTTGATTTATGCAACCCTTCCCATCATTCTGCTAATTCATCTCCAAAGATACCCCCTACCATTCCAGCCGATGAGCATTTCTGCATTTCTGAGAGATTTTTCTTTGGGAATATATTGCAATGATTGTCTAGTTTCTTATTCTAAAGAAGTACTGCCAAACTTGATGATATTAAATATTTTCTTCAAATCCCTCCAAATCTGCCAACTTTTTCTTCTGCATTCCCCACTCCATAACTTCTGATTACTGAATTATTAGTGTCTCACTAGCAGCTTTCTGTATTTAACTAGTTAGGTTCTCTATTTTCTGCATTTGCAGGGTGATTACACTGAGCCATGCTCGTGACATCCCAGATTATCATGCTGACAGCTACTACAGGGTCACAAGAACCGAACTGTCACAGAACTGACTGGATTAGCAGGGCAGGAAGAAGCAGATTAAAATGGAGAAAGGGAAGTTTTGACTTTTCCTTTAGTATCAAACAATACTCCTGGATTTCCACAGACTTCCTTTAACTGCTGCCCAAGTCCAGACAGATGCAGCTGCCTTACAGCTTCTGTGTTGTCAGCTTCTCTGAGGACATATGGCAAAAGCATGTCTGCAGTGTTGTATGGTGTCCTGTGTCAGAGGTTTTCCTCTTGGGCCCGTGGACTGCCTTTCAAGGATCGGCAGATGAGACCAAAGAAGACGCATCTCACTGTCAAGGAAGCCTCTGTTCCCCGTACAGTAGTTTGTGCCTCCACTGGGAAATCTAAATGAATCTGCAAGCCCAAAGAAGGTTAGAGACCATGGAAAAAGATGAACCTAATGTGCTCCTCATAAGAGCACTTTTTCCAAGCCTGTGCTACATTTATCTCACCTAAGAGCTAAAGAGGGCCAGTTACTCAGCGTGAGAAACCATGGATCCTGCAGCCTGATCTCTGCTCTGGAGTCTTCCCCCAGTGGGGCTAGTGTCTGACCACCCCCAGCACTGGGAGCCAATGCCACCACTTTCAGAGACCCTTAGGAGTTAATCAGTTAATCTCCACCCACCATCATCTATGGTCTACAAGACACTACACCAGCGGCAAATTTGGCACATCTGGCTTTGTAATACGTCGGGCTAATTCTTGTTTACAGTGTCAAAATTTAAAAAACACACCAGCCCTGTGAAGACAGAGAGAGAAGCACTGCTATTGATAGAAAAAGAAGCTTCTTCCTAGTCTTTACAATTTGTTTATTACCATCCTTTCTGAAAACTAACAAGTAGCAAAATAAGTCCTAGAGGCTCTTGCAAGGGTACCCTGTGCATCCCTGAAAGATACACACGACAAAAATACAGGAGTCAGACATCTAGGCCATTATGATGATAGCTAATTTTGTCATCACATTATTAGAATTTGAACTACAGATAAGCTAAGCGGGGGCTGCATGCCTATCAAGCCAAAATCAACAAGGGCTGCATGAGCTGCTGATTTTCTTTGCTGCACGCAAGCGGTAGAAGGAGAAAGGAAGCGTGAAAGAGAAAAAGAGACTCTTCTTTAGTGATTTGAATCCAGTGCTGGAGTGTTCAACAAAACATTCCTTTCCAGGATTTAAATTCTCCCTTTGATGAGCACCTAGTGACTCAGTGGGATTTGCTAAGCTTCCATTTGAAGCTAGAGAAAAGTAATCTCATTCTTTATTTCTTCCCCCTCCCTGTGCTACACCCCTCTAATCAAGATAAATATATCTAAACATGCCTGATTAAGTCAGACAGACAATGTGCCCCTAATCTCAACTGATCAGGGCTCTGGAGCTGCCAAAGTGAACCTGCTGTCACTCTATCAGACAGAGCAATAAGGGGTCGGTAATACAGCTCCATTAACTGCTTCCCACAGAATGAATTTACCCCGGCTGCTCCTAAAGAGCAGACACTTGAGGAATGCCGCCTGATGGGAGGTTGCTTCAAACCGTCTTTTGGCACAATTGTTGAGCAGCTCCTTCTCAAGCCCTCCAGACAAACAACTAAAGTAGGAAAAGTGTAGCCACTTCCTTCTATGCTACTTTTACAAAAAATCTCCTCATACCTTATCTAGCAAACTGCCTCTCAATTTTTCTTTTCTTGGTAAGCTTCAGCACTGGCTGATATGTGTTGTACTGCAAGTGTGTGGTTATCAGAATAACAATCCTGTTTCCCACTGTGCATGTGCATATCGATGCAAGAGATCTCCTTTTGTGTACAGGTGGAGCTTGCACTTTGTGGCTTCACAGAATTTGAGGCCATGACAGACCCCTGTATCAATATACCATATCAATATATCAATATACCACATCAATATATCAACATACCATGTGCGTTTAGCCTATTTGCACTAACATTGAAGGTTCATTGGAGGACAAATGGAGATAGATCAGAACAAGAATGCACACCTCGGATTTTCCTCTGGAATACAGGCACGTCTACATACATCTGCTTTCATGCAGATGTAGCACTCTCTGATCTTTATCCTCTAAAAAGATCTACTCTTAGTAAAAGACTGTGCTTGAGAGGGATCCAGGGGGTGTCAGACCATGTTTGGCTTCTGCAAAATCTTGGGACTATTTATCCTAGAACTGATGTTTGGTATAATTACAAGTACCTTCAAATTCTCTCTGAATCACGCCCTCTGTGACGAGCTCCAGGGAACCATTTTGCTAGCTGCAGGTCAGATGGAGAATTATACTCCCCAAATTGACCATACAAGAGACTGGGATGAGGAGTGATGTTATATTCCAGACATGTTTCCTGTCAGAAAAGGCTTTCCAAAAGTAACTTCCAAAGCAAAAGAGTCAAAGCAGAATCAAGAACCTGGTTCTATGAGATTTGATTAAAAACAACCAACCAACAAGTCACAGGCAATAAAACTCACCTACAATTAGATCTAGATACTTCAAGGTGCTTTCCTTGTATTTGGGTATCTAGATACAGGAAAGAATACTTAAGATTCAGTTTTGACCATCAGAAAGAGATTTCCAAAAAATGTACAGTTCTGCAAATCTGAGGTCTTGTACTGTAACTGAGAGCTGAGCAATTCTGGTGTTCATGCAGATCTGCATATGAATACCAACTGGATGCGCATGGGAATGGTAAATTCCTCTTGTCTGTGCATGATCATGCATTTCACAATGTAAAATGGAGATGTAGAAAAATCTGTAAATATTTGTGCTGAAGTAGGAGTAGGTTCACCTTATGTCTTTGGTTCATTTCGACAGCAGTTAAGAAATTCCTCTTTTCATACAGAAAGGATGAAGGGAGCAACAGAAGGCTATAATTTCTTTATTTCTGGGCATAGCATAGATGTAATGAGAATTCATTACATGAAGGCATTAATCCACCCTAGTAAAAATAGTTTCTAATCTTATATTGGACTCTACAGTATAGCAATAGATTTGAGTGGGATATATGAACAAAATAGTACTAAAATCTGCTAGCATTTACTTCTGGGTACATAATATTTTGTTTCATATCAGCTACTGCATGTTTCTTTGATCAGGCCAGCTGGTAAAATGTTGTGTAAAATGGGAGGAAGAGCAAGATCAGTGATGAAACTGCTATTTTCCTCGGTAATTTTTTGTGCAATATTAATCCTGGCAGCACAGATAATTGCGGAAAATCTGGAACTGTAGTATTAAGATCACACTGTGTGTTAACAGATGCAATTTTGCACAAGGGTAGAACTACATTTAGCTCAGTAAGAAAGGTAACATTTCTTTGTCCTTTCAACCATAAATCTTTTTTTGTACAAAGCCACGTCTGACTGCACAATATGTGTTTTTTTTACTGAAAAGTTTGTCTCACATATTTTCCCTTATATATTTTTTCCTCTTCTTTTGTGCTTTTATGAAAGAATGAAATAGAAAAGTCTGGTTCAACATACATTGAGCTATGATAATCTAAACATAAACATGGAGTATCTGATAATTAGGTTCTCAGAGCCCTCTTATCTTGGACATGTTTTACCTAATTTCAGCTCACAGCCACCTCTGTTCTGGGAAGATCTGATACACTTTATATACAAAGCTTCACATACAAGCAAGGACAGAGAAATTGAAATGCTACTAGTGGTATCTGCCATGTAGTATAATGAGCACTACTGTAGCTTCATTGCATGATGTCACCACTTGGATATTTACCTTCTGAGCCCCTGTGTTGTATTAACTGTGTTTTTTTCTGCTTAATGGATCTTCATGGCTTAACTTCCATTTAAACACAGAACCCCTTTTACAAGGCCTAAGTGCCACAAAACAGCCTTTCCATAAATTAACCTTATGTGCATCTGCATTTGGGAATGCTTCTGAAAGGGTTTTAAAAGCAATCAGTTACAATAATTCATATACCTAAAGATGCAATTCCAACACTCAATCCAACTTCTCTTCTTATTATAAGGTAAATGTGAATGCCGGCTTGTTACTATTCCTGGGATTTGTCTCTGCACAGTAATCGTACCATTTAAACTAGAAGTGTGGAACATATTTCATGTTTGTCTATGCATTTTTTAATTCACTTGGATTATGATACCTTTGAAATTAAAGTGCAGCAGCAGTTCTTGAATGATTTAACACGTAGACATTTTTACTCTGAAGTAGGAACAACTCATTCTTGTTTATCTTAATCCAAAAATGAATTACATCAAATTGGAATAGGTTCTCATCATCCGGAGTAAAAATTCCCAGATCATACCCTGATGTAGGAATATTGGTTACTGAACTAACATGCAGACTAAGACTTAATTAAACACATCAAGTTTCTGTAGGTAGACCAGGCCTGACATCCTACATTTCCCGTTCCTGCAGCGTGGGCACTTTTGTGGCAATGAGGCCAACTGGAACCTCCCTGCGTAACCCCGTACACCTTGCAAAAATAATCACAGTCCCACTGAGCAAGTGATGGATTGCTGCTCTGCAGCAGGGAACCACACAGCCTTCAGACTATTCAATAGATTGCATGTGGCAAAAAGGGAACACTGCGCAAAGGGTGTAAATGAGTCATTCGACATTTCAGGTTGACTGAAGTAATTCTGCTACGGGTATTTTGAATCTTGATGTGCTATCCACATTTGCATGTTAATCAGGATGGGAAGAAAGAGATTGAAATTATTTGCTACAATACACACGTGGAAAACAGCAGACTCTGCATGTGTGCAAGAAAGCGGGATTACATGCATGACTGGGTGAATGCAGCATCATGTGAAGGGTCTTTTCTGCCCTTATTCAGGAGCAGGCATTCTACGTGCAAGCCTGAACACATCTGAGCAAAAGGATGTTTGAAGACATGTGTCTCTAGGGATAAATGAAAGATGGTCATTTGCAGTATGCCTAAATGGAGTGACAGAGGTCCCATGAGCGTACTCAGGTGATGTGTGTGTTCTATTTTCTTTGGTAAATACAAATCTGAGCAACTGTGAATAACTTGGTCTGTGTAGACTTGGAGGGTAGGTCCATGTATTGTGTGCATGTGGGTGACAAGGAGCACCCATGAGCAGGTGTCAATTGGAGTTTATACTTAGTCAAACAGCAGCAGTGGTGAACCACCTACTTAAAGATTTCCATGGAAAGAATACAAGGCAACTTCTCAAAGTATGATCTGGCCTAACACTGTGCTCCTTCACTCCTGGTCATACCTCCAGTTTAAAGTGCAAATTTGCAGAGAGCCTGACTTCTTATAGCTCATCCTGAAGTCTGTTCGACCCATGCATATTTAGCAACTTTAAGCATTAAGCCATTTTAATACAGTACATGGTCACCTCTGAGGCTTAGGAGCCTCAGTTCAAGTGCTTGGGTTTGAAATTCTGGACAAAGACACTGACTTAGCTCTCATTTAAGAAAAAAACAGCTCAGTATGGAGTCAAAGACCCTAGTCAAATGCCTCACAGGAAATGTTTTCTGAGGGTGAAGAGGGAAACATAAAAGATACTTCATGAGATACGCATAGCTATGTTACACGGATTCAGTGCTTTTAACTGAAGGTGGAGACACAAGAACTTTTTCTTGAGGAGATGAAATATTTGGGTTGGGCAAACAGAGCTCTGGTATCTTGCCTCAAGCTAAAGCCAGTCAGGTTTAGTTTTGCAAAGAGCTAACAATGTTTTTGCACCCAGAGCATCAGACTAGCAGTGTGTCGCATTGGTAAAAGGCACTGAGTTATATTTTGGTCATGTCCAAATTATTGTGTTCTTTAAATTATTAAGATTTTCTTATTGCATAAAGTACTGCAGATCCTCCCCCTGCCTCTATTCTGCAAGTCAGTGATACCACACTCAATTAACCCTGGTGAGTGAATATAGGCTGGACATTGTCTCTTTCAGTTTCAGTCACTTTTTTCTCAGTGCCACAGTTTGCGTACAAACCACTGAATGGCGGTACTTAAATCTCCAAGTTAAATTGCTTTAATGGAAACAAAAGTGCACATTCCTGACATTTGTATTCATATTAAGTCTCCTGTGCTTCATTATCCAAAATCCTAAACATTGGGCCTAGTCTACGCAGATTCTGTTCTATTAAATAAAGAAACAAATGTAATTCTGGTTCAAAAAGTTCAGAGTAAATGTATTCTTACATTTCTTTGGGTAGCAACCACAGGCATATTATTGCAATTCCAACTTACCCACCGTGCATGTATTGGCTTTGTACAGAAGATAAAAAGGAATGAGATGGAAATCCGATTTTTATTAGTGAGTCCTCTCCAAGGCGCACTTATTGAGGTACATAAAGGTCTAGCAGCCATTGGAACTGGTGATGAAACAAGTGGAGACTCCACACAAAATCTGTATAACCCATGAGTGTCTTGAGTAGCAGTGGGAATTCTGGATGTACTGGTTACATCACAGCACAGGTAATCAGGGCAGAGGTACAACATGATCTGCAGCAGCTGCAAACCCATTCACAGATCCCCTGAGAACTGGCTTTGGTCCCACAAGCTCACTTAACCATGACAGCACAATTGTTTTACCTCAACTTTGTTCTTGGGCTGAGAAATGGGTGTGTACGCATTTAGAGAAGCCAGCTGTCGCATTCAACATCATATTATAGTTTATGAGGGGAGGACAACATGCTATTTCTTCCGTAACACAATAAAACATCCTGCACAGCTGTACCTGCAGTTATGCTCCTGAACACACTGTGCTGAAAGCAGTGTGATCATCTAGGAATCACCTCATGAAAAGGAGTTGAAAGCAAAAAAAAGAATAATTTAAAAATTTGGGGAATTTATATCATATTGACATCTGTTGGATTGGTTATTATGTTTCTATGTTACATGTTTTTTCCTTACCATTTCACTGTCTTTCCTTCCTGAAGCAAACAGTATTCTTCCATATGGTGCAACTTAACAAAAACCAACCGGTTAGAACTGTTTATAGAAACATACAATAATTAGATTAAAAGGGATCTGTGAAGATGATGCAGTTCAAGCCCCTGCTCATGTCAGGGTTAACTTTTGAAATTATACAAGTTGAGAATGTAACCTGATTTTTCTGCAGTGACTACTCTAATGGAACATCAGTCTCATTCTGGCAATGATATAAATTATGTGCATATCTAGATCAAAGACATATGGAAAATCATTTAGGTAGAAGATCTGCATTAAATGATTTGAGATTTCCTTTCAATATGCATCCTAGAGGATTGTAAAAAGAAAAAAGATGATATTGACAGTACTAGACTCCAATTATACAGCTGCATATTACCAAAACACACACTAAAATGAGGCTAGCATTACAATCATTATTTCTTGACTTCTGTATGCCTAATATCCTCATTATGTAAATTTTAAAAAATGATTATTTGTAGATAGAATTCAGAAAAAAAAAAAAAAAAGAAAAGGGAAAAAAAAGGAAGGAGGAAGAATATTCCAGAGTGGAAAAAAAATTACTTGGCTAGACACCGTGGAAAAAATTACCAGGCTAGACACTTGAAAATGCTATATGTCGTGTACTTCATAGAGCCTTTCAGAAGGTGCTCCTCTTCTGCATACCTTAGAAAGTCTGCAGAATAAAGTTTTGAGAGCTGCAAACTGTTGGAACTATGCAGCTCTTACTCTTGAAGACACATCATGAATGTGGTAAGGGCTCTGCGGTGAGAAACCTGCCAATGGCAATAATTACTTGCCACAAGACTTAAACAAGGCCCATGCACTGCTGCAAGGAGATTTAATTCCTCAAAATAGGTATTGTTCATTCTATGATGAATGGGATGATTTTTATCCAAATTGAATAGATCTAAAAACATTTTCGGTGCTGCAATTCTGCTTTCATATGAAAAAAACAAAACCCTGTGCTCACTGCACTTCTGTTTTCTATTCCATTTTCTATCTGTTTCTTCTACTTATATCTACTTTTATTTGCTATCAGATTTAAGGAACAGCAATGTTCAGTTTCATTGCCATTGCTATATTTGATTACAGTAGGCTATGTCTTTTTGTCTTGAGGATGAGCCTTGTTTTTTATTTCAGTTAAAAAAAAAAAAAAAGTTATATTTCATGAAGTGATCATCTTTGTAAAAGCAGCTAATCCCCAAAGCATTCACTGAATTTTGGGATACTATTTCCCTGGTTGCTCTGTCTGAAAGTGGTTTGACTTGACTCATCTCTGCAGCTGGTCAAGGGAAGGCGTAAATGCTCAGCCCTTCCTGAGCTGAAGTCAATTAGGCATCTCAGGCTGCATAGCGTTAATGCATTCAAAACCACCCTCTTAAAAAATGTCATGCCAGGATTGTTTAGACTGAACAGGAGAACAACATTTCAAAACAACACCCTGCTCAAAAGCTAGAAAACATTTCAAACAAAAAAGTAAAACTAAACATACCAAACTGAAACTGTTCAAAACAGCAGTAATTCATTAAGAAAATAACCACTGCTCACCTCAAGAGACGCCCAATGTGTTTCACAAATCATGTAGTAAATTCAGACTCACTTTATATTTCTGGTATCCTGAGGGGGATGCAGCAGCTCTGGGCAGTGGCCACACAGTTCTGCAGTTTCTCCTGGGAGTTTTTTAAAGGATTACAGCTGCTCCTTTGGCTTCTCTTGCTAAAACTACCCAGCACTTTAATTAAGAACACCTTTTATGAGCTCATTTTTTGCTGCAGCCTCACTGAGAATAACGCTTCTCTGGGACCCTCTGGGATGGGTTAGCTGAGCTGGTAAACCTGAATGTTAAAATATGATGACTGTGTCCTCTGACCCCAGCTTTACCCTGGAGGGTGCCTCCAGTTTGGCTGCTGCTTTCCCTTTTTTCATTAGTGAGTCCATTCCAAGGCACACTTACTGAGGTACACAAAGGTATCTATCCCTTCACCTAACAATGAAATCCATCCTCCGGTGCTTTTCAGCAGTGCACAGCAGGTTATGAGCAGAAGAACCAACTGTCCAATTAAAATCAAAATGTCAGATGTGCAGAAGGCAAACTGAAATCTGCCTGGGCTATCAGGGCAAACACCTTTAGACATATGCAATTAGCTGAAGGATAATTGATGACCGCAGGCTATCAACCTACAGTTACGGGTCTCAAGTGCAAGGAATGTGCTAGGACATATCATTCAGTATTGACTCAGAGGAAAGGGCTTGGTTCTCTCTGAGTCACTACCACCACCTCCTGAAGTACTGAGGATTTCTTTAGAAATCTCCCCTAAATTACCAGATGAAATGACAAAGCGCTTAGAAAACTCAAAGCAGTGGTTACAAGTGTGCTACCACTGCTGGTATCTGTGCAAGTTATGGTATACAAAACATGGTAAAAGCTCTTTAGCTGGCTGTGGAGAGGAAGGGAATTCTTCAGTTGAAAGTGGTAACCCTGATGATTTGTTACTGCGAGACAGTAATAATGTAGTTAAAGCAGGTGTGGGGAGCTTTGACGCACTACCAAAGAGATAGAAATCAAGCCAGAAAAAGGACCCCTTATTCTGGAGTACCAATGATTATTCAAAGAACTGTCCTGAAACAACTTCCCTGGTACAACACCACTGGGAGAGCTCCTCATTCAAACAAGCCCTTCATCTTTCCTGCCTTCTCCCTCCCACCATTCGTTTTCATTTCTCTTTAGAATGAGAACTTGCTGAGGCATGGGTTTTCTTCTGCTATGACTTTGCTTGCACCTCAAGAACTGACGTGTTCAGTTGTGTTGGGGTTTTTTGTTTTGTTTAGGGTTTTATTTTATTTAAATCAAGACAGCTACTGCATAGTAAATTCGTAATGGAATTATTAACTTGATGTAACTATTTGAGGTACCTTCCTGGCAGATGTATTGAGCACAGCTAGCCACATTGCTATAAAATCACCAATGCTTTCTGTTCCCTGAGATTCTGCACTGAGGAATATACCTGGAGAAAACCACTTGAATTTAAAGCACTGCTTGTTTTTGGCAATGAAGACATAACCTCTGTCAGTGGAGAGCATCCTGTGTCAACAGTGCCTGAAAGTCAGTTGAAGCCTTTCTGAAAAAGACTAATTAATAATAAAGCTCAGGATGCTTAAAGAGCTCACCCTCAGAAGCCCTGGAGATTTAAGAAAATAGTTCTAAACCCATTCTGCAATTGCAGTTATTAATGAATTATTAACTTCTACAGACACCATATTGTCGTTGCTTCAACCCCATTTCCTACAGTGACCTCAACAGTCAAGGGGAGCAAATCAGAACAGTGTTGAAAACTAGTTGAAAAATAAAAATAAAACTAATTAGTATATATTATGGAGATACTTGTCATGTCTATGTACTTACAATTATCTGAGTTTTGCACTTAAAATAAGGATTCGGTGGTTTTGCTATGTTTGAGAAGCACGGCGTACATTAAGAATTACAGCACTAACTGTAAGGGCACATAATGATTTTCCTGACAAGTTACAAGTAAACCTATTAACTAACTAATTAAGTAAAATGACTCTTAAATATGGGTGCTTTAAGAAACTTGACACTTTGGGTTTGATATTTTCTTTTTTTTCTATAGCCTCAATAATGGATTAGTCCAGATTTTCATTCTACTTAAAGATCACAGAACCTTGCATTGACAACATATAACGATTTTTCCAAGATTTTTTTTACCTCTATGACATTTCTTATTAAAAAAAAAATCCCTTAAAACCCCCCTGGTGTTTAATTTGTTCCTTCAGATGATGCTACAAATAGAGCTTGCAAGATACCTGAGCTGCCCACAGCTAGAATGGCCCTTTCAAAATGTTCCTCACTTCACTGTGGGAGATTTGAGGGATTTTCTTGAGGTTGTTGTGTGGATGGGTTTCTATTAGATGGAGATTTATTCCTGAACTAGCCAAAGGAATCTCAAGGCCAGCGTGAAGGCTGAAAAACACCACCTGCTTTGGGAGTGAGGCAATTCTATAATAACAGGGCCTCAACAAGATTAACAAGACCTATTAGCAGTGAGACTCGGGCTCGTGGACAGCTCGTGAACATGGACAATATCCAATCAGCTAAAGCATGCTTGGAGCGTGGACGCGTGATCAGGAAATAACTACATATATAAGGAGGCTTGTTTCTGTAATAAATGGCTTCGCTTGAATTCATATTGGATTGTGTGGAGCCCATGATTTTTTGCCCTCACACTTCACACCAGGATTCTCAGTAGTTGGCACCACCATCTTTCAGCAGGGTCGCCTGGCTTCACTTCTGTTGGAAACAGAGGGAAGCAGCTGCGGCTCTGAGTGATGAAACTCTGTGCGCAGCGGCATCAGCCCCACTGAGAACTGCCTTGTTGTGATGCCGCGGGAAACGAAAAATATTTTCTTGAACAGCATTTAAAGCTAATCTGACAACACAAACATTTAGAGGCTTTGATTATTGAATGGGCTCATTACAGCAAAAGGAGAAGATAGCATTAAAGGCATGTAATTACTTGGGATACAGGAGATAGCAACATACGCTATATCAAATCAGTAGGCAAAGGATGCAAGTGCTGTAAACGGCCTCTGCTGAAGGTAATGACATGATTATGACAATGCTTATATAATTTTCAGCAATGTAATATTGCATGTCTATTCATCCCCTCCTACTAAGAGTGTCAAAGTACTTGATGACTTCAATGAATTAAGATTCACCTTCTACTCAAGATGGGAAAGTATTTTCAGACTAGATTCAGTTCTCTTTGATGGTAGAGTAAATCAGGAGAATTTTTGTTTGCTTTGATGGATTTAATCTCAAAGATCTGTTACACTGTCAGGACTACCAAGAAAGGAGAATCCAAGCATGTAATGGCTCAACAACAGCATTATTTCTGTTAGTGTAATGATAATACAGCTTGAAACTTGATAATACAACCTGAAGCTGTAAACTAATCACCATGTTAGAGTTCTAAAGTGTTTGTTCCATCCCTGCATAGAGCACTCCACACTTGATTGATAGAGGATTTGGTCACCTTTCTCAGAACCATTATGTTTTGACCGCTGTTCGGGTAGCATACTGGATGCGACAGACTAATAGTCTGAACTGGTACAGCAGATACTGTGTACAAACACTCAGACAGTATGTCTCCAGTATCTTACCCCTATACGCTATACACTTCTGCATGCAAAACAATTACCAGGGCACATTCACACACAGAGACCACTTCAGAAGTTTGTCTACATCCTAAGATAATTGCAGGGTTCTGGATTGTTTCTCCTGTGCAAGAATTCAGCTGTAGCTTGGAGTGGCTATGACCTGGAAACATTATGTTATTTATGTAGCTAGGTTTTTTTTAAATAAAAAAGGAACCCCAGAGTTCTGAGGGTTAAAGTTTGTACTCTAAGGGTTACTGGTGGATTTACCATGACAAGATACTAAAAAAATATTGGGGAACTAAAAAAGAAAGCCTAGGGAACGCGAGGCATAAAGTGTCTCAGGGAAAAGAACGGCATGTAATTAGTACTGTACGCTTCTCCAAAAAGACAAAGCCATATGTAAAAAAGGTTATAGAGTCAGGGAGAGGGAGAAAGGGTGGATCTTGGAGCTCCAAGAGAGGGAAAACAAGAGTTTCATCATATGTTGGTGCATACTGTTAATTTAGGCGTTTCAGTCATTTTCTTTCATCTCATAGTATTTCGCAGTATTGACCTGTGATCTTAGTGCCAGGATAATGTGTCCATTCTAAGCAAGCTTATTCCTCAAACATTAGTCTCCCCTGCTTAGATGTTATTTAAATGGTCCTTTAGCATGGTTCTCTAATGAGCAGAACAATTTTTAAAATTTAAGGCTACAGGAAGAGCTTTCCACTTTTTGCATTTTCATCTATTTGAAATCTTTCTAGAACCAGTATTTACAGCAACTACACTTCAGAGACAGCATTCTGGGCTAAAGCCAAAAGAAAACTAAGATGCCCTTCCTCTCACCCAGATTACCCAGCTGGGTAAACCTGACAGCTGTGGGACAGTAGTGACCAAACATCAGAAGCATCTGAGTAAAGCATCAACCCACTAGAAATGCTATGTCAGGGGATTCGGTTTGTACCTTGAAGCATTAAGTCTACAGTACATAAACTTGTTAGCTTAGCTAATACCACTACCGATTCTACTCACGTTTGTAAATTGTTTTTTTTTTTTATTTTTAAAGTGCTGATTTGAAATAATATTTAACACTTAACTGTCACTATAGAATGCAGAAACAATGCAGCCTTGTCTAGTGATGAAGAAACAAGAATCCAGTTTCTAAGCCCAGCTCAGCTGAAGACTTGCTGTGCACCCCTGGGCAAGTCACTTCACTTCTCCGCACTGTAGGACACATCTAAAAAGTGCAGTGAAGCCATACACGGAGACATTCAAATGGAATGGGACACAGGAAAGACATAAAGCTGCACTCTCAGAAGGCTGGTTCATTTTCACAGATTGTCAAGTTAGTTAAGCTATTAAGGCTTTAGCGCTTCTGTCATCTCAGTGTAATTACATCCACTTACGTGGGCCAGATTATGGTTATAAAGTGAGAGCATTCATGCTCACCTATCTTAAGGGCAAATGGGGAAAATGCCCATCAATAGGCAAAAATGTGTGTAGACAGTAAGACAAAAAGCTTATAAAGGAAAGGCAAGGTTAACTGCCATAAAATCCTGGATGGTAATATACTTCCTTTGCTGCTGCCCAAATGTACAAAGAATGGTGGAAAAATAAGCTGAAAAGACTCAGAAATTTCCTTCCAGGGAGCTGCAAAATAAAGCTTTTTGACAGATATCAAGTGGCTTATGGATACCTTTTACACTGGCTGGAATACGGCTGTCAGCTAGCCCTGATCTTCAGATCAAGTGTGTCACAATCACTATATCGTGCATAGCAATTTGAGGAACTGAAAGCAGACAGAATAGCTACGTTCCTCTTAAACCAAAACCAGACTCTGGAGAGAAGAGAGAAAGGTAGTGGAAGACAGGACCTTATTATATTGTAAAAACTAAAGAAACTAAAATGAACCCCAAAGACATAGGCATGGCAAGCATTGATAGCAATATTTCATTACTGGCAAAACACAGGGCATTTTCTCAGCCACAGTGGGTAGCCTCTTCTGACTAATATCAGAGGCTGAACTTTGCCAGTGAGTGTATTTTATGGCATATATCTTACCGCTCCACTAAGAGGAGAATTTCAAGTGAAAATACTGCTCAGGGAGGAAACATAGTGAAGGGAATGAAGATCATTTTCATTATGTCAGGCAGTAAGAATAAACCAAAAGGGACTGCCTACAGCAGTAGCTCCACACCTGTGGCTTAATAGCAGCCTCTTGCCTGCCAAACTTTCAGATAGGCTTGTGGCCACGGAGAGCTGCTGTCACGCTGCAAATTGATGGGGAAGGCAAAGTATAACATTGTACGGAGGGCATCCTCACCGCTGTTGCCCTTGAATCAGCAAAACCAAGAGGCAGCAGCATATGATTGCAAGTGTAGAAGGTAAGTATGGGGAAAAATAAGAAATTCTGTGTCACTAGCTAAATGAAGACAAAGTTTGAAGAGAAAAGTCATGTATTCTATTAGATTAATGGCTACAACATAAAAACCAGACAAGCTTGCAGGCACGTTATACCTCCTGCAAACTAATGTAAGAGATCAGGATGGACAGCTAAAGTGAGCAGCAAATCTCTCTTTTTCTAGGAGTTGTACAAAATTACATCTTGTGAAAGACCAATTTTTGGCCAGGGTGGCGCCTCAGTATTAACAATTTTAGGAAGTGTGTTGAAGGGAGTGTTAAGAGATGAAAACAATTTAAAAGTCCAGACAATGGAACTAAGCTAAGTTTAGATGTGTACATTTCACATTGCCTATCCATCCATGTCCAGGTTATTAGCTTCCTTGATACAAACGGGAATGACACACAGTGCTATTTTGTGTTTAATCTCTTATCTGTGGGATTGTCAAGTTTGGATGCAAGAAAGAAACACAAGTAAATGTCACTAGATAAAAAAGAAAGGGGAATTGCTTCACTGGGACACCAACAGCATGTTTCCAAGCTGCTACAAAGGGAACATGTTTTCTCCGTGTCTTTTCCTCAACTCATTTCACCATCACATCATAGCCAGGGTTTATGCTTTATTCAGAAATGTGGGTGCAGAGGCTGAAGCATGGGCCTCTCTCCTTACATTTCCAAGTGGATGACTGGCATTGCTAGATGCATCAGCTACAGTCTTCTATGCCAAAATATAACTGCAGGCAACTCTTTCCCATCCCCAAACCCAGCTCTTCTGCCATGCCTGTTTACTAAAAACCCAGTCATTATAAAAACTTTCTTCTCCAGACAAATATAAATGTGACAGCTTCTCCTGCTGCTGAAGATAATTTAGATTATTATTTTTTTCTAAGGAAATTTTGTGCTGGTAGAGTGCTACTAAGTCATGTATTGGAGACTGATGCCCTTTTGCTCATAGGTTAACTGCAAGACAAATCAAGCATTATGAACTTCCTTTATGCATGCAAACACCTATGAAACACACACAAACCTTGACATATACCTCTGCAGCACTCCATTCTAAAGAAATGCCTTGTAACAATACTGCATTTTAGGCTTACAATGCATCAAAAAGCTTTACAAGAACATTAAAAAGCAAGTGAGGAGAAATTATATTTATGCCTAGCCTCTCGAGACCCCACCAGGGTCTCCACAGGAGACACCAAAAGGAGGGTCAACGATGCCAGATCTACAGCTGCCAGAAACATTTTTCTTTCTAGGTACCTTGCCCTAGTTGGTATGATCACACTGGGTGTTGTAGAGACACAATAGCCTGGCCTCTGTCAGAGCAACCTTAAAAGTTTCTGAGAAATCTGGGTATCTCTTTGCTTTGTGCCTCTGACTGAAAAAAAACTAAAAAAAAAAATCCCCACTCATTATTTTCTTTGCTTTGTTCCAGTAAATACCCTCCTTCTGAGCATAGTCCTGATCCCCCATTGACAAGGAGAAAAACTTGATGCACCTGCAGCGGAAATGAAAACATACTAAATCCTGAGCCTTGCAGCTAAAACCTTACTTGTTTAACTCTGCAGAAAATGTGATGCTAATTTAGCCAACGCATCTACCCTTGAAACTTCATAGTGAAAGAAGCAAGCAGCCAAGCAGATCCATACCTTTGAGGCAGGTGGTTGCACTCTGCTGTTTCGTGATCTGTGCTGAGACGAAGCAGCGGGGAATGGCACGAGTCTCATAACAAGATAATCAACTCACCTCCTGTCTTCAGTGCAAGTGCTTAGCAAGGGCCAAAGTCTGCAGAGCCATGTGGGACACGCGTCTTTGCCACGGCATCTTTGCCTCTCCTTTGTGAAGCGCAGCCAATCAAGCCCTCAGGGTGAAAACCGCAAACTGTGTTCAGGAACTCACAGGCATGGTAGCTTATCGAGCTGGGTGTAGGACTCAGCTTAGTGTGGTTTTATTCTCTTACTGTGAGGGTTGCAGCTGCTCTAGAGCAGTTTCTCTGAATGCTACGGGTGTTTGCTGCTCCAGCTGTATGTCATGTGCTGGAGCACCCCATAACTTGCACAACACTCAGTTTTTTAATGCACCTGTCTGGAAAGCTCTGGCCCCTTTGGACACAAGTAGTGATCCCCAGGAGCAAGCCATCAAAAGTCCACTATAATGTGCCCGCTTTTGTAATATGGGGTGACAGTGGTGCTCATAAGCCATCACCATTTAAACCTGTGGAGCCCTGCTCCTGCCGTGACAGAGTCCATGGCTCCATACACACAGCTCACCCACACACGAAGATGTATCTCTGTAACCAAACAGAGATTTTGTGCCCGTGTAGGCACAGGCCAAGAGGAGTTGATATGAGAAAGAGTCCAGGATTTCATCAGTTTCTGCAATAAGTGCGAACCAGGGTACTGTCTTCCAAGTTGTGAAGAGGTATGAAAATCTGATTCTTGTAAAAACACAGAAAAGGCACATTTGTCTATTTAGTCGTTGCATCGGTTTGTCCCTAGCAGGGGCGCATCGTGGAAGGACAGAGTGGCCAGGACAGAGTGACTTATCCAAAGCAGGGAGGATTTGTCTGGCCAACCCCTGTGTTACTGCTCTTTCAGACAGCAAAATATTTAGGGACCACATATATGCCATAAAAATAAAAAACCCCTACAACTAAGGTGTTCTCCTGAGGTGAGCAAAGGCTGAAAAGCCGCTGCTGTGTTACCACAGTAAGGTGCCCCCTCACACCTTGCAGTGCAAGTCCACCCATATGTCCTCACCTGTGTCAACCCCAGTGGTAATTAACTCCACACATTAACTACACTGTTATCCCTGCTGCATGCTCATTCTGTCCCGGCTAGGGCTTGGCCTCCCAAAAAACTGTTTTCCTCCCACCTTTTCTTGGACACTGTCAGTCTGTGAGATCCACACACCTTGATTTGTTAGAAACCACTTTTCTTGACTTTGTACCTGTTTGAAGATCTGGATGGGATTCTGTTTCCTTAATCATGGTTCAGTGTGGCCAAATGGTCTGTGATTTTTCCAGCCTGCTGCTCAAAAGCAGCAGAAAAAAAATGTTTTAACTCGCAATTATTGTTGAATTTGGAGAACAAGCAGCCAGATCGCTCAGGTTCCATCTGTGTCCCTCAAATAAGCACAGGTGTTACAAATAGAAATGGGCAAAATTTTATTGATAATAGTGAAATATCTGATATTGAAAAAAAAAGTATTTAGTAATAGATTTTGTCCAAAAAGTTACAGAGAACAATGAAGCTGTTCTGTGAATTTCTATTAAATCACTCTTTTGCCATTTAAAATTGTTTAAGTACTTTCAATACAAAATGTTCTGATTTTTCAGCTTAAACGAGCTCTTTATCTCAAAATGTACTTTGATTTGAATAAAAGGTAAAAACACCTTAAACAATAAAATATTTTTGGGCAAAACAAAACTTTCCATTTGGCCTAAGATAAAAAACTCTCAACTATCCAGCCAAAAATAATGTTTGTTTTGCATTAGAGATGTCAATCTTACAAGCAGACGAAAAATCTGTTATTTATGCAGCATTGCTGCACTAATCACATGGAGCTGGCTCAAGAACTGAAGCACAGAATGCAAGAATCAAATGTTGATGTCTTGTCTATTAACACTAAGACCTAAACAGTGTTAGCTTCATTCATATGACATGATTTGTCTGACATTAACTGAGAAACAAAAGCAAAAGACAGGAAATTAATGCATGGCTATATGCAGGCTTCAGGCCTTTATACTCTCAATGGCTCGATTTGAATATTATTTATATGCGAACATCTACCAATTTTTTTCCTCTTTTTTTGTTTGGTCAGAGAAGGATCTTTTAGGCTAATAACTTGTTTAAGTTATGATTCAACTACTTTGACATATTTTTATTCCTAGCACATCTTGCCCTTTTAGGATCTTAGGGTACTGGATAAATAACTAGATCTGAACATTAAGAGTATATTATTCGTCAATGTAGAAGTCCTGTGTGTTATTACCCCAAAAATAATTAATTTTATCATAGCGCCATGTCACTGTAGTACATCTTTTTACACCTCTGAAATACTCCTGAGCTCCTGAAGTGAGGGGGAAGTCTCTGCTGGTATTGTTCTTGTTGTTCTTTTTGTATGCATATAGAACTTCAAGCTGTCACTCTTGAACTTTTCACCATTTATTAAATACAAGGGAACCGAAGAAATCATGGCATACCCAGCAAAATCCCGGACTTACAAAAATCAAACCAAGTGGGGACCCAGCTAAAGAAAATGGAGACTAAGTTTTCTGTTAAAGTAAGTAATGACTGCAGGAGGATTATCCAAACGACTTGGAAAACAAAGCAAAGCAATGTATGCTGCCGTGTAACCAATGTCACAGTACAACTCTGACAGAGGAAGAAACACACAAAGGCAAAAGAGGAATCTCATTATTGAAGTTTTTAATAGCTTAATTGAAACTCATGATAAAATCAGTTTTTATGAGCACAAGAGAGACAGATGAAAACGGGCTCCATTTGAAGTGCAAACAACAAAGAGACAGGGGGAGTTGTAAAACATTGAGCACTCTCCTCATAAAGATCCCGCTTCCTCTCAGTTCCAAGTGTTTGCAACTGTGTCTCCCTGTGAAATCTTAATTAAACCAATATATTTCCCATCTAAGTCATTTGAAGATGTGTGTAGTTTGATAAAAAGGTTAATTAGCTCTATTCTTTAAAAAATTAAAAAGGGTGCCATTTTGATCTTTTGCTTGAAATTCATGCCTATCCTTGCATTAAAACATCCCTCAATCCGGACTGTGGCAGCTACCAGACAGGAGAAGCATGCTCCTAAGTGGGGCTGCGGGGAGGAGACGCAGATGAAAAACAAACATTTATTCTGAATTTTAGTATTTTTACCTCTCATTCTCATAAAGTGCATTACAGATCGTCACCCTTCATGAGGCTGGTTTTTTGTCAGGGCTGGGGATCAAATTGATACATGCCGAAGGCGGACCCTTCTCTGGTGAGTCAGCTGGGAACTGCAGAAATCTACCCAGCCTGACACTAACTGATAAAAGCAAGGGAGAGGAACAAGAACATTGCATAAAGCTGTGAAATGACAAATCACAAGCATCACTTAAATCATTTGAAGGCTGCATTCCCTTTTTGTGTTATTACTGCATTGACTAAAATGTACCGCCTATTGAGTATATCATCTGTGAAAGCTGACAGATCCAAGCAGATCAGTATAGAAACACTGTTTACAGATTAGCAGAGCAATTCACAGGCAAATAGAAGCTCTCGTTTTAATTCCTTCACCTCCCTGCCCTTGTTTAGACCCCTTCAGCAATTCCACAGACAGAAGGGTTGCAATAGATTGATGCAAGACATTTCCTTCCCCTACTTGCAGACATTGTCCTTTTGCTGTAATGTGGCTTTCGCTGATCTGACATTTGCATTTGGATCTTGCTATAGGTGTGATGAAAATGCTAGCGACGGTAGCACCATAAGTCAACTGAAGCTGTTCTTAATAGTTGAAGGTTATAGCTATGTTTAAACAAGCTTACTGGAAAATAAAATAAACCTTTTCTTCTTTTACTTGCTAGTGCTCTTTGTGTTCTTGGTAGAGTTTTCATTGTGAAACTCCTGAATATGGTGTTTTCAACCTATAAATGTAAAAACAATTATTATAGTGTACATTACTGAGTAGAGCGAAGCCAGTTTCCTTCTAGTTTGGTGTCAAACTGTATTCTTGCTGAAAGGAAGGCTAGGCATGTTCTGTGTATTTTCTCCTTGGGTTTGTCATGGTTGCTGTATTTTTAGTTAAGGACAGTTGAATGAGGCTGAAAAGTTACTGCAGAAAGCGGTCTTCTGCCTTCCTGTTTATTAATTTTGCTTCCACGGAATCCCAATGTTGGCTGTTTTATTCAAATGAGAAATGGAGAATGAAATTATTTATGAAATTCTTTCTCCAGAACTGCAAGTCAATGATACAATGTTTGAGCTCTTACATTTGCAGAACCATGTTGAGTTTTCTGATTCGTAGGATGGAATAAGCACCCTGAGAAAAGTCTGGCATCAATTGCTGCCTCTAGATGCAAAATAATGTATTACCTATGGCACTCAGGAGGCACATGAAAAACTTTATGCAAAATTATTCTGAGACCAAAGTAAAAGTCAGAGAAGCAACTTGTAATGATTCTTGGAGCCTCCCAAGTTCACTGATGTGAGAGGTGAGTGAATTAACACACAATGCAGTTTCTGAGATGATGCACACAATATGCAACGTGTGTATGTGCCATGTGTTTAAGTGCCTCACATGGTTGGATTATTCTGTAACTAATGAAGCAGAGAAAGTCAGACACTGTTGTCAACAGGGCTTCTCCAACATTGAGACACTGAAGAATTATCATTCTATGGATAACACTGGAAGAAATCAAGGATGACTTGAGAAGGCCTGTCAGTTAAAGTTAAGAAGTTTGACGGGGGGCTATTTAAAACAATCGCTCCAGGAAAGATAGCAAATAATTACGGCAGCACAAAGAAATCAGAAAAGGAATAAGGACAATCAACTTTTCTATGTTATTTTCAGAAATAATACTTAAAAATACCAACACCTTTATGAGTAAGAACTTAGGAAAAATGACATCATTGCTGACTTCAGGCTTACATATCAGTGGAAGTATTTTGGAATATAAAGAAAAATGAGCTGGAATGCTAAAAAATGAAAAGAAATTAGCACCCATTTGGCATATGTAAAAATTAGTGGCTTGAAAATAAGCAAGACAAACTAATATTTTCTGGCTCTAAAATACATATTAAAATAGATTGCAGTTTATATTGCTCTCTCATGGCTATATTTTCCTAGATTAATGAAGGGAATTGCACCATAGAAGACAGTTACACAGAATCTGTGTATACAAATTCCTGGTTATACGAGTACTAATATGAGAAGACGGTAATTAATGTGGCTGCTTGATGTGACGACAGCCCAGACAAGTTACTAAGCAGCACCCCAGGTGAAGATCAGTTAGGAAGCAAGTGCTGAAGCAGCTTCAGACAGCAGGTTTGCTCATTTTGTAGTTCAGACAGATGCCACTGGTAGAAACAAGCCGGTTTTGAAGCAAATGTGCTTTTGCCAAGAAATCATACTAAAGAAGCTATAACGCACATAAGTGCACTACAGTAGTGTACAGGGCCAGGCAACAGGCACATCTGGCAGAGCGTCCTCTAGCTGAGAGTGCCAATAAGATCTATTTACAGAAAATAGGCAGGAAGGAAAGAAACAAAATGAGCCTTCTCTTAACATTCCTTACAGAAACTGTTCCCCGCAATGATCTAGGGACTTGTTGAAATGGAGATTGTATTTGAACAATTATATTTAAGAGCCACTTATTTTCTGTAAATCTGTACATTTATGTTTTTGCCCTTCTCTACAATCTGTGGCAATAAATGCCACAATTTACGTGATGCACTGTATTGAATAATACTTCCCTCCTTTGGTTTAGAACTATTAATACTACCTGGTAATTTCAATAGTGTAGGTTTGCTCCTCCTGGGGAAGTTAGGTTATGCCTTTTTTTCTGGGGAAAATGAAGACTGAAGCACAAGCAGAGCACCAGAGTTTTCATTTAAAAAAAAAAAAAATCAAGGTAGCTGCTACCTATATTTCTATATGACAGACTTCTTAAAATTTAAATAAAATATCCAGGAACAATTACCAGAAAGTCAAAGCCAGAGAAACGTTCTTTTTCCTCCCCCTTCTTCACTGAAAATGCAGCACTCTCAATTAGAACTAGGGTTATTTACATAGGACACAGAATTGCTCATCAAGTCAATTTGCATTCTGGGGAACAAATAGATGGATTACAGTATTATGTAGAAAACTTATTCCTGCTGTAGTGATCCATGAAATTGCAGTTAATTTTGCTGAAATGGACCATTATATTTTTAAGTAGAAGTGAAAGAAAATGAGAAAGAGGAGGTAAACTGCTAGGAACTGAACTTCAAATACAAGATTAAATTATTAGTAGGAATGTAGCACTGCTGGGAACAGCATGAGCTTCTAGATGAAGCCACTGACCTGTTGGCTTTCAGACACTACCAAGTATCCGCCTTGCCATAGTAAATTAGATGAATTATTGGTAGTGATGGGCCTGTCACGTTGTACATTCGTGTTCCCAAGTGATGTATGTGAAAGTGAATTCCCGCTGATAGAAGCTCCATGCAGCTCCTGCTGGCTCTGAGGTGCCAACAGAATGCATCTGTTTAGTGCAACAAAATAATTCCATCATGACACTTCTATAGTACAGCTGCGCATAATGATTTTGCTTGATTTTATACTGATAGATGAGGTAAGTTCAAGACTGTTTAAGAACTGTACAAAAATCTAGGGACTGTGAGATTAGACTGAGAAAAAATGTAACTGTACCATGAGGATTTGCATTTCAATACCTTTTTTTCCTCTCTCAGCAAAAGATGGCATGTGCTTCCACCTAGTCACTGCTTAACTTGAAAGTAGTATGTGGTTAATGTGGTTTCAGCGCAAATCAGAAAAACCAACTAACATTTGGTCAGTCAGTTCTAAGAAGTGTGTCACTGTCTCAACCAGCTATTGCCCTTCACCTCAGTTTTGGTAACTGACAATACACGCAGCCTTACTCCATCCCATTAGTGAAGTAAAATATCTCAACTTCAAATGCTATTTGAAAAACCCTGTGCTCATCAATGACCAGAAGTAACTGCCTGAACTACCAGCTGCAACTGCAACTAATCTGTCCACCAGCTCCAGGCTATTGAGGACACCCCAGAAAAAGGATCCATCAGTGTGACACTACAGGGAGACTAAGGGCGTTATCAGATCCAGTGCTTGAAAAAATTATCAACAACAGAAACAAGGAATGAAAGACAGAAAATAATACACAGGGGAGGGGAGGAGATCTTAGTGCTGAATTTCCAGGTTTATAAATCTAAGAGAGGAGGAAGCCCTTTCAGGCTTTCACTGTCTGCAACCTGTCTCTTGAGGCATTCTGTAGCATATTTTAATATCTCTGCTCAGCATGCCAAAACCAGGAAAAATCTGCCTTATCTTCCCTTTCCTATGGTTCCTGACAGCATCAAAAGAAGTAATATGACAAACAAGCATCAAGATAACAAAAACGTAAATAGATGTTGTATCTCCTATATTATGTTGTCCTCTACGAGGGCTACTGTCAAAGGCTGTTCACCAACATTGTATAATATTTCTCTCAGCTCCGACCAGAATTTCCCAGTTCAAACTTCAACCTAAACAGCCCAAATTTAAATTTTAAGAAGGCATGAGCTAAAACTTTAGTTGTTTAAAAATGGAAATGTTTTCCATGCTAAGAAAGTGCTATCTATTAAAAATAAATGTTAAAAATCTGTATAATGCAAAGAGTAAAAGTTATAGGTCAGTGGTTATAGAAAAAGGGGAAAATGGAAGCATTTAGGAATAATGTAATTATTCTGTTATAGTACTCTTTTGTGCACTCACAAATAGAGGTGTACTGTGGGTGTCTAAATCTAGCAAACATTGCTCTGTGTCAGTCTGTCTAAGCCACTATTTGTTACTACTTGGTTTGACCAAAAGATTTCATGTGAAACTGGAATAGCAGGACCTATTGATGGTTGGTCTTAAAGCAGCTTAGCAGAAAGTGCATTGGGATCCCACAATCAGGAAAACAAAGGATTGCTCTACATCAGAACTGAGGTGCCTGTTGTGAACTTGAGAGAGAGCATCGGTAGGGGAATAACAAGTAATCAGTTTAATAGACTGTTGTTCAAACCATGCGATACCATTGGTACTGAAATGTACAGACACCAATATTAGGAGAACAGGCACGCTGTAGAAACTGTAGATTAAATGCTCTGAAAAGCTGGTAGAGATCAATAGAGTGGTTACAGTAGATTTGTAACAGCTTTCTTTATGCTTCATCCCAGCTACAGATGTCTTGAGTAATTTAGAGACTGTTGGTGCTCGCACAAAACATACAGGATATATAGGTAAAAGGAGAAATCAATTCTGTGGGGTTTAGGCATGATGCAAAGAAGTTCTCTATTTTCAGGTGGATCGCCAGTTTTAGAAGAGGATGTCAGATGATATTCACTGTGAAATAATATGGGAATATGGTGATTGCAGGCTAGTGTTAACTAAGTCAGTATGGCTCTGTGCCATGAAACAAGGAAAAATTACCCACTGGTAGAATATTTTCGGTTATTTTTGTGCAGCTTTTACATACATCAGATACTACAGAGGTCTAAAAACATCAAGGCTATTTATTCATGACTAAGTAATTCTACATCACATTTAAACTATAAAAAGAAAGCATGGGAAACCTGTGAATAATTAATATTGCCAGGAGTTCATTTTGTTCAGATAATCTTCTAAAATGCTGTAAATTTCATTTGAGCTGAAGTAGTAGTAGGAAACTTCACTAAAGAAGCCAGTGTTTAATATCAGAAAATATCTACTCAGAATTTTTGGCTTGTTTTTCTAAAACGTGAGTGCCAGATATTGAATGCAAAGTTACAGGATGTGACTATTCAAGTTGACACACCATCCAAACCAACCAAAGTCACTGTGAACGGCATTTAGTCTGTCGCTGCGCCTTTCACCCTGACCCATCAGTCCTAAATATTTCTGCATTTTAGATGCAGTCAGTATAACATAAAGGATACCACGTTGTCTAGTTTCACCAACAGAAAAACAGAAGTGCTGCAATTTTTGGACAGGGTGACAACCAATCTTGTGCGATGTGACAAACTCATTTCAAACAGACAGAAGATTACATCTGCTTTTATTGGTGAGGGTGTATGGTCTATTTGCTTCAGCTATTGCGGAGAGAAAGTGTCTGAAGTCCCTGCCGGGGCTTCCTCTGCAATAACATCTGAGATTTATCTGCACAGCAAATGCAGGTGCAGGTCAGCAGGAGGCAACTCCATGGTTATGTCAGCTCTAAGCGTATGGTCAACAGTTGGCAGGCGTGCTGTGTTTAGGCTTTACGAGGTCTTCAAACACAGCTTAATGTTTCCATACCATATGTACCGCAATGTCTAATCACCATGGGAGTGGAGTCTAGTGTTTCAGCACCATTTATTTGTTGGCTGATAAAAAAATCAGGTAACACTCAAAATGCTATATGTTGCTATGTTCTTTTTCCCGCCAAGGCATAAAAACCCATTATAATCTGCAGCTTTTCTGCTTTTTATCTGCCAAGCTTGCTTTCTTCTTCTCACCAGACAGGGGCCATAGCCGCCTCCCTCTTCTGGAAGACTTACACATTGTCGGACAAATAGTTTCAACTGATCTGTTTCTCAAATATTTGGAACACTGTGTAATTCCTAACAGAAGAAACTTCACAAGGGATTTTCTATGGAAGATTAAATCATTCTGATAGAAAAGAAATTCCTAGCAGCTTGTGTTCTTTTCCTTTTTCATTTCAGTACTTCCATATTGCAATTTTAGCTTCAAACAGACTTGCATGGGAGTCACCAGGATCTTTGGTATGATTATTTTTTTTCCACGCTAAATTCTGTTTACAGTTAACTGGGGAAAAATACTAATTATACCAAAACTAAGAAACTGAAGAATGAAGGCACCTCCAGTGTGTGATCCACAATGCCTTAAAGAATGTCTCTCTCTCACTCATAGCCCCGTAACTTTTTATTTTCAAAGCAAATTGATGCTGAAATGAAGATACACCAAAATAAGCTCTTCACAACACAGCAAAGGGAAGGGTTTTTTTCATTATGATTCCTATGACTGTGTGCAGTAATCTGAATATATTCAAATTTCCAAAGGGAATCATCCCTTCCTCTCAGCTCAAGCTACACACTTGGGCAGGAAGTTGTACTCATACAACCACAGTGGGGAACCTAATAACTTTTAGAAGGATTAATTTTGTTGTTGTTTTTGTTGTTTTGTGCGTGTTTGTGTTTTTGTGTGTTTCCAGTGTACCTCCCTTAATCTTATAGTTGAAGCTCTCAGGAAAAGTGGGCAGGAATCTGTGTTGGGGAAGAGGAGAGAAGAGGGGAAACTGTGAGATCGCCTGCTTCAGCAACTGCCAACCATTGGATGCATTTAGGCACAGTACAACATCACACCCTTTTACACAACTCTGGCAATGATGAGACACTTTAAAGCGTATGTAAATTTGAACTGCATTTGCATCCACTTCAAGATCATTTTACATTGCCAGGACTCTGTGAAAAACTATAGTGTAAATAAAAAGTAGACCAAATGCGTGCGCTGTTGAATTCAGTTACCTGTAGCTTCCTTTGATCAACTATCTCTGTGGAAAATGTGCTGGATAAGGGCAATTTTATTTACTGAGGAGTCCCAAAAGACAGTGAATTTAAGCTTTTTTGATCAGTGGAGCCCTAAAGTTTGTATAGTTAAGTTGCAGTCTTCTGCACAGATAAAGTAAGCATAATAACAGTAGTCTTGCTTTTCTGAGATCTCAGATCGTGCAATTGGTATAAGAGATGTAGCTTGAAAATTTGGATGAAAGCCTGAGAACCATTTATCACAAATAAGTTTATATAGCTAATAAAAGTTGCATCAGCTTTCTTGAATGTTCTACAGCAGTTATAATATGGATGTGCAAGTCTTAGCATAAAAAAGCTCACTTAATGAGATTGAATGTGGTTACAAAGACATTCTCACTGGCAATAACATAAATAACGAAATATACTGAAATTATGCATGATAACTGGCCCCTTAGGAACTAGGCAAAAAATGTGGTTAGCTCACCCGGTAATCCCTGTGGGTGAAAGTTTTAACAGAGATAGAGCTTTTAGTTAAACAATATTTGTAATGTATGGTTAAAAGCTGAAGTATAACACAAACTGTGAAAACTTTGTTTGAATAATGTGATTTTTCTTGTTCTTGGTTTTTAAATATTAGAAATTCCAGTTTAAACTCCCCTTGGAGCAATGAAGAGGACATTTTTTCCTTTTGTGTGTTAGCTATATCTGTATTTTACCAATGTAAAAGGCTTTAACATCCTGTAATGTAGGTGTTATCATCTTCACTGGCATACAAGTCTTCTAACTTCCATGAAATAACCACATGTGGAGAAAACTCAAAACACAGTCTCAGATTTTATTACAAATAAACGGTCTTGGCATTTTTAGACTGACCCACCAACAGTGATGCACAGCAAGGGTTAGCTGAAAATACTTCTATTAGACTCTATAAGCCTTTAACCAAATCCCAAGAATAAAGGTAGATTTTCTCCACCATAAAAAGAATGATGTAGCCCTCTCCATCTGTTCTAGGGGGGTCTCAGTTTCTCTCTTTTCGGCATGAAATATGCCAATAGCCCTCCATTATTTCCTCCTTTCCCTGAAAGAAGATTGGATGATTTTATGGCTGAGTCACTGCACTGGATACAGGCCTACATCATTATTTCTGTCACAGATTTCCTGTGTAGTCTTGGACAAATAATCTCCTTATTCCTCGGATGGTAAAAAGAGGCTAACACATCTCAAACTCATAAGGATATTCTGAAGATCAGTTGATTAGTCTTTGTGAGATACTCTCATGTTAGAGAACAGATGCTTCAAAAAAGCCAGTAAATATATAGCAATCTTTGATTTCTGGTCTTCCACAGTTTTCTTTAAAAAAAAGCTTTCCACTTAATAAATCCCAGCTGGATGACTGTTCTTTTTTACTCAGCAGCTCTCACATTAGTTTTCTAAGGTGGAACCAATTTTCTTCCCTTCTCCTTTTTGGAGCTCTTTACCCTTTGCTGATTTAGTACAACATATCCTTTCCAAACATATTTATTTGCTGCTTTTTATCCTCACATTCCCAAGTGCCTTATAAATGCATGTATATAAAAAACTTCAAACAAAGAAATGAGACTGCTGCAGGGATAGTACAGAGCAGACAGATAAACAAGCTATTAAATAGTTAGCTATATGGTCCCTTCATGATCACATCAGAACACCTACCATGGGAGTTATGGGGGAAATACCATCTATTCTACAGAAACTGCAAGGAGAAGCTTTTAACTGTGTGTAACGTAACAATCAGGACACTAAAATTAACCTCCTATTCTTTTAAGTGTCATTTGAGATAATTAACCTGTCCAAATAATAAGGTTATGGGGTTTATGACTCATCCGTAGTTGGTTGCAAGGTCAGCATCTTCTATAGATGTTGGTGTAACAGAAACTCAGAGAAGTATTCTGCATAATAAATTGTCATGACCTGTTTCAACAAAGTTCTGCTTGAAGACTCATGGCTGAGAACTAGCAAGGCATGGTCCTAATAGTCTAAGTGAAGCATGGAGGTAAAAATACAAAGTGGGTGCACATACAACCTATGTCAATGTAGAGAATGCTCTACACTGCTATACACCTCTCTGCCAAGACGGATTCTGCAATGAAGAAATCTATGGGGGTTTGCAAACCTTCTCTAGGAAAGACACTGTGATTCAGGACGCTGTCTATATAGAAAGAAACATTAAAAGCTTTCACAGAGCATAACTTGAAGTAGCTAGCAAATTTTTCCTTCTATATTTTCCTCTATCATTTTCCTTCTATATTTTTTCACATTTAAGAATAAATATTTCTCACAGGAAATTGCAATCTTAAAATTTAGTTTTTCAAACCCTCCCTACTCTCCTGTTTTGCTCCATGTGTTATGGGGCACATGTCTGACAAGGATGTTCCTTTTAAAGTAGTTACTAGAAGTGGAGGAGGCTATGCTGATCCTGGTTTGCTGGGTGTTCATTCATCTGTATAATTTTCATGTAAATGAGCAAAACAACCCAGATCCTCATACTCACGTCTCCCCTGTTAGAAAAGGAAGCGTGTTTCAGACACTGGGAATATACACACAGAAGGCAGCAGGTAAGAACAGGAAGGCTACATGGAACTGTGAATCTGTCTGGCTTTGTCAATTATCATAAAGAGTGATAAAATCTGTTAGTATTCAGCTCCAGCCATTGGCAGTTGGCATTGCAGTTAATGGACTGAATGATGCCTCAGAGGCGTTTTTCTACCCGATTAACTCCAGGAAATTTAACACCTGTGTAAAAAGTATCACCCCCTCCCCCCCAGTAATTAAAAAAAAAATCTCAGCAAAACATTTTTCCGAGGCAGCATCCATGTCACATAAAAATCAGCCTTCCCCAGCACCCAGGCAAGGAACAGCGGCCTAAGAAAGACAAGTTCTGGGGAGCGTTGCTGTGGAATCACCAGAGGCCTATTTTATAGATAACAGCGATGTATTTAGAGGGGAAGAGCTGATGGATACGTAACAGATTTATTTTTAATCATCATTCTATTCCACCAACTTCAAAGTAACTAACAAATAGCAAACAGATGGTGTTAGCAGTCAAATACTCCAAATGAGGATGTTATCTCAGGAGCAGAGTTGTGGGACACAAACAACAGAAATGAAGGTCGTGATTTTATCTTTCATCTGTTCCCACTGGTATAAATGCAGCAAGAACTTGGACTTAACCATGTCTTGCCAAGTCTCTACCATATTTCCAAATACAAGGGGCCATGGTAGTTTGTTGCCTGGTTTCCACTGACAGGAATCCAGCTTCTATTGCCACAGATGTACAAATTGCCACGATAGAGATGAAACTCCACAGTTTGAGCATTAAAGCTTTCTCTGGGTCTTCTCTTTCTGGGCTGCTCTGTTGGATCTTCAACGAATTATGTGCAACTTAGAATACTTCAGGATAATTTGTACTGGGACATTGTGGTATCTTGGGGTAGAGTTCATTTGATTTGATATTGTAAAACTGCACTCTGAGATCCCAGTGAGACACCCGTTTTGGTTTGTGCCATGTACTCCCATTTAATACTGCCTTACATCTGTGGCATGTCCTCACACTTAGCACTGTCTGACATCATGGGTAATCCTGTTTAAATCAATCAATATGAATAAAAATATCACAATTTGACTCAGCATCATAGACAGGGGATTAAGCTAGTTGACTAAATTGGTCTCAGATATGGCTACCAATCAGCAGAAATGAAGACCCCTAGAAAGTAAAATGCTGTGTAATTTGCAGGACTACATTTATTAATGGTGAATAAATGCATAATAATGCATATCTATAAAATTGTGTGTATATTCCGGGGGAAAAACTCTTCAGCTCCTTAGTGCTGCATTGGATGCCTGGCTGCTTATTTCTGCACAAAGATACTATTTTTAATCTAGTTAATTAGTATCTGGTTATCAATGTCTTACATCTATCAAGCGTAAGAACTGTTTCCCCTAGGGAATTAAAATGCACAGTTTGGAAGCTGTTTTATACAAAAATATACCATCTACATTACTCAGGGTATGCGCATGATGACAAAGTGCTGCAAGATTTCAGAGCATTGAAGAAGCAATAGTCTTCAAGGTGAGGCAAACGTGCTTGCACTCTTTCCTTAATATCAAAAATAAGGAAGGGCACTGGTATGACCTATATTGAAACTGGCAAACTGAAAAAAAAATCTATGAAATAATCAAGCAGCTACTCATTCCATAGAATTTACAGTAGAGAATACAAACCACGGCTTGATATGAATTCAGCCGCTGGGTAAATGAGATTTTCAGCAACTGAATTGCAGAGCAGCAGGAGAAAAGAGGAATTAAAAAAAAAAAAAAAGGAGGAAAATTCCAACTCTAAATATTTTATCTGTCCTTAGAGAAGCACTTTTAAAACAAATCGTAGTGAGTTATAGCTCTACACTGTATGACTCTGAGGACATATTCTCCAGCCAAAGCAACTAATTCTTTGTGTACTCAGGAGGGGAGGAATATGCTCCCAAATATTTTATGACATCTTATGATGAAATGGAGGGCAGACTCATGCCTGTCTTATTCCCACCTGCCCACGATGATTTTTTCAGTGGGCTCTGTGAAGACCTGCTGTAATTTGTTTGCCACCTTCTTGAATACAAACAATTTCCTGCAAATTGTGCCCTCTGCTTTCCAAAGAGGATTGGAAAGGATGCATTTTTTTTGTTTTGTTTTAAAACCGTTATTATATTATGGCAATATTCCACCGTATTCTTGCCAAGTTTCTTATTAGTATCAGCAGCATCCACCACAATCCAACTCTCCCCTCTGCTCAGCAAGCTGCCTTCTCAGTGGATGATGAAACTTGGCGTGGATAAAGAGTAAATCTTATTAGTGATGCCCACACGTGCTGTGCAAGGGCTTGTACGTGATCTATAGTCCTGGAGGAAGACATGCAAGCTGATTACAAAAAGGGATTTTCTAAAGAGTTCATCTCTATGGTTGCTCAGTCAGCACAGGCAAAGCTTGCACATCTCTTTTTTTAAACGGTTTGAGATAAAATCTGCTTCGGTCCATTCTGATTTCCATGCATAGCCCATAGGAATTTAGAAAAGCAGGGCTTTCCTTTTCCTGCTTTTTCATGCTTTGTAATACAATTATTTAGCATTCAGAAAGCACTTAGCTGTTACAACTTGCTGTCTAATTAAATATCACTGTAAGATACTAACTCCCCTAAAAAGGTAACAGTTATTCAGGCATAGTACTGCACAATGATATCTGATATTTTGTCCTTCTGTTCTAAAAATAGGGAACTGCTGTGATTTCTCACAATATAATAGCAGTGAGGAAACACTGACTTTTTAACAGTAATGCCATTAGGCAGTAATCTTCCTGATGTTAGGGGTCTAATTCATATTGATGGGAGCACTATTGTAAGGCAATGTAAAGAGGTTTTTAGGCGTCTGAACACTACTGGGTAGTTTCATTCCCAGTTTTGCATCCTGTGCTGTGCTCCCCAGTTGCCTAACCTGCTTGCTTGTTAGAAGGCTCCTGAGCTCCGGCTGGAACAAAATGCAGAAGTTCTCCTTGTAAGAAAGTCTGAGGACACTTCAGATGTGATTGCAGAACATGCCAAGAGCAGCCTGTTCTAATGCATCCTGACAGTCCTTCCTGGAATGGCTCAGCATGCGTGAAACGCTGTCTACAATGAACTATAAAAACACAATGCTGGCAAGCTAACTATCAGCCTTAACATTGTGTTGTCGTCTATCACAGAATCACAAAATGGCTGAGATTGGAAGTGGCCTCTGGAGACCATCTGGTCCAAACCTGTGCTCGAGAAGGGCCACCCAGAGCTGGTTACCCAGGATCATGTCCAGATGGCTTTTGAATATCTACAAGGTGGGAGACTCCACCACCTCTCTGAGCAACCTGGGCCAGTGCTTGCCCACCCTCACAGTAAAAAAGTGTTTTCTAATGTTCAGATGGATCCTCCTGTGTTTCAGTTTGTGCACGTCACCTCTGGTCCTGTCAGTTAAAGTGGATAGAATAGCCTGCAGTGAGTGTCATGTAGATGGAAGCTAATCCACGTATTTAATACCTGTTTCCAACTGATGTGTGTAGCACAAGACTATCCATCACAAAATCTTTGGTTCATTTCAGGGAAAGATAAAAGTCTTGCAGCTTATGGTGAAATGTCCTCAGCACTGTCATCCACTCCTGGATGCAGGGTTTGGCATTGGACATGTCTTTAATTCCAAAGGTGTAAAGTCAACTTGACAAGTATTTTTCTTCCAAAATTTAGCTTTCAAGTCCACAAATCTCAGTGGCAAGTATTACACAAATCTTTAAAATTGGGCAGTAGCTAGGATCTGCTGCTTTTAACTTTCTTTCAGTCTTTGCTGAGCTGCTGTTCTTTAAATGGCTGCTACAGATCTTTTATTGCTCTTCCCAACATTATCAATTATTGTTATTAATTTATTTGTTTCTTTCAGCTTGAATGGTGAAAGAGAACAGCCATGCCATGATGATGCAGCACTAACTCTGGGAAACAGCCCTGGAGATGGGTATAAAGAAGGCCATGCCAGGCCAGTCTGGTAGGTGAGGAGGAAGAAGTGAGCACATGGGCTGACAGGGGAGGGCAGAGAAGGAAGGGCAGGGACAGCAGGAGTTCCCTGTGGTGGTGGTGTCATGGGGCCGGGGGTGAATTAACTTTTCTTGCTTCTCCAGACACCATAAAGCATGTGACCAAACCACGGCACGCTGCTGTCCTCTTCCTCCTTGGCCATTATGCAGGAGACCTGTCCACATGCTACAGGATAGATAAGATAGCTCCTGTCTGTAATCTGTCATGTCCTCATGGGGACCTGAAAGGACCCACAGCCCTGGGCAAAGGCAGCTCCGCACTCTTTCTGCCTGGTTGGCCGAGGGCTGGGCCACACACAAGTTCCTGGCAACATCCTGCGCACTGTAACCGCCATGTCATAGCAGGCAGAGCACTGGTGGTAGCCCAAATGACCGTGGAATTCATGACATGGTGGGCCAGGGCAGGTATAAGATATCTTCTGGCTGTCAGGGGATGGACAACCTTGCTGTAAGGCTGGGAGAGCCCTGGGCAGGGAGGCAGGGGTTGCCCATGGTAGCAATAGGCAGCTGTTCTGTTTGTTGATTCACCTGTCTGTTACAGCCTCAGCCTTGGTCAGGGACACAGTGAGATTGTGGTACACTGCTGTCCTCTCCGTCCTTGGCCACTGAGCCAGAGAGCTGTCAACATTCTACAGGACAGATAAGATAGCCACTACCTACACTCTGTCATGATCTCACAGGGAGCTGGAAGGTCCTCACAGCCCTGGGTAAAGGGACATCTGCACCCTTTCTACCTGGTTGGCTAAGTGCTGGGTCCCACATGAGCTCCCAGCCCAAATCGCTGTGGGGTGGGTGACATGGTGGGCCCAGGACAGGTGTATCCTGACTGTCAGGGAGAGACAGGATGGACGGTCTTGGTATGAAGCTGGGAGAGCCCTGGGCAGGGAGGCAGGGGCTGCCCATGGCAAGGGTAGCTGGCTTTTCCAGTTGTTGATTCACCTGTCTGTTACAACCTCAGTCTTGGTCAGGGACACAATGAGATCATGGTATGCTCCTGTCATCTCCCTCTTCTGCCCTCAAGCTGGAGAGTGACATGACTTCCTGCAAGGACATCTACCTAATGACTACAGAAACACATATAGTCCCTGTTTCTGCCCTTCATTGTCCCACAAGGAGCTGGATGGTGCCTACAGCCATTGAGAAAGAGCTCCACACCACCCACCTTCTCTATCTTAAACTTATCCCAAAATAAATTTTCTGATTCATGCACCCGTTATCTGTTTTTTCCTCTCTTTTTTTGGGAAAGCTTCTGGGGCTTTTCCTTTTGCACAAGGATTGCATAAGGCTCAATTTCTTAGGAAGTTGGGCTAAAAAAACTTCATAGCATATTAAGAGTCATATCTAAAATTAGTCTGCAAATGAGGATATGCAAACCAGTTTGCTGCTGTTTTTGAGTAATGTAGCAAATGTGTATAATAAAGGAAAGACCAGATCCTTCAGTAACATAAATGAACCCAACTGGCTCCCTGTGAGCTTGTGAGAATCCCTTTCACATCTAGACTTCAAGCCTCTGATGAGCTCTCTAGGATGCAAGAATTAACACATCTTAGGCTTAGCATCAGAAGAAACAGATCCTAAGCATTGCAGAAAAGATGAGAGACTCTGATTTATAGACACCGACAGTAACACTCTATAATAATTAATTTCATTGATAGGGCTGACATCAGTTTCTCCGCACCAGAGAAGTAGAAGGAAAAGGTCCAAGTGAAACAGCAGAAGATGCTCTTATTACAAGCCTACAATACACAGACTGAAAACTTTTTTGCTACCATCCTGATAGGACTGCTACTGTCACTAGAGCAGCTGAACCACTCCACTCTAGTAAAATAAGCTTTCTTACAACATGTGCAAGTGCAATGTACTGTGGAGTTGCATGTGAGAACCTGTGCTTCTAAGGATAAGGGACATACTGCACGGCAGCCAGCTGAACTACATCTACAGCTGAAAGTGTAAAACTGATCCACAGCTAACCTACAACACAGGAGTGCTAATCAAATGGACCATGTCTTTTAAAATTATAAACTGAGCAGGAGAAGTAGCATGGGGACAGGTTTGTTTTACTTCCATAATATAAGAAGCAAACCAGTTCAATACAGCACGATGAGCCACTGCTGGCAGGGAAACACGATTCAGAGCAACTCGTGTGTCCTCAATACACTGTGTGGTAGGGACTAAAGCAAACTCTTTGTATGTGGAAGCAAACCCAGCTTGGGAGTGCTCCCAGCAGGGAGATGGAAATGTGGGCTGTGATGGACAAACCAGGGGAGTACTGGGGCCTTGGTGCGGGCAGTAAAGCTGCGGCAAGCCAGCGCTGCTGTGCCTTCGCTACCACCAAGCCCATGGTATCAGAGCTCACACAAGCAGCAACACACAGCCGAGCATGAGTAATCATCAAAAAAAGGGGATAAACAGTGCATTTGTAGGGTTGCTAGGCCGTAAAGAGGAAGAGGCAGAAGCAGAACTTTCCCAGGCATAGTAGTGATAACTGTATCAGCATCAGGAGAGAATCTCACGTGTGTGGGACCAGATTTTTAACCTCCACCAAATGAAGTAGCTCTGTTAACATCAGCACAATGCTGCTACACACTGTATGAGGATTTCCCTGTTGACACAAATCAGCTTTTAGAAAAACAGGCTTCCGTTTAGTTTGCTGAGTCCTGCACCAAATACACTGACTTTTTTAAAGCAGAGCATTCCATGGTACTCTGTGGATCTGTGTGGTCCTGTGACCACTGAATAGCACACAAGCAATTACTGCTACAGTGGAAAAAGAAAGATGTAAAAGAGGAATTAAAAGTTACTGCAAACAAAAATCCGTATCCTAAACCTGTCTATTAAAGACGAAGCACAACTGTTAATTGAACCACCTTGCCTGTAGTTAAATTACATCACTCTAAATTTTCATCCCCACAAGCAGGAGTGCCAGTTCTATATTTTGGGGTTTTATAAGATAAAACAAGAGGAAGGAAACAGCTTTGTGGTGCTCAATAAATGTATGCAAATAACCACAGCAGGAAACTATCATTAATGAAGTCCAGTTAGAAAGACGTCTTCCCAGATTACTCAGTGTTACTTCTCTTTCTATTTTATTTTTTTTTTTTTTAGAAATCTAACTATCTTTTTTCAAAACTTCACACAGACAAGACTTTTCCTGAGACCAGCAGCTCCTTCCTCCCTTGCTTAAGACCAATATGTCTGATCTGGTGAGGTGAAATACTGTCAAGGAATATGAAGTCCAAATCTCCATGAGGTAAGTCATTCAATATAGGAGTAGGTGTCTGAGGTTACTGTCAAAATGACATCCAGACCAAAGGTTCCCCTGCTTCACTGTTCTCTGTTCAGCAATAGGAAAACGTACGTACTATCTTGGGAAAGACTACAAGAAGCAGGATAAGGTTTGGGTGATCTTTTCCTTCAAGAGCCTCTAGCTTCAAGTCCTGCAATAGCTTAAAGTAACTGACATAAAGGTTGTATGTAGAGCATCATGTTCATAGCCACAAATGTATTTATCTGCTGAATTTGTTCAGGTTTGAACTTCTTTTGGGTCTTGGCACTCTCAAAACCCTGTGGTGCTGAGTATCACAATTACATGCTGTGGGGAAAGGTGTTGCTTTCAGTTTGTACTAAAGCTAATTTATTATAGCTTATAAATTCACTGAGTGCCCTTTAGTTCTTGCATTGCAAGAAATAACAAATAGTCATTTCCTATTCAACTTTCTCTGATCCACACATCTTTTATAATCTGCATATCTCCTGCTTTTTCTCCAAGCTAATAAAAGCATTTAGTACTTCCTCCTGTATAAAGCACACTATACCTTAAATCACACTTGCTCTCTGTCTCTGAAATCTTTCTAGTTCTTTGCAACAGTCAAGGTTGAAAATGCATCGTGAATTTATACAGTTGTACAGTGATGCTTCCCATCTTATTCTATTATTTTCTCAGTAACTCTTAACATTCCCTTTGCCTTTTTAATCCTGTGCAACACTGAGCTGATGTTTTCATAGATCTGCACAAGACAATTGTGAGATGTCTTTTGGAAGCACTAATAACTAATTTAGAATCCATCACAGAATGGCAAAGAACACTGAGAAGATAAAGATACTTAGAGTCTTGAAAGGAGGAGGATTGTGACAATTCTTGCAGTTTCAGTTAGAAGCATTTCTTGTGAGTCACCTTCCTATATAGTCTTAGTTGCTGTAATGTGGACATTTCCTGCATTGAGTACCTTGAAAATGCCTTTGCTTTCTTGCCGGAACCTTCATAAGGAAGTGGCTTGGGAATCTCTCTGTTGATGAGGGCCAGCCCCCAAGTTTTTCTCATATGAATCTAGCTTTCTCTTTCACCTTTGAGTTTTGTGTAAATGCTTATATAGCACGCTGGTAGCTAACTGAAGATGCCCTCCAGGCCAAACTGGAATACTAGACCTGAAGTGATGGTTATTTTGCTGAAATAGCATTTACAGGCTCATAGTTATTTTAGTAGTAGTGGGCATCTTGGAACAGACGTGTGTGCTACCTAGATTTAGGGGGAACACAGATATGTGCAGAAACAGGAGCCTGGACTTTTTTGTTTTCACACCTGAAGAGGATGAAATAAGCCATAGTAGACAAATAGGAAGGCTTCAGGCAGGAGAATAGAAATAATACAAGGAAAGTTTTGAACAAGAGAGAAATGTAAACACTGACCAGGCAACTCCAAAGAGACTTTCATCAGACACATACAAGTTTAAGCAAAACAAACTACAGTATTCAACTCAAACTGTTCAATTGCTGCCAAAAGTATCAGTCTAAATGAAGGCAAAGGTACTTAATGGACTGCCGTGCACTCCACAGCTCTTGACAAATATTTCCCTCCTTGACAAGATCTTGGAAGGGGGAGCAGAACTGCAGGAGGATGTCCTTCTGAACATAGGAGACAGTATTACTATTGATCTTCATTGTTTTCTTTCATAGCTGGCTTTGCAGCTTTACTTTTGCATACTTAAACTTTAAGAATAATTTTGCTGGCTACTAAGAATTCATCAGTTCAGAAGGAAGTGTCAGAAGTTTTGAGTTTAAGATCTAGAGAGTTAAGCAACTACAAACATTCAGCAAAGGAAAAATTTAGACACTGAGCAAAGTATCAAATAAAAATGTATACTGTCCATCACTTTGTTACTACATCAGTTCTTTTGATTGGTATAGCTACAACTACTCTGCACTAAGACATATTAAATACAATGTTATTTAGATCTCAGACATTATTAATTTACTTCCTTTAGCTGTTCATAAAAGTTGCAGTCTCCTTCAGCTTTTTTTCTTCCAGCTGATCTTGATACAATCCAGGCATAGCTATTGGAATAGCATGTCTATCAAGTGGAGCCTGATTCTCATTTAGAAACAAAAAAGCAAGCCATTGTCTCAACTTGGAATTGAACCTAAACAAATAGATTGAGGCACTCAAGAATGGTCTGTCAGTTTTTCCAGTCATTTTTTATTTCGAAGTTCTCTATTTTCTTTTCAATGTGAAAAAAACCCACACAAATGCTGAAAGGATTTTCCGCCCCCCAGTAATTCATGGATGCTTACATGAATTAAACTACCGAGACTTTAAAGTTGTGCCAGCTCTTAGCAGTGTAAAAGGATTTGGAGTTCTGTGATATGTTTGTGCTTTGTTGTGAGAAAAAGGAACAAACATGTATGTGGGCTGTGTTTTTTTTTCTGCCTGCTTTTCTTATTGTTGTTATAATTGTCTTAAAGAAAGATAAACAAAGACAAGAGAAGTATGAATGTCAGGGTCCTTCCTGAAGAGCTTTGTGTTCAAACTTTCATCCTGTGCATCATCAGGCAGCTGCCTTCAACTTCTCCATGTCTCTGTCTGTTAACCCACCCACATTGCAAACCTATAAGATCATGCACATTTATGTCACTCACAGTTACTGCTTCTAGTCATATGTCAATCACAGTTACTCGCTGTCTACCCCGGGTGGCTGTCAATCTGTTATCAGGGCAGAATCGCTTCAACCTGCTCTAAGAATGTCTGCCTTTCACCATGACTATAGTACAGAAATATCCTCTGCTAATAACAGGTGTTAGCAGTAGATGCAATTAAACTTGTTCTGACATACCCAAGTGTTACTCAGCATAGTTTTAACTGTATTTCTTCTCATCATCCCCCTTTAAGGAAGTTACTTTTAATCTAATATAGAAAAAAACCTTAGTTCCCTGTTCTACAGCTTTCAACAGCACACTGATAAACCGAGCGTATTTAAACAACTGGTGTCTGCTGTAGTTTGTGAGCCTTTTCTGTAAAGTGAGATAAGCATCTCAAATATTACATGCTTGGATACTAGTTTTGTGTGTTATCAGCCAGTATGCAAGCAGAGAAGCCTGTTATCAGTTTCTTGTTTCTGCCTAAAAATAGTCAAACCAACCTCAAAGGGAAATCAACTAGAATTTTACCTTATGAAAATAGACATGAATTGACTGACTTCACTGGGGCAAAACCAACTAATTGCACATGAAGACCTGCTCTGTCATTTGGACATGGTGAAGAGATATAAGACCTCTCTCTACATGACCTTGGATATATTTCACTGACCCATGCCCAAGTTTTCATACCTAGGAAGGCATATCAGATATGCATTTCCTAATAAGGGCTATGTCTGAACAGGCTAAATTCCGTTTCTTAAGTACTTGGGATGTTCTGAGTGTGGTTACACAGTGCCTTCTCTCTGTTCCAGATGTGTCTAGCCTTTTTATAGCCCATTACACAATAGTGCTGTGCAGCTCATTTAATTTAATCCTTAAGTGCTTCCTCACAAAGGATATGATAAAATACAAAGTATTAGAAGCACTATCAACAGAAGTAAAACTGTCAACTGGATAAAAGACAGCCCTTCTAAAAGCATATTTTTTCAATAACTGCTATGGAAATGCAGCACAAAGACTTTTTCTTTTTCAGAGTAAAGTTTGGTCTAAGCCTGAAAGTTGCCCTTTAGTAGACCAGGTCTACTAAATAGATTCTCTGCTTTGTTTTAAAGGTGATTAGAGAAGCCCGTAAGCACTCATTGAAGGGTTCTGTGTTCTTGCTTTAACGACACAAACAAAGAGCAGCTCTAGTTGCAGTAGAAGCACTGATGATATTACTACCTGCAGCAGTGGAAATATTCTACTCTTCTCTAGCCCCTGGTGCAGAGGAGAGCAATAAACATTCAATTATTTTTGTTGCTAGATATCTGCCTCTAATCACCTGAATTTATCACGGTTACATATGCAATCATCAGCTGTCTTAAGCATTTAAAAAATATCATCATTTGGGCCAACAGGTTCATTACACGCCAATAGTGGTCAAATAGGCTGCAATTTGTAACCACCTGGCCATTTTTCCTCCTCCTCCAGCTTAAAATTAATGAAAAAAAAATTGTCATAATAGTGATCAGAGTGGCTCGTATATGAACATTCACTCTAACATTTATCATTTCTGGTTTTCTTTTTTATCATGACTCGATAGCGCTCGGTGAAGATGAGCAGATCTCCTCCACTACCTCTTTATCATCATCTTGTTTTGCCAGGAGCTCTGCAGATGAATGGCCACCAGTGATTAAGAATGCTGTCAGTGATGCCTGGAGCAAAAGTATGATGTTTAAAGTGTGCACAGCTTGCACAGGGCATATATCTTGGTTAATACAGGATTTTCAGCTTCCTGAAGTATATCAAAATAAGCCTGTTTTGAAAGTTATTGCTTAGTGAAGTATTAGTACAGAAAGCAAAACTGGTCGTACTCCATATATTATGACATCTATTTAAAAGTACAGTCCAGTCTACCAGGAAGAAATAGTAGAAACAGATATTTCAGAAGAGGGTTAGTTTGATTCAGGCATCTATTTGGAAGTGCAGATGTTAGCTCCTTGTTCTTGAAGTTTTTACCCCATAGTGTTAAAGTTCCACATTGGCCCTGTTGCATACAGATAATTAGCCTTTATACTTGTTCATAGGCATCCTTTATCTCTACATCTTCCAGCTTCTCATGTTCAGAAGCATATCCTTACAAAACAGAGAACAATACAGTGGAGTACTAAGCTGAGCCCCTAAAGACATTCAGTACAGCAAGAGAGGCATTTTCACGTGATACTGAAGAGTGGCTTAGGAAGCACGTGTAGCAGGAGAACTTTTTTGGAAGCAGACAGGTGTAGGGAGAGACAAAGAAAGGGCAGAAAAATAGAGACGAGGATCAGAGCCCGTTGACGTGAAAAGGGATTTCAGGCCAGGAAGCCTGAAAAGAAAATTCTTTGGTTTATTGAGAAAAAAGTTATTGTTAATATTTTTAAGATCCATTTTGCATGCTTCTGGTGTAAGAGAAACAGTCCCTGAAACTGAATTTTCTGTATACGGATTTCTAACAGCTGACATGAGCTTAAAATATCTTTTCATGTAGGAGCAGTTCAGCTTCCCCCCAATATGTTCTCTGCTTTCCTTCTTTCTATTTCACTGAGACTAAAATCAGCTAATTTGAGGACAGTCCACCTCTTCCTCCTGCTGCCTCTTCTCCTGCCTCTCCAGTGAGAGTCCCCTCTATAACGTCACCGTTGATGTCATGAGCAGAGGTGTAAGACAGTAAATGTAAGGCTTAGGGTGAAAGAAGAGTCTGTAGTGGGAACATGTCAACTATCAAGAAACCAAGAGACTATTTTAACGGCAATGCTTTTCTCCTTAGAGATGAAAACTGAGGAGGAGTCAGATGAAGGAAATCTCAGTAATAAGAAAGTGAATTGGGTTTAAAATTTTGCGTATTCAGTGAGATTTCAGTAACTCTCTGCATTCATAATGAAGACATGAAATTGGAGACATGAAACTGAAAACTTAGTCTATCTGTAAAGTTTGGTTTAGGTGGCATATAAGAAACGTATACAGAGGAAAGAATCCAGTTGAGTTTTATTCCTCGCATTTGACTATAAAAACAAAGGAGAATGTGTTACTATTAATTGTGCATATAAAGCAGGCCATAAATTTATTTCTAAAAAGCCTGTTAAAAAAAAAACTGGAGGTGGTGTTAATGTAACGACAATAAAGTTCACATTTACTCCCGTTAATGCAATAGGTCATCACAAAAGCTGCTGCAATAAAAACCAATTAAAGAGCCAAAAGAATGGAAAAAGCTTAACTCTACATAGGACTGCATTCCCCTTGTATTTGTCCTGAAGAGAGAAATAGTCTTTATATTGTACTAGAAAGCCTCAAATAAATTTGAGAGACTTATACTCCTATGAATATGGGGTCTGTCCCACAAACCTTGGAGTAATGGACACATAAATTTTAACATGCCCTTAGCAAACATCTGAAAGTGCAGTGAATTTAATGCAGGAAATTACCACTGTTTTCTGTATTGCTGCTTATCTCAGTAATTGTCAATTTGGCAGTATCATATACACATTCATTTTTTTTAACTACATGTATGAAAAGCATAGAATAGAATTTAGCCAGAGGAAGGAATTCAGCAGAAATAATCTAACAAAATAATAAAAAAGCAAAGCGGGAACAGCATCTACATTAATTATACTTCTCCTCATATCTCTCATACATCCCAGATTCTATTTGCTGCAATCACTTGGTATTAACTGAACAACCTATCATCAATCTCATATATTGCCAGTTATATTATCAGAATTTAGAAAGCAAACAGCTCTGTATCTAACTGCTAGATACATATTCACTCAGTAATAATGTCAATTAAAGCTAGACATTATCTTCTAAACTGTTTCTTACCACTTTTTTGGAGGAGATTATGACCTGCACATTTGAACTTTGTGAAATACAACACATGAATACTTTTCATGCGCTTGAATGTGAAGCCAGCTCATTAGCTTAAGTAGATGATTGAGTTTTGAGGCAACTTAGCTGACTTATGAATATCCACACTTGGAATTGGGAAAGGTACATCTGCCTTCCTGGCAGTAGGGAGACATATATATATATATATACACACATGTGTGTATGTATATATATATATATATATATGTATATATATATATATGTATATACAAACACACACACTTTTTTATTTTTAATGTAAAGCTTACATTGCAGCAGGTTATTGTAAAGTAGGCTATTGATCTTGACTTCCTATCTGATTTTCAGCAAACCTTTTTTTCTATACATTTTGTTTACCATTACATTAGGAGGGGGAGGACTGTAGGAAAAAGGCCAGTGATGAAGAAATGCATTTATTTAAATAATTGCTTGTACTGTGGTAGCACCTAGAGACTCCTATGAGGTCTTAATTTTGCTGTGAGCTGTGATTTAAAAAACAGTGTTTGAAGAGCTTAATTTTGTTTTGTGAGAAGGCATCAGGCAAATCATGAGTGGGGGAAGGGAGTTAATGATATTATTTTGATTAGCTTAATAAGCAGGAGAATTGTCTGTGGCTGCCTGAACTGTATTTGTCTAAGTTGCAGCTTACTGGCAAGTACTTAATTTCATTTCTAGGAAGAAGAACACTATAAACTACAAGACTACTTTTCAGCCAGATTTTTCCTGCTGACAAATGGTGGAAAACTAACAGTGGTCTCAGTTAGTCATTCTAGCCTTGCAAAAGCAGCCCCCCATGCTAGTCTAATTTGTGCAGTCTAGTAAATGCCATGTGTATTTCCTACTTACAAACTCAATTTCAGAGCTGCTCAGAACCTCAGCTATATCCCTTAAGAACAGAGGAAAGGTATAGTTCAATTTTTAATAAGCAGCGGCAACCTGAAATTGGTGCAAGCTTAGCTGTAGATAAAGCTACGGCAGTTAAACCACAGTTAAAACCCCAAAGAGAGAGTGACTGAGAATCAGGAGCACATCCAAAAAACCTGCAGCATTTAATTGACTCTTGTGGTACACCCTAAGCAAGGTATGACTGCAGTCATATGAAACTTAAGAAATCTTCATTTTGTTTTCTCAGTCTTCCTTTTCTTTGAAAACAAAACTAATTTTGTTGTTCATATTTCCCGTGTTGAAGGCTTGGCTACCTGCAGTGCATTGCAGTAAAATTCAAAGCTAGACTCCTCAACAAAACAGAAGATGGGTTATAACCAACACTATCATATTTTCCCATGGTAACTCTTGAAACAGATCTAGCAGCTTACTCTTGCTTTTCTCTAGCTAAAAAGCACTCCAGAATGCAGGTTCCCTGGCCTTAATACCAGAAGAGCCATAGCAGAGCGCTTGAATTTTATTTCCTTTTAAACTGCCCTGCAAAAAAATAGACCATGGCCACCAGAGTCAGCCCATATGCACGGCACAGAGATGGTATTTTTGACTGATTATATCTAAAGAGGAGCCTTCTCTGTAATTTTTTGTTTTTAGAATCTTCAGTGATTGCTCTGTAAAAATTGCCCTCAGTTTGCCAGTAGGCATTTCTTTGAAGGGAGGATAGACTTAAAGCATGGGCCTTGGAACAGAGCTGCTCTGAGAAGCCATTCTCTCAGCTGCATTTATAGATGCAATTTTTTCGAGTACCGGTACACTAAAGAAGCAATTCTGTGGTTGACTATCAGATTTCTACCCATGGCATGTGAGAGCAAGTCAGACCTGCAGCCTTTCCTGTAATATTCTGCTCAGACTTAGCAGAGATGAATTGCGGTAGCCAGACCACTGCCCTGGTCTTCCACACTTTCTCCAAGAATCGACAAGTTTGATGCTTAAGTGTTGTTCTCTTCAAGGTAGGCAGTAAGATTTTTCTCATTTTTGAGATGTCTAGAACAACTTGACTTCTCTCTGGCTTAAATCACATTTGGCTACAGAAACTTGTAGTCTAAATAAACCTGCTGTCATACCATTCTCCTTGACCTGGTTATGCTCTGGTTTTCTATTATTTTAAAAGTTGTTAGAGATTTGTTAAAAGATTTGGTTTTATTGGGACAGTCCGTGAGACCCGAGCATGTAATTTTTACTTAATTCATTTTCCTAGCTCATGAGACATTAACGATGCAGAAGTCTCTTAAAATGGTATCAAGTTCATTGTCCCTTATCTAAGATGTACCAAAGCTTCTCACAGCTTTAGGAGCAAAAAAAAGTCTGCGACACTCAGGCCCCAACTAGCACGCCGTACTGCAGTAATGCAGCAATAACAGAACCGCATAAAGCAAAATTATATTACTTTTAGCTTCCCTATGTTCCCTCACTGGCATCCAGCCCATTTTTAAGCTATCTCAAAACAATTCCTATGGGTTACTTTGCCTTTATGTCAGAGGAGCAATTGAGCAATTAATTATTTTTTATTTCATTTCGGAAATGGAAAAAGGCAACTAACAAACCCTTCAACTACATTGCAGACAGTTTTTGCAAGTAAAGTAGTCAAATCTATTTCTGTTTAGATAAAACAGAATATATTTCTTCTGAGGTACAGCTATGAAAACAGAAAATAAGTGATATTTAAACATTAACTGCTCGACAGTGTAAGTGCAACGAGCTGCTCTGCAACTTGTACTATGAAGCATTCAGAATAATTTCCAGGTCCCTTTGAGAGACAGAACTGAGAATGACTTGTCTAAACAGCCAAACGCTTCAATCCTTAGTGTCAGGGCCAAAGATGCATTTTCAGATCAGATCCACAGTGCTGTGTTTCTCTGAGAAAGACTCTCCTCAGACAACCCTTTTGGTAACCAGAAATATTTCACAGGCAAAGACTGAGCCAAGCCTTCAGGTCTGTGTTAGCAGATCTGGTAAGTGTACAGATCTGGTCTGCAGAAAGCATTCATTTGGCTTGCTGACTTCCTGTGAGTGCTTGGGTGTCTGCATCAGAACACGATGCAGGGAGCCCTGAACTGCTGCCAGGTCAGGGCAAGTTCACTGAGCCCAATATTGCACCGTGCAGATGAGCTACTTAGGATGCAGCACCATCACATCCACAGAAAGCTGTCTCAGGGCATCGAGGGAGCTCTGCCTCTTCTGGATCTGAGCTGCTTCACACAGCATGGGGTGCGAGGAAGAAATTAGAACAGTAACTAAAACCCAAATGTAAGTACCAGTGAGATTTGTCTCTATAGTCTCTGTCCCTGCATTAATGAATTTTTGCTACCTAAATGGCAAGCCATCAAAACAGGCCTGGCTCCTAAAATGTATTTGATGCTATAGATCATGCCAAGTCACCACTTCCTAAAGATCTTAAAGTCACAGAGGTTTTAGGTCATTGAACATGGGTAAAATCTGTTCTCCCCTCTTTTCCTGGCTGCCCAAGTAGCCGTGCATTAGAGTTGTGTGATCTATTTTCCCCAGTTGTTTCAGCATGCATGCAGAACAAAAGTACTTTCCTTTGTCTGATCCAAACCAAGTTTTTTCAATTAAAAAAAAATATATATTCAATCCAAACCCAAGTATTTTTAACTTGTTTAAAACATCTTTAACCAAAAATGAAGCAGAGGAAGCGAATGACTATGAACCTTACCAAACACATGTAAAGCATCAGCTTGCCAGAAAATGTGAGACAGTAATTTTTAATCTATTGTCAAATTGTGCCTATTTTTTTGAGAGAATGCTTTAACTATCTGCTTAAAGAAGATTGCGACGTAACTCTTATCACTATGAACGTTGCTCACTTTGAATTAAATGCTTAAGTGTACAAGACTGCAGCACAGCTATCCCACTTCCTGGCAATTTGTCCCCTGTCTTGGCTCAGTGAATATTTCAATTGTCCCATGCAAAGCAGAAAAGCTACAACAGGATGCTTCCAAAATGTGTTTGTGTGCTGATCTCATAGAGCCTCTCCCTTGCATCCAGGATTTCCTTGTGGGTCTGGTAGGTAGGATAAGTAGGTTTAGATCTTGGGTAAAAAGGGATTTTTCATTTCTTGAATGACCCTGGGTGAAAATGGAAGAAACTAATTCCTTCAAATTCCCTCCCCAACAAATTCAAAGTTAATTCTCAAGTTGTTTTGAAAAAACTAAATTACTGAACAAGAAGTCACCAAACCTTTATCTCTGTACTAAGTAGACAAGAAATGTCACCAAGGAGGAAAAGTATCCAGGAACTAACATTTGCTGTATATACTGTTGGTAAGATTAATTTCATTACCTGTGGGAAAAACAGTAATTTATGCCAGCAGACATCCAGCTGTGTGTTCAAATAATATGAGCATCATAAAGAGTAAATTTTATTCCTGGTCACGGATAGGTAGGTTGTGACAGGCTTCTCTTGCCCATCACAATACCAGCCACACTTTGTGGTTGGTTTCAGCTAGGGCTAATCTTCCAGACAAAAAAAAATACGACCCTTTCTTACTCTTGTAGATCATGGTCAATTAGTTCTGCTTTATTTGAATATACAGGCATTCTGGGTTTTTTTTTAGCACCACCCATCTCCAATGTTAACCACACTATTACAAAGACTATGTTTCTGTTTGGTTCAAAGAGGTGCAAACAAATTGATTTATCACTTATTACCTCCAGACTGGAGCCTCTCTATTATGTTTTCTTCTGCCCATTAGACAGCCTCGCAAAGTCAGGTCACTGATGTGGGCCTGCAATTCAGGCAGAAAGCTTAGTTCAGCAGTCTAGAGAGCCTTGTCTTCCCTCCTTTTTATGAGTAAAGACAAATTGACAATAACTTCGGCCTTTTAGTTAACACAAAACACGTTGCTAAAGACCTTCAGCTGTATTACAGTGCAAGGTGTTTACATTTTTGTTTGTTGACATCAGGGCAGGTGACTCTGGACTCTTGAGGAGTTTCCAGGAGTCTCTGCTGAAGCCTTGAAGTGTTGGTACCTGCCAGAACTACAAAGGCTGTTTGAGGGTGGCACCTGACCTCAGGGCCCATGTGGGGAGCAATGCTGAAGCAGTAGGTGACGGCAATATAGCAGTTAGAGGGAAGGAGGCAACACTGGTGAAGTCCTTGCCCAGAGAAGGGAGGGCCCTGCATTGGCGAGATGGCAGAGTGCTATTTACAAGCACTTTCACACTCCCCGCTTGCGACAAACCAACGAACCTATGTTTCTCACAAGCTATGGATGTACTTGAAAATAGTATCTGAGGTTTCATGTGCAGCGGGAGGCCGACAGCGACTGCCTCAAAGCCTGCTGCAAGCATTCAGTGAGGCTCTGATAGCTCCCGTTCTGTTCACACTCCCGTTCGCTGCACAGCTCGCAGAGCAGCAGGTCTACCCAGCTCCTCCTGAAGCCTCCAGCTTAAGGGAAAACCTTTTCTAATGAGAGGAGCAAAAGATGCTTCTGTGGCAGGAGTTCTTGCATCCCTTTGAAACAACTTCATGTTATCCCTCAGCTATTGGCTTCTTGTTCCTGCGAGAGAATATTGCTTGCAGGACCATGTCTAAATATCTCCAGATCATTAGATTTTTTTTCCTGATACTATGAAATATGCCTCTCTCCAGCTTTGTTGTATACTTCACATTCTGTTAACAAGGGTATGCTCACTGCTATAAACACTTTTTTTTTTCTTTCACTGCCTATGGTTGTTTTCAAATGCCTGTTTTTTCTGGCTTACATGCCTGCCTGTAACTGAAAACAAAGACACTTCAATCTGATAGCCCACTAATCTTCCACTGCAGTGCTGTCCACTGAGTCCCAGAGAGAAAACAGTACTTCTCACATCTTTTGTTTATGCTGAGTACAATTTGCCAAAATTAAACTCCTGCCAAACCATGGAATTTGTAAGAACCATGGTTGTTCTTCTAAAGGCAAGGGACAGTCCTGGCTTACTTTGTGTTTTTTCACAACATAAATAGCTTTGTATGTGGAATTTTTTGTATGTGTGGACTCTGCTTTTTACATTCTCTCTGATACCTTTTCTTACAGCATTTTGAATTTTCTAGAAAAGGAATGCCCAACATTTTCTTAACAGTGAGACATTATATATGCAATGAGTAATCATGAAGCTAAAGAGTGTAACAGAACAGTTTCTGTTCCAGTGCTCCACAGATGTATGTTTAAACCTGTCTAGGTGTCTCTTTCAAACCACATAAAATCCACATCTCAAGTATATTGTCCATAAGCTGTCATATGGACTGCCAATCTTCTATTTGGCAAATTCTTTTCTTTCTAACCATTAGTTTTGGTTCTCCAGTCGCTGTCTTTTTCTTGGCCTTGAAGCTTTGTTACTGCCTGATTTTTCATGAAGGACACCTGAAGACAGCAAGAAGTAGGTGAAAACATGGTTTGCCTTTTCAAACCATTTGAAACCTACCCTAAGATCTCCCAGACTATCCATCTTTGTACAAATGTAATACCTTCCTAATTTCTGTTACAGGGTTTCATAACTGAGTTTTACTGTTTGAGTTAACAGAAAACTATTCAATACACCTAGTGCTTCAAACCCAGCTATTGTCAGAAAATAAAGTCAGTTCTGATTGCCTTCCTTTTTCTGGCATTCACTCATTGCAGCAACAAAGCTCTGCTTAAATCCTTTCCAACTGTCTTCCATAATTCCAGAAAAAAAAATCGTCTCAGATAAGCCTTTTAACTGTACTATTTTTCCATTTGAGATATTTTTAAATATCACTTAACTCCTAGTACTATTGTTGCTCAGCAATCATTTAACATCTAATATAGGTCTGCTTCCTTGAGTCTCTGATTAGAATTGAACACCCTGAGCTACTGCACAAGAAAAGCAACCTCATTGTTCCAGGTGGCTGGGCCAGAACTTCTTAACTCACTACAAAATCAGGGTCAGAGGACATCAGAAAGAATGGCAGAATGCCATACTATTCCCCCAGCTATCACCCAGATTTTTAATTACCCAAGTCAAATGCACCAAACCCTAGTGCTTCCAGCTTTGCATACTGATTAAAACACACCTTTTGCTCTTTTTGAGGCAATTTGCAGGAAAACAAAGCAAGCCGTAAACTCTTCAAAGTCCATCCCACCCAAATCCCATCCCTGGGTGCCTAAAACTAGGTGCCCATTTATATAAAACCAGAAACAAAGGGACACTGATTTTTCAAGAGGGGTCTACAGCCAGCTGCTTGCCCTGGCATGGTGTGCATGCTGCGCTCATCTCTGCAGTGCAGGTCTCAAGCTGCGTCCTGGTGGAGAGGCTGCTGCAGCTTCTACTGTCCTGCACAAAATCTGGCTCCTTGATGTCGAGATCAGAGCACACCCTGGCTCCCTCCCTGCTGGCCATACAAAGCAGCCATACACATTAGTTCCCACCCAAACACACAGCTGGCACAGGGGTCTGGGCACACATAGCAGGGTTAAAAGTTATATCATGGAGCCCACCTGCCCCAGCTTTGACAAAAGCACTGAATTCAAGCACTACCAGCACTCCTAAAAGCCATGCTCTCTATCGACAATCCACAGAAGAATTTAGGACCCCACATTTAAAGCATTTAATTTAAAAAACCTTGATATTTTCACAGCAGGCCTGCTCCCCTGTGTGTATAAGGTGACAACCCCCACCTCCTTTGAGGGACAAAGTTCAGGAGGGTCCTGCAATGAAGCTGTAGTCAGCCCTTCATACACAATCTTTTTTTCTTATGAGAAGGTTTATAGAGCTTCTGGAATGGCAGAACCTTGGCTGATGGCATATTTGCCTGCTTAACTGTCTCTGGTGTTGTCCAATATCAAAGGAAATGTGTGTTTGTGGGGAAGGAAGAGGAGGAAGATGGAAGGGGAGAGAGGAAGGATATGAGTTCAGTGAAAGCAGGTGATAAACGCAGCATTTCCTAGTATCAGATCATCTGTTGGAGAGTTTTGGGTGGGTAGGCCAGCACATACATTACGGTGATAAAGCACTAGCATGAGAACTAGAGTCCAGTGAAGACTGAAAGCCACTCAAACCACAGGAGAGGAAAAGAATCTGCACCTACAACACTTCCCAGGTGGAGCTCTGCTTTACAGAGGTTATATTCATCAGCTTCACATCAGTTTCCAATGTGAGAAAGACTGAAGGCTTCAGCTAGTGTATACGCATCATTATCTAGCTGGAAGACCTTTGGATGTGTTTTCTGCTGCAGCATGAGGGTTCCAAGTGAAAATGCCTACCCAAATATAAGATGCTTAAAGCTTTTTCAGCATGTATAGATTTTTACAGACATTTTGTGTCTTGCCATTACTGGATGGATATTACTGCCTCATCTTTGTATAAGTGGCACAAGAAAGAGGAAAACAGAGAAGAATTAAAAACTCTCAAATGGGGCATCTGGTAGGACACATGCAGTCATTGTCCAAGGACAAGGACACATGCAGTCATTGTCCAAGGACACAGAGTACCTGCCTTTAAATCAGTTCATTAAGCAATTCAAATTCCCCACTGTATCAGCTGTTTAGTACTACAAGCAATTACTACACTGGCCCTTCTATTACCTCTCAGCTCTATTTCTTTCAGCAACATAATTATTGAAGGCAATATTTTGCACTTGCACATTCTCAAATCAAGAGGGTTTGTTTGTTTGTTTTAATTCTTTGTCACGCTTGCTGACCCTGATTTGTAATTTTTAATGCAATATGGCATATTAGGCTACTGGAGAAATTGCTGATAGAGACAATCTCCAAAAAAACAAAAAAAATATAGCTTTCCCAAAAGCAGTGCATGAACAAGAGTGCACTATATTGCCTACAATGAGAAGCTAAAGTACATCATTGGTCGAGAAGGAAACAGTAGTACAGAACTGTCTAAACTGCAGGTGCAGGGACTCACAAGCTTGTGCAGCCCAGAGTTACATTGCAGCTATAAGAAGAAACTGTGCTCTGGATCACTTGGAGGACTCTCTCACATGACAAAACTCTCTCCTCATACCCCTCTTCCACATTCTACTAAGCGGGCCTGAATTCGAATGTAGCTATAAGTCACACATAAATCTGTGTTTTGTACTTCAGTAGCCAGAGCATCCCATCAACACAACCAACCGGTACCACAGAAGTTGCAGTTTTGCTGTTGCAGTTGTGCATACAACGAAAAGGCCTGCCCCCAGGCTCGGAGTTGCCAATGGAAGGTCTGGAAAACTCCTTGTATTGGGGTCTTCTACACATCAGTCATGATGAGCAGCATGTATCTGTTAGGATAGCTGTGTTGTCAGAAGTCTGCCATGGAAAATCTGATCGATAAAAACTGGTAAGGGAGGGGAGCAACGTTAACAGACTTCTCCTACCATTTAAAGAAAAGAAGGGAAAAATATTACCATATGTTATATGGCTCTTGGATTTTTGCAGATGGTACCTTCTGTTGCACAGTTGAGAGAAAAATGGATTTTACTGTTTTTACACAGGTTCTACAAAATCTGCGCCACATCCCTTGTATGCCAAGCAGGTACGTTTACTCATCTCTTCAATTTACCACACTTCCTCTGCACACCTACCAGCTGTACGTTGTGTTTTATACTCTACCACAGTGAGACAGCATGATGCTGTGGGGCAGCTTCTGGATATGTGTACAGCTCTTTTGTCTTTTTATATAAGCAGATTTCAGTGACTTTTGCTTTGGGAGAGTTTTCCATACAGGCTGAAAATCTCTGTCTACCTTTCCTTCCCCACACTGATCTGAGTTTGCTAATGATCCCATTTAAGACCATTTGGTGCCAGCAGCTAACTTTTAGGGCTGCTTAGTGAATATGCTGTATCAATGTGGGATGAGTGGGTGGAATGTTTTCTGCTGTTTTACTTTTTCTGGGAAAATAGAACTAATCTGGTGGTTTTAACAGTTGTGTTGTCACTGGTATGGCCACAGTGATAAAGAATAAATTGTTCAGTCTTGACAAGATTTTCATCAGCAACAGCAAGATTGCTCATTAGATTTCACAGCATACGCACTTCAACTACATTCCGTACATCTGTGGTACTGTCAACTGTTTAGGATATTTTATGTACATATATATACACACACACATTTTCTTTGACTTCAAGCTTTGATGCTTGTGCCTTAGTTTATAAACAAACAGGATCCTGAATTTTGGCATTTTACTTCATTGCTAACGCATAATCTTCAGTACTCTAACTGTGACCTAGCGTGTTGATGAGAGTCGCTCCATTAAGAACCACAATATCATTATCAGAATGACTTCTTTGCAAGAGTCTGCGTAAAATCAGTTTTGCTGGTTGATTTTAGCTCATTATTTGCAAAGTAAGATGGGCATTTGTTTTCATGCCAAATGTTTCTGTAAATCACCTATATTAAAGCACTTATAATTTGAGTCAGCTTTAAGAGCAGCCAGATAACCAATGAAGTGGTTGTCTGTCACTCCACAGTGCATTATATTAATTAGCAAGAAAATGTATTTTTCATTTTTCAGTCGTAATGGTTCCGTTAAGCCTACAAGAAATATTTTGTATTAATTCTGGGTGTTCTGCCTCCAGACTTCTCTGAAGTCACATACATAATAGCAGATAACATTCAGGGCTAATTGTGGATCGGCAAAGAAACATGCCATTTTACAAATGCTTTCAGTGAGGGCCTTGGAATTACCTTCTCAAAGGACAGAACAAACATGAGAGGCATGATATCTTCCTCTCATTTTCTAAGTCAGAACTTCGTATTGAAATATTTTCTCAAGAAGTTTGGAGGCTATTGTCTAGAGGAGCAGCAGAAAAGATTTTCTTCAGGAAATAATTAAAGCATATTCCTTGATCCCATGTGTGCAGACAAATCTTATAATGAATGTTTTCATGGGGGTGGGGGGGAAATCTCAATGACTTTTACCTCCTGGGATTCAATTGACCTACTGTCTTTAAGGCAGTTACCAACACATGACATAAGTGCCACCGAGCTTTAAAGTAGAGTTATTTTTCCTAAAGTTTCTGGACAGGTTCATTGCTCTCTTTCTCATATATATAAAAACAAACAAATATATATATATAATGTGTGTATATATAATATATATATTGAATCAGCTGTCATCCCTGTTGTCTGACCAAGACTAATGGACTAACTCACGTTTTTTCTCCATAAGATCACAGGATGATGAATCATGAAGAGATGCGAGGTCTGTATTTAGAAGCTTGAGATTAATTTGCAATAATTCGACCACTCCATCTCATTCCTAGAGCATCAATCATGAAGTCCCAAATAACTGGAATAATGCAAGTGCTTATTCTGACTTTTCTCATACTGAGGTCTCTGCTGATTTAGATCCTTTGGAGATACATGAGGAAATCCTTTTTTTTCAGCAATTCAGGCACTACATTAGAATACCAGAATGGTTCAACAGCTAATGAAAAGTAAGGCAGTATGATTCATAAAGAACTTTTATCATATGGATACTAGATTTTCAGCCCTGTAGAAAGCATCTATTCTATTGCTGAATTGGGTCAAAAATTCATTTTTTATTGTCAGATGTCATTGCAAGTAAAGTTTTTCATAGTTTTGGTGGTCAGGAACTTTTAGCATCAAACCATCCGCTGATTCTTTCAAAAAGATTGTCTGAGACCATCTTAATCCATTGTGAATGGATAAAGAGTTTTCCTTATCTTGACAGTGCCATACTGACACTAGGCTATAAAAATCAACTTCAACAGTTATAAAGTATTTTTAAAAGGAAACAAAATACAAACCAAACATGTTTTTCAGAAGTGATCTACCATTCATGTTTTATAGTTGTGTTTGATGTATTTATTACCATTCTTACTGAGCTACTGAGGGTTAAGACTGAATAGCTAAGAGATTCCTATCTACTAAACTATATTTACAATTTTCTCATGACAAAGAGACCCTCATTGTCCTCCTGGACATAAGCTTTGCACAGTGCTGTCCTGTCTCAAGTATAATGAAACCATCAGGGTCTTCCTGACTGTAACTCAGTTACAAGAAGAAAAGTCCCATTCTCTGTAAACACAGACCATTTAGCAGTACAATAAGACACACTAATCAATGAGAATTTAGTTACCTTAAGTACAGCTGGTTTATAATTTTTTTTAATCCAGTAATAAAAGTAATCCAGTAATAAAAAAATCTCAGGGAGTGCTAAGTCATTCTCAGCTTCATCAGAATTCCCTGAAAATAGCCTTTCTGCTGTAGTGCCTTGTTTGAGAATGAACCAAGAGTGATGGCATGATAAACTGCTCCTATTGCCTTCATGTCACCAGCACTTAATTTTGCCAAATTGATTTATCTTGAGAAACTGCAACAATTACCTGAACTCAGTGTTTCCTGTATTGTTATGGATTGCCAAGGCAGGTTGGAAAGTGATGTGTCCCGCTGCTGCGTTATTATTTTTTTTCTTTTTTTAGTTTACTCTTTCATCAATATTACTACTTGTAGGCAACTTTTTGGAAACAGGGCTCTGTTTCATGCAGCAATCTGAATACATTTCAAGCCTTCCTAGGTTTTCTGAATTGTACCGTAACTGACGAGACTTACATGATTTACCTTTATTAGGCAAGGAGATGGCCTGCGAGTAATTTATCTAGCCAAGCTAGAAGATTCAGTGCCCTAAATTACTGAACATGTGGAGGTTTATTGCAATATCCTGTTCTGATGTCAGAGGGCAATACTCATTTATCTGCATATTTTTAACAAAATTGCACAAAATTCTCTATTGATAGCACTGGAATTAGAACAAGCCCATAATATATGGTGGGATCATTATTAATTTTTTGTCTCATTTAATATATTTCACTTTTTCCCCTTGGGGCCAGTGTCTCTGGCTAGCAGTCTGCCTTGTAGTTTTATTCCAGTCACACATTTCACATCACATAAACATCTAAGTGATCTTAACACACATCAGCAGAGCGTGGGTCCACTTAGTATAAAAAAAAGAAGTGCTCAACAGACACTGTGTGTGTAGGGGAAAGGGAGTGCCATCATTATAATATAATACAATACCATATGGTTTATCAGCAGGTCAAGCTTTATCATCTGATCATCACATTCATGATTCTAAAAGTTGTTTTTTTTTTATTACAGTGTGATCATATTAGTGAGGAAATGAGACTCCTCCAAGTTTAAGATCTTAGAATTCAGAGGCCATTCTAAATATACAGAATAACAATAAAATTAAGATTATAGCCATGTAAACTCTCTATTCCTGATCAGTTAAAGTAGCTTAGCAGCTAACGTTTCCAGATGACCCTATCCTTTTTAAGTATATCAGAAGGACTGTCCTATGAATTCAAGTAACATATCTAATTCTCTTTGGCTAATCCAGCTCCATACTACCAATATCGAAACTTTCATTTTGATTGTTGGTGTTCTAGCAATAGAAAATAAACTTAGATTTAGCAAGCTATTATGTGCAATTTGCTATAGTGATTGCAATTTGACATTCATCACATTTTCCCTTAAATTATTCTAGAGAACTACTGGATAGCAGCCTGTTCTTCCCCAGTTGTGCCATGGCACAGTTGGAGCAGTCACTCTCTGTAGGAATCTCAACCCTTCCTTCTTTATAAATACGAAGGTATTCAACAAGATCTTCAGCTAAGATTCTTGAGGAAATTAACCTTCTGTGGGATAAAGGTACTCAAATAATCATGTAGCAGGTGAAAGATTTTGTAGTAGGAGGAGGTCACAAAAAAGTCCCTTAGGAATCTCCACTGGAACATGTCCTGTTCAACATATTCAGAAGTGATCTAGAAAAGGGACATGCCATGTGATGACAAACCTTGCTGAGAAGCTTGAATTCATCAGATTATTAAAGACAAAGATTGACCACACAGAATTGCCGAAACACTGAACAGAAGTTTCATAAAAGGCAGAGGGGGTACAGTGTAGGTAAAGTACCACCCATGGGGAAAAACAGAAACTTTGCATTCACTGTGATTAGTTTTGAGACAACAATCACTGCTTTGAAGCAAAGTCTGAGCATTGTAAGAGAACGGTGAAAATGCCAGTTCATTGCTCATCAGTGGCTAAAAAGCAAGGGGAGTGGCGTGGCCAATTAGGAAAGGAATAGAGACCAAAGTGGATCATCGTTATGGAAACTGCATACATTTATGGTGTGCTCACATTTTGAATATTGCATCATGTTCTGGTTCCCCTCCCTGCCCCCATCCCCAGAATTATATAACAGAACTGTGAAAGTTAGAGATGGGCATCGGACTCCTAAAACTCACAAGTAATATAGGGAGTGAGTAGGGAATTACTTGAATACAAAAGCAAAGAAACAAAGGTGACACATAAGAAATAAGCAAAATAGTAGCCCTTTAAGTAAGGCATAGTTGAACCGTGGAACTCATTGCCAAAGGATGTTATGAACACCAGAAGTTTACCCAGATGCAACAAGTGACAGAACACATTCATGAGAAATAATCTATTCAGCATCACCATGTCTAAAAACACCACCTCTAGCTGAGAAAGTCCTTAAGCAGTCACCAGGCTGGCTGGTCTCTCTGGTTTGTCAGTTCAGATGTTCTTGTGGCCCATGCCCATTTGAAGGGTGTGTTGAAATGCATTTCGGTATTTCTACCGAGCCATTTACACTCTGACCAACAAGATTACAACATCCTCGCCTATCATCTCACATATATTCCTTTACTGTGACATTATTTTCATTTGGTGCCTTGCAGGTGTTGCTTCCTGCCTTTCAGAAGCATACCAAACTACTTCACAAACAGGGGACTTAAACAGGAAAGGAGATAATGTTGCCTCAAACCCCACTTCCTGTGTCACCCTGAAACCTCCTTCCAAGAAACAGTTTGGCGTGAGGACTCCAAAAGACATAAAAACCATCTAGCTTGATCTTTCATTGCCAGTCCCAAAATATGTCACAAATTGCTGTCAAAACTCAAATTCAGGTCGTCTTACACCCTGTAGCAATGCTCTTCTGAAGACCATCTGCCTTCTACATTCAGTGCCTTTCAATCTTGAGGAAACACTGTAGCGAACAATACAACTCTGAAGCCAACACCTTCCTCTTGGGATAGCGTGCAGGCAGCAGTATCTCAATCCTTCTGCAAGGCCAGGTGAGTTTACACAGCCCATGCTATACACATTCAGATTTCTTAATTCTCTTCACTCCCAGCCTGCTTCCTGATGCTTGCTGAATGAGAATTCCCCTATACATCAGCTAAGCACTTCAACCCTTCACAGTTTAGTGTGTGTTATCAGCATCACCTTGTGTGCTGCAGGCAGTTCTAATCATCACCCCAGGTGAGTACAGGACTGAATATACCAAGCTGCTTCATCAGAGTTCAGGTTGGCCAAGGTCTATGTAATCACTGTAATTTAAATCATCATTCAACAGTAGGTCTTCTTAATAAAGGCTAAAATCTAATAACGAACTTGAGTAACAATTGTCTTTAACAGAGCATTTAGAGATCAGCAACATATTTGTGTTAATTCACTGAAATGGTTTTAACTCTGGGCAGAGACTCTGGCTTACAAATCACAAAATCAAAGCTCTCAGTTACTCATACAACATGAGCAGTCTCATCAGGGACACAGCAAGGTTTTCCTTGACCCAGTCCCCTCTGTCAGTCCCTTGGCCTTGAGGGAATTCAAACATGACAGCTATTTCTAGACATTCAACAATAATTTTTAACATTTTCTAGGCAGGTCCATAGTCAGGCATCCTTAGATCCACATAAAAACAAAGATGCATTTTTTTATTTTGTTAGCTGAGCTGAAGAAGCGATTCTTGCTTTTTCCTTGCCATACCACAACATCATTTACTACTGGGAAATGGTGGTGGCATCCAGAGCGCCCGTGATGCTGGAGGAGACGTCACTCTGCCAGATAAATTTTTGTGTCCTGCACATAGCTGTTCTGTAGCACGCAGGGAATAATTTCAGAGCATCCTAGGGGGAGTGACCACTCTGAAGATGCTTGACAATGCACTTCATTCCAATAGAGACGTTACTGACAACAAGAAAATACTAAGCATTTCCAGAACAAAAGAGAAGCCACTACTATGGAAGTACAGAGCAGAGAAGATTTTGTCTCAAATAGACTATTAATAAAAAAAGCATCCTGCATGGCTACTGGTGCTTGGAAGTATACCATCAGAAAGCCAATACTGCTTGTTGCAAAAAGCTGATACGCAACAGTTCAAATCCACACATCTCTAAACTATTTTTGGAATTAAGACATTGTTTTCTATTTAGTTAAAATATTAAGGTTATTCTCATAAGCATAATATAATTTAAAAACTATATAACATAAAAAAAGATCGCATCTTATCTGAATTATCGTGTGAGTTGGACCTGTGCCGAGTTATGCAACGGTATCTCGCATCAGCATGTTTCCATGTGACGAGTAAATGGCAGATCGTTGCCCACAAGGACTCTTTGTCACGTCTCCTAGTGAAAAGGAGCCATAAAACTTTTCTAAAAGAGACATCAGCGCATTCCTACACAGATGGGGAATTATGCCAGTTCCAGACACACTCCTGCATCCCAAAGATGGAATATACTGAATGGTAATAAATGGCTGCAGGGTTATTTCAAACCATCATAATTAATTAGCTCAGAGGCTGAACACATCCCCAGCTGGCCTTGGGAAGCAGAGGAGGAATATAAAGGTGGCATTCCCACTTGTGTAGTTAGTCCTCAGTGTAATCTTGTCATTGGGTTGCAAGGCAGAGCTCACGGAAACTGTGCAGGAAACAAAACTCGCAGGTGGAGAGGGAGGGAAAAGCAAACATAAATCTTGAAACTGGCAGCTGCTCTGCCTGTAAATTTGCACCTAGATATGCTACTATTTAGTATGCTGCGGGCTGAGTAAGTGCTTTCTGGTACATAGATCAGGCCATCATCAAGCTTGGGACCGTGCCAAGGACAGTGTGGCACTCTGTGTGACATGTAGGACTGCATTGCACTCAGAGTTTCTGAGGTTGCTTTTGTCTGTAGGTGAATGGCTGTTCTGGGAAACAGAAACCAAATGCTTATTAAAATCCATAGGCACTTTTGCTGACAGTATCTCCCATTTAACTCTCAGCCTCGTTCCCTACTCCAATGCCCTCAGGCTTCCCTTCTTAAGAGATGGATGTTTCATTGCTCTCCACTGACAGGCCCTCAATCCCACAGCTGTCACCAGTCAGTGGAGCAGCTCCACCTCTCTCAAATTGCATACTCCACCCTGCAGGTTACATAAATCTGTCTGAAGGAGCCTGTGAAGTACAGAACTAGTTCAAGCTTCATCCTTCCAGAAGAGGTGTTACATAGCTGGCTGCTATTTACTGCAGACTCTCATTTCCCCCCATTCCTTGGGATGGGGCCTGAAAGGTGCAGCAGTGGCAACTGCTGTTACCAGTTTTTGCAATATACAGTGATTGCTTTTGAAGAAAAAGCCAACTCCATACATTTATTGTTCATGTCAAAACCTTAGCTTTAGTTTAGGCAAGTTTCTAGTCAATAATTTAAACACATTTTTTCCCTTGGATAGGGGAAAACAGAAGCAGAAGCAGCACATGAAGTAAATCAAAGAAATATCTTTTCATATTTGTAAAGCTTCAATTAAAACCTCAATTTCGTTTTTAAATATTCTTGTGAAGCAATGTTTCTCAGTATTTTCTCTTTGAGAACTAAATACTATTTTCCTGCTCTTCCTTTTGACTTCTTATTTGGTCAACTGGGTCTTGCCACAGTTTTCCTCTGTATGCTTTGAGCAAGTCAAATGAGGAAATGTGTGGCTTTTTTTCCATCTTGATCTGTAGAATTGAGTGATTCCATAACAATGTTATAGATACATGAACAGCACTTAGAGGGAAAGCTTATGGCTTTTAAAATATCTTCTTAGTCTAAAATAAACACAATTATGGTCAATCCCATACTGGCCATAGTACATGACAACAGCACTACCTGGAGATTTGAAGTTTTGGTACCCACCCCAGGATATAGTTGGATATGATTCCTTGCTCATTTTAAATTAAGCTTTTACAATTACTTTTGCTACAGTATACAAAGACCTCCCAGAAAAGTATCATGCAACCTCATTATTTCCTTATTTTTATTCCTACAACTCCTGCTCCCACTGCCTTCTATTTAAACCAGTCAAACATTTAAAATTCACTCATTTAAGTAGGAATCAGGTCAACAAGTATTTGCATCAGATACATGTTAGCATACCCATTAACAAAAAAACGAGGCAAATAACTGCATTCTCATTTCAGAATTACTATTTCTAGCAGAGGTTTTGGTGGTTAAGTTTTAGATGAAGAGTTGTTTACCTTTACCTTTGTGCCATTTTCCACCACCTCTATTTGTTGGTTCTTATATCAAGCCTGTACAGAAAGGTTTCAGCATACTTTTCCAGCTACCTGGTCTTCTTTCAAATACAGCTGCATTTAAAGTGGGGCCTTGAGGAGCTATTTTAATGTGTCTAATTTATTCTATCCTCATTGCTAATGAGGACTCGCAAATTAAACTTTCATTTCATGAAAATGTGGTATAATGTTGATTTCTGTTTCTCCCTTATGTGTGTTTTAGATTCAACCATCCCCATGGCATCAACTTCTTTCTACATCTTTGTCTCATCTCCTGATTCAGTTGTCCCAACAGACAAGTCATACTTTGCTTCTGCCACAAAAGGTTTTCATGCTTGCTTTCACCTCAAGGGTTCTCCTTTTCCATTTCAAAGAGCTCAGGACAAGGTCCTAACCTCCTGTTCTTCTTGCTCCATGCCGGTAGAGGAAAACTAAGACTCCATCACCCTGAATCAACTTCCAAATAATTCAGGAGATACTGCTGAAAAATCAAACAGTTTTGATAGCAGAAATCTCCACATTTCCAGTGGGAGTTGGAGGAAATTTCCTCTGTAGAACAGTACTTTAGTGCCCTGCTCAGCCTTCTGCTGGAGGCCCGTTCTTTATGGATACTACACTGAACACCATGGTCTTGGAGATGAAAAATGTAGTTCTGTGCCTCCAAGGCAATATAGGTATTGTGGTCCAGGAGCTACAAATTATTAAAATGCAGGTGGCAATCATGGTTAATGTCATTCAGCATCTGATCAGACTCTGGACAATGTCCTCCAAGCATTAAGGATGCCTCTATTCACTTCTAATTCTCAGGATGACTACACCAGTCTACTTTCCAACTTTGTGCCTTTGTTCTGTCATAATATGTCACACAGGCCATCAGATTTCATTTAGAACGTTCAAGTAATTACAATCAGAAACACAGAGCTGTTCAGTTCTCTTCCTGAAAATAAACTTCTCACATCTTGTCCTTCGCGCTTTGTTACTACTGAAGCTATTAGCATGTCCCCATTGTTCAAGAGTTTAAGAACTCACTGTGTGTACACGGCAAATATTTGCGCAGTCATATCTGCCTGGGTGTTACTTGGCTATCTGCACATTCATCTGTATTTTTATCTGTGAGTTGTCCCTGCATTTCCCAATAATCCGATCTTCTCATAAACAGAAAAATAAAGATGTCTTACCAGATAAGCATCAGGATAGCAGTGGGTAAATACATTAAGGGATAGTATGAAGGATGCCCATGGGCAGCTATAGGAAATAGCAGGCAAGAGGTGGAAGACTGAGGATCAAAAGCTAAAAAGGACCCAAGTGAAATATCTATGAATATGTTTATTGCATCGAGAGGGAAACCACGACCATAAACTTGGAAATATTCTGTGCAATACAAAGCCTGATTTATAACAACTCTAAACAAGTCTCTGCTTCTGTAAGTGATAGACTTCTTAATGCATTATTTTACAATTTGTTTTTCATACCACAGACTAAATAGACTCTGAAGCACTGTGGTTTACAATCCACAGCCTCACCATCCTTTTACAGCAATCAGAAATTTTCCTCCTGGCAGCTTGCCAGCATATGTTCTGAATATCTTTATAAAATAACTGGCAGCTTCTTCCCTGACTACAAAACCAAAACGGAATAGATTAATTTTCCATTATCATCAGAGTGAACCTGTTGCAAGGGCAAAGGACTGATGCAGGAATGGTTGCTGACCTCTCCTAGAAATTGTACAGTATCCAGTGAACTGTGCAACCAACCCAAACAGATTTTGCTACCCTACCACAGCACTGATAAACTAAATCAACTCAACAATAACTAAAATAGATGGTTTAACTTAATTCTGCCAGCACAGTTCAGATACAGGCATGAAATTAACAATCCTGTGAACTATAGGAACAGCTCTGCCTTAAAGTTCTTGTTCTCACTCTAAGATGTTCTCACTCTTAGAATATGTTCTCACTCTTATAATAATGTCTCTCCGAAGCAGACACTGGTGACATGGTCTCTGTAGAATCTTAGCCAGAACTTAAGACATCTCCTCAGGCAGGTCCCTAAGCACACACAAATAACCTGACCTTCAGTGAAGCAGAATGCATACACTGGCACAATGATGTGCTGAACTGCCTAAAACCTTCTTCTTTCCATGACAGGGGGTTTGCAGCAGAGAAAGGAACTGAATCCTTCCAGCAAAGGGCATCACCAATATGATTCATTGAGGTTGGACAGAGCTGAATGGTTGACTCAGAGATCTCTAAAAATACCCATGCACTGAAGAAAACAGAGGTTGTAATTCATACATGACATCCTTCCTTTTAAGCTAATATTTAGCTGATCAACAATATATAGAGGAAACAAGGGCTTCTGTATACTGTCTAGCAGAGGCAGCACAGGGCAGAAAGTCTGAATGCTTGATTTTTTGTGTGTGTGTTAACCTGGTCTGTGAAAAAATCTTCACAAATAAAAAGCTCTCCCTGCATTTTAACCACAACTCCAGTATACTTCACTTAACGTAAAAGTCGTCCCTGCAATTCTACTGAAAGTACATTTCATTCCCTGTTGTGAGCTGTCATATAACATTGCTGAGAGACAAGTGAATTTAACCCCAGAAATAGCGAAGTTTCAGCTATGGCTAAGGTACAATTTGTATCGTTATTTAAGCACTTTGGGATCTATTAGGAGAAGAGGTATTGATGTGTAACAAAGAACATTACAGAAACAGAGGACCTTTATAGAGAAGACCCTGCCTCCCACCCTCTCAAAATTTTGTACCAATTTCAATCCCAAAGTGTCCTTTCAGATAAACAACTTTTGTATTACATAAAGGTACCAGCTACACTCAGCACAAAACATAACTTGTCACAATGTTTTATATTATCAGTGGACCAATTAAACATTATTCCACACCAAATGAATGACTTTCCTTGCTAAAGGGTGTTCAGTATGCCAGGGCAGCTGCAGATTTTGCTCTGCCCCTTCCAAAACAGCCAGGGATGCAGAACCGCAGTGCTTCCCTTGCACACACAGTGCCATGGCGTCTGTAGACATTTACCCACAGCAGCTCTGGGGCCGAGCCGTGCCTCCAGGCTCTTCTGCTGGACATCTTAACCTCTGTGGCTGGAGGTGTCTGCCCACACAGCACTGGCTGCTGCCTTGGAAGGCAAGACAGAGCCTTGAGGAGAAGGGGAGAGAGAGAGAACAACAAGGGGTTCGTAGATTTATATGCCAAATGAAGACAATCAGCTCATGGTGTCAAGGGCACTGAAGAATACACATGATGATAGCAGAAGTTCATCAGCTGGAGAAGCTGAGAACAGGGAATAGGAGTGGATATGCCAATAATAGACTCAATGTGGCTGATTTCAAGTGGCAGCTTAAACACTGTCTGATAAAGGACTAATGGGAGAATAAGTGACTGGTGAGATTTGTTTGGAAGGCAGCGCTCACAGAGAGAGGATGGATGGGCCCCAATCATCATGCTTCGGTGAAACAGACAACTGCTGTTAATCAGAAGCTGTCTGGCACTGATGAATATGTTAAAATCTACTGTGGGCACATTGCCTTCCTCCTTCCTTCTACCCAGAGGAGCAGCTAGAAGGTTTCTGCTCTGGCTGTTGCTAGCGTCTAAAGCTTTTTACATTTATAAGGTATGACCCCTGTGGAAGATTTGTCTGCCGAAAATTTGGCCTGGCCTCCCCCTAGCCATAAATGTGCCAGAAATAAATCTAAGTAACCCCCATCAAAAGGGAAGGACATGGGGATGTGATGATGTATAAAAGATGAAGAGCAAACAAGCATATTACTCCGATGCTGGCCTTTTCTCTCTCTGTTAAAGTAATGAGCCAGTCATGGTTGTGGGCAAACAAACAAACAAGCAAAACACACAAAAACCCAGACCAACCAACCAAGCCCCTGCCACACACACACACAAAAAAAAAACAAAACCAAAAAACCCACCCCAGACAGCCTGTTCTTCTGCAGCACAGTTTTCCCTTTCTAATCTTAAACTATGGGCAAATATTTTTGTTCAATACTCATCTTTCTCCATGACCCAATTTCCACCTCCTCCACAATTTAGGGTATTTTGGCAGATGCCTGTAATTTTTATGAATTAAAGTAAATGTCAGAAGGAAATCTGCTCCTCCCATCACTTTCAAAGAGCTAGAAATAAAACCCCATGTCTAAGGTTACAAAGCTCAATGCTCCATTTTGGAACATTGCTAGAACAAGTTCACTTAGCAGCTCCACATTAAAAAAAGGATTTCCAGAAGAGCTTCTGAATTCCTTCAAATCAAATCAAAGGACAACACAAGCTATATCCCAATGTCATTTTTACAAATGCTTTTCCCATAACAGCCTCAGCCTGCACACTCATTGTAGCACCAGTTCCTTAATGCTGTATACTTTTTCAGATAGATTTGTAACTGTAGAAGTCTTGAAACAGAATTTTTAAAGTCAAGCTGGTTGCCAGCAGAGCTAGCTGTACTGCATTGATCCCAAACCTCAAGACTGGGTAAGAAAAAAACCCTATTTGGTGGTTGGAGGTTCAAAGCTACAGAAACAGGTGCAACTTTGTACCTATTCTTAGGAGTCTGATGGGGTGGAGATGAACTCACTCTCACCAGCCCCACTTTTTTCTTTCTTTAGTTTCTCTTCCAAGCCAGTTCCTGCTCCATAAAATGCAAGGAAAATTACTTTCCCCAGCTGGACCAGAACCTTGTACTTCTTAGCCTCTTGTCCCTTTAAAGGCAGCAGTTTTGTCACTATGAATACTTTCTGGGATCCATAGCAGCTCTCTTCCAATGCCTGCAAATGATTCCTTGACTTTGGGTCCTTTTTGATATGAGGGAGGGGAAAAGACTTGGCAATAGGGAAAAGAGGAAAAGATAGAAGACAGAAATATTTCCCCAAACAGCATGATGGGATGAAAGGGCACAGATGGAAGCAAGGATTCCAGCCCTGCAATTTATTTGGAGGGTTCCCTTCCCTTCTGCCCCTTAGCATAGTGAACTTTATATGCAGCCCTTGATTTGAAGCTCCCAGAGGAGCTGACCACTTCGGGATCCCTCAAGACACTATAATGGGATAAATTGTTACAGCAATGAGATACTATATTTGTTCTACATATTTGAAAGCATATAGAAGCTACAGATAACAGAGACTATTTTTTAAAATAAAACATGTATTTTGAAATTCTTATTTAATAGTGTTGGACTACAACTTCTGAAAAAAATAAACAAACAGTGAGCCTGCAATACCGAATGAACATTTCTAGTCTCAAGATTAATTATGTTAATGATCTAAGCAAAGTTAATCTCCTCTAACTCAGACAAATTAGTGTTTCCATGTGGCTCATTAATCCTTGCCTCTTCATCTGAAGAGGCCATGCTTCATAGGACCAGTGTATGCAAAAGAATAGCATGCCAGGAATAGCTCAGAGTGGAAGTGCTGAGAACAGTAGAAATGTTGCCTGATTTTATCTAGACATCTAAGGTAGCATTTCATGCTCTGTTCACCTTTTGTTTATTTTCCCCTGCTTTAAAGTAGCCCAGGGTATAGCACCGAATACTGTGATCTGCTGCAATCCCACTGAGACTCAACTTCAAAATTTAAGAAACAGCCACATATCAAACACTTCGTTAGATGAAGTGTTCTTCTTCCACCTGGACAAAGGAGGAAGGAACCAAAGTGTCTGCAAATCTAATAACCTTGCCACTGACATTCATTCATTAATAAGACTTAAGAACCACCTTGCTGACAGACCTTTGCATATGGTTTGAGTAAAAGGGGACAACTGAAGAAACGTCTTCTGAACACTTTTAGTCTTCCTTCAGGGGCTGGGCTGTCCTGTCCCTGCCAGCTAACCCAGGTATAACTCCTTGAGAAAGGCGCAGCCCAGCACTGAGCTCAGATTCGCTTCCGAACAACCACTACCTGTGTTTTACTTGCTTACTCTGAGGATGTGCCTTGGTTATAATCCTCAGCTGTCTGTACCAATGCAAGCAATAAGCACAGACCAGTCAAGGTGCTGCTTTGCAGGGTGCCAAATTTACAGCATAATTAAGTTACACTTGTGATAATTTTCAGTACTTGTCTATGATCACACACAAAACCTGTGACAAATCAAGGAATTGACATGTTTGTTGTATTAGGCTTCAGGATCTAGGCTGGGTATCATCTCCCTTTCCTCATAATCCCTCCTGATTTAAAATGACTTTACTGCTCTCTCAAGGTGTTTGATCTCTGAGGCCTGAAACGCTCAGTGTAGGTGCCACCGTTCACAAATCAATTGTTACTGTCACATATGATATTGATTCCTGCAGTGCAGTCCCTAGGAACAACAGACACAAAAATGCCAATTTTCATTACTAAACAAAGCAGAAGATTTATTTGTGATTAGATGACAAGAGGATGTTTACCACCAGCTACCTTCTGGGGAAGGAAGAAAAAAAAAATTAAAGAAAAAAGAAGAAATCAAATGTCTTCACTTTGCAAAAGGTACAAAAAAACCTTAGAGACATCAGGTATATCCAGCTGCATTATTTCTTCCACACTGTTGAAATAATTGCTATGTAACATATAAATATATATAAACACACACTGTTGTGCCACAGCAACTTACCCCTATGAATGCAATTTAGGCTAATGAGAGGGAGAAATGTGACAGGGTGATTTTCCAGTGCATTCCCTTGAACTCCCCTGTGCTACACAAATTTTGATGAATTTTAACTGGATCCTTTTATGCCCTCAGTCATCGCTGTGTCCAGGCATCTCATTGGCATCATTGAATTTAGCCTGACAAAATACTCCCATGTGGGAAGTGTATCTTCATAGAAAACACAGGGAGATGAGTGGAGCTGAAATAATAGGACCAAGAACTGCAGGGAGGGGTGTTTGTCAGCAAAGACAAAAAACTATGTCTACATCTCCAAGCCCCTGACATCACCCCCTCTTGAAGGGCAACCCATACTAGGACAATCACATCATCTCCTGGCAAAGAACTGAAGAGCAATTTCTCTTCTTTTCCCTGTTTTGGCCACTGCTCTGACACTTTTTCAGTCCTAGCTCCACCAGCAGCAATGACCTTCCTTTCAGACCCCTGTTTCCTGATGCCCTGGCTCAAAGAACTGTGTTACGCCATGTGTTAGGGGCACTGGTGCAATAAGAGTTCAGTGATCATCTGCCTGGTGGTGACAATGCCACCCCAGATAGGGTGACAGCAGCAGCACAAAGGAGAAGAGCAAATTTTCTCTTCATCTGGTCCATCCAACGTGATTTTTGTTAACATCACCGCAGGCAGCAACAGCAGACTCTGCAGGTGGGACACAGGGCTGTTCACCTTCCCATTTCTCCAGCTCTGCCTGACCTGCAGCAGGAGATGCGACTGCAGCCCACACAGTCAGGCTTTGGTGGAGGTAACCATCGCAGGCAGGGAGGCTGTGCAGACATCAGTGCGTGTGGCTAGCTAATGGTATGACACCTGTGGAGACAGCTGCACCTCCGCGTTCTCGTCACAGATATTTCCTTTCTGTGGTTTAATCTACCTAGGGTACGTCCGTATGGGTTGCACCTTGGCTTCCTCACACTCTGTAGAGAAATCTCAGCCATGTTACTGTGGGTGAATTGACACAGCATGAAGTGGCAATGCTAGAGACACTAGTGACTTGCTGGCATCAGTGCACCAACCACTTCCACCAGCAGCAATGCGTGGGCGAGAGGCATTAAGAGCTGGCTACCACAGAAACAACCACTGGGGATGTCCTCTTGGTTCTGGATCCAGTGACATCTGTAGTCCCTGACTTGGATCACACGTCACACCAAAAGTTTTTTCCATGATCTCCTGTTTCTTGGTGAACCAGTGAGATGCATGGAGGTTGCGGGGCACTATTCAGGGAAGGAAAGCTACTCAATTTCATGTCTTCTCTTCTGCTGGAAGGGCAGGTAGAGAAAGCAAGAGGAAAACAGGTTAGATACACTTCAGCTCTTGCTAAGAGATAGAGTACTCCAGGCAGCATTCACACAGGTTCTGATTCAGCTCAGAGCATGGTTGCAGGTGTTGCGATGCAGTCCAATGCTGTGTGAATGGCAACATCTGAGTCACAAGAGATGTAAAATGCAGTCTGCACATCCAATATGGCTTCCTTTCTGAAAATAACGTTGCTTGTTTGGACTAGCAACATCAACAAGGTATGCCTGTCAATAACAATTAGGAATAGACAATATTTTCATGCAATCACAGATCCTTGTGCTGACCCTTGAGCTGCATCATGAAGCTATTTCTGAGACTGTTAAAGCACGAGGAACATTTTCCTGAACCCATTTTACTGGAAAATTATGTGCAGGACATTACTTTGGAGATCTTGAGACCCCTGCATTTAGACTTCCATTTTTCCTTTTAAGACATCACTGATATTAATTCAGACCGAATCTTATGTGCAAAAGGGATGTGATTTGCAATTGGAATAGGCCAGATGGTGTTCCCAGTGGCACCATAAAAAATATTCTCCCTACACAGCCATGGTGCAAAGGGCAGAACAAACCCTGGACTTCTTTTTAGAGTCACTACCCCAGGTCCAGGTAACTGTGTAACCGATCTTGGTTTTAGATGGGTAATTCCCACCTTTCTGTACCTTGAAGTGACTTCAGTTAGAAAAGCTAAATTGCATTTTGTTACTACGTGTTTTGCTGGCGTTTATTCTACTGTATAAGAGTGTCATGTTCCCAGGTCAGCTGGTGACATTGCACAGATGTACAGAGCAAGTTAAGAAGGGGAACACTCTTGCCAGAGGGGCCTCAGATCCACGGTTCCCAGAGTGTGGCAGACAAGCCCTCATGGACTTCAGATGGCTTTGATTCAGACCTTCTGTGTTAGGTGTGTCACAGGCTCAAGGTGGTTCCATTAAGCCCTGGGTCAGTTTTCAGCAATCTAACATCCCTGGTGGGACACCATGTCATCTTTAACACTCTTACTCTGCATCACTTTCAAACTGAAGCTTGTAACTAGCTTTAATCATCAGAAAAGGCAAGTTGTATTTGCCTTTTTGGAACCACTCATATCTCAGACCACAAAGAACATTTAAAAACAACCTCATTGACTTCAGATCAGAACATCCAAGTCAAGCAAGATAACAGAGAAGACAGTAGGCTCCTTGATTTTGCAAGAATTTGCAAGAGAAGCCCCAGCCTGAGTGAGTAGTTCTAGCCTCTGTGAGATGACAGGTGAATCCCATGAAGTGTATAAAATATGCATCAAAAGTTAAAGAAATTCCACAGCAGAAGATTCTTCAATAAGCACCTCATCTTGCCAGGACTGGTTTGGCATGCTGGAATCAGCAAGAGCACAGTCTGGGTCAGAAGGCCTTATACATTTATTGAATGTAAAATCAAACAGCTTGACTAAGGGAATTTACAAACATCACTGGTTTCTTGGGCAGAACCCACCAGTCCCCTGTCAAAGGAGAAGGGCTCAGCCAGAGCTCACCAAGTTCACAAGCAGTGCTAGGAGAGCACATAGCCAACTTGGACTCAAGTGGTTCATCTGCTGGAATATAACATTAACAATCTGCAAGAGTGCAGTCCAACTGCCAGCTCTCTTTTAACTCAAGCAGCAAGGCTTCTGCAATTTGGGAACCTCAGTCCCTCTTCCATAGCTCAGAACCACCAGCCTATGGTGCACATTTTGGACAGGATCTTTAAGAGGGCTTTGTGTTGTTCAGGCTTTGGTCTGTAGAAATACAAGCAGGTGTGCATCACAGAAGTTAGGTAAGTGCTAGATGCTCTGCAAAACTCCACCTTTACAGTCTGCAGCCAGTGAGTACTGCAAAAATTCAAAGACATCTTGCCAAATGCTTAAAAAACATTTCTTAATTTGATCTGAAGTTATACCTTATGTCAGCATAGCATCAAGGATTCCTGCAGAAACAGTTTCTAGGCCAAGCCACTTTTGAGATAGAGCCTGAGAAAGAAGGATTTGCAAAAAGCAAACAGTACAGCTGATATTAGAATTTCACTCCAACAAAACAGCTTTAAATTGCCAGAAATGTGGTTTATTGGCCACACATCACACAACCAACCAACCAAGAAAATGGACTTTGTTACCAAGGGGATTTAGAAGGCTTCAAAATTGGATGCAAAGCTAGTTAAAATCATTATCACATAGACGTTGCCAATTCTCCATGCTGTACATACGTGTACACAAGTTGTGTGGTCACAGGCGCTAACTCACTGAGGGAAATTATAAGAAAGTATTCCACTTCTGCAGAAACGTTTACTTCAGAGGCACAATGTTCTCTCAACAAAAAGGGGTTATGCTATACATGATTAAGAGTCTCTCATTATACCAAAATTCAGATATCGCAGCTCTTATAAAAATTGGTCTCTGACAACACCCGAGTTATTTAATAGTACTTGGCATATTAGTAGCACACACAATATTAGCAAAAGTGTGAAAGTCATTGCTAAATAATCTGTGTAGCTTTATCAACGAGCAAACATTGCAGATGCATGGCAGCAAAAGCTTTTCGCAACACGCTTCACATATGTGAGCGTGCATAATATTTTCAAATCTTCTTTCTCTGAGCTGTGTCATCTCCTTGTAAGATGGACCTGTCTAATATTGGTGGAAAAGCCTTTTGGCTAAGGGAAAAGGCTCCCTTTCCGATAAGCTTTAACAGGGTGAGCAATCCTCATTCGTAACACAGTCTGGGCTTGTCCCCATTTATACACGTTTTAACTGTTAGACAGAAAATAAACAGCATGTTTTAAGGAGCTCCCACTTTCAAGGTCATATGGCTTTGAGCAAAGTCCATTAAGGAGCCACTTGCAAGGCTGAGTGAATCAGTATCCTTGCCTAAAGACCTGCACATTATCTGTTTGACATATATGCATTGGTAGGTTTAAGACATACATGATATAGAGGCAAAGTAGTCCACTCTTTGCTTTCTAATGTGACTGGGAAACGCTTCATTTAGCAAGACTTGAATCTATGTCCTTTAGCCTAAGGACAGTCTGAAGCCTGTGCCTGCCCTAGAAGATTAGGATTTATTTTCTGGAACAACATAGCAAATACCCTTAGTTCAGAGTCTTCCCATTGATGACCAGACTTGCTGTAGATCATAGCACTTCATATAGACAAAACTGATATTTGCACTGGGAGCCTTGAAGAAGCACTAAGCAGCAAATCTACCCACCTGACCTAGAGCTAGCCACAAATTTTAAAAAGGTGAAGGGATGTGAAGAAGGATATCCTTCAGTGAAAGACGCAGCTTTTCAGCAAATAGGCTCATTTTCTTAGTAATAACACTTCTTGGGTGAGTGTCCTGGTTTTGTTAAAAACAAGTTTCTCTTTCAGTGAATTTTGCCTGTCAGCTAAAGCCTTCATATTAACTGCATTTTCCTGGAGAACCAGACACATGTTTTGGTAAACCTAGCAATGGAATGCGAACTTATTGATAAGCACAGATGGACATCTCGCGAGAGGGGCAACGAGAAACCGGTGACCAAGAAACTGACCAACTGTGTATAACATTCCATTCACGTGAATACTTCATATAAAAGTGGGAGATCACGAGGATCTCATTACCTTTTTCCCTTCTGCTTATTGCCGACATTAGGAGAGGACCTTGCTGGTCATCCCTGCGAACTGAGGCCTAGTGAGAGGCTGAATCCAGCTCCAATTGGCTGCAGAGTCTAATCCAGGACTTTGGTTGCCGGCTCTGCAGTTGCTGAGAGTTTCAAGATTGGTTTTGTATATTTTGTATTATTTTCTCTATTCTTATTAGTAGCATTAGTAAAACATTGTTAATTTTTCCAACTCTCTTCTCTCTGTCCTCCTTTCCCTCCCGATCACCTGTCCTGAGTGGGAAAGGGGGAGAGGGAGGGGCAAAAAGGGGGGAAGTGGGGGGGAAGAGGGGGTTAACAATACATCTGCCAGGGTTTTATTGTCACCCCGCAATCTTAACCCTCGACAGGTGAGTATTATGGGCTGGAGCTCAAACTGGATGAATATGATACATTTGGATGTGGTGTTGTTGGGCTGAAGTTTTGAGTTGTTTCTTTTGCTTTGTTTTTAAGACATTACAGGAAAGACTCAGAGCATTCTGCCATGGGTTGAGAGGTGCCCTAGACTGACTTTTGCAACCTGACAGTTGACTAAGCTACATCAAAAAATGAGTCATAATGTTTTCAAACGGAAGCTCTCAGTGGCTGTTTCATAGCACCAGCCATCTGACAGTGCGCTGCCCTTGCATCATCACAGGAGATATATTGGCCCATTATTGGCTTAGAGAATGATCCACCAGAAGTTTATACCTGATCTGTCTGGGCATGCCAGCCAATGCCCTTACACAGAAGATCAAAAGCCCTTGGAAATATTACTTTGCACATTGGAAAACACACTGATCCTATTGTGTGTGGTCAGCTGAGCTCACTCAGGGCTGGAATAAGGCAAGAAAGACTCCACCACGATGACTGTGTGTGTGTCTGAGCCCACTCCTACCAAGCCAGACTGGGAGATCCACCACTGCGATCCCTGGTGTTACCAGTGAGGGGAAGCCTTTCCAGCTCAGGCACCCAAACCATAAGAAAAGGCAGCGCCTGCTCAAGTTCAGAGAATAAAACACTTCTGCATTCATGGGAAGCATCACCCACAGAGAGAATAATCTGCCCAGAGGGTGACAGAGCCTGTGCAGTGTCACCAGAGCAAGAGCAACAGTACATTCTCCTCTGTGTCCACCAGCCAAGAAGCACTGTGGCCCTTGCATTCAGGAGCTCCAGTCCCAGGTGGGTATTGAATGCTAGACTGCAGGAAAGAGTCCTCTAAGTGAAATGAAAGATTCAGCTTCTCCTTTGCTTTGCCCTGCTGGTCTCCTCTCCCCCCTGCTCAGCAGTGTGGCAGGACACTCTGAAAGCCAGGTGCTTCTTGACAACCAGTGACATGATTTACATTTCCATGGCACATTTCACACTAATGGATGCCAAAGGACACTTCAAACTATCTTTTGTAGAGAAAGTCTTATACCCAAGTTATGATAAAACACTGCAGCACATTAATATCACACAATAGCCTCATGGCAAGTAGCAAAAATGACTATCAAAGGTAGCTATGAAGGGAATTTTGGGGGATGAATGCACTTTCTCACATTGGTCCAGCCAGAACAGCAGAACCAATATCATCCCTGTGCTTACAAAGGCACCTGTGGAGGTCTTAGTTTTGTATCTCAGAAGATAATGTGTACTGGAGCCAAAAATCATATAGAGAAACTGGAATTAGTAATAAATCAGAAAGAAATGAGTTCCACTTACTGGGTCAGCCCTTGCCATGACCTGTCATAGCCTATGTCTTCTTGTCAGCACTCTCTCATCAGGCTCATAATGACTTATGATGAGATCCCAATGCAGCTCAAGGCAGCGTGACTGGATGCAGGGGGCTAATCCTCTGCCAGCGTACACTGACGAGATGCCACTGAAGCTGATGAAGCGGTATCAATTTACAGCAGCCGAGGATATGTCACATAAGGCAATCAGACTTTAAAAGAAATGTGATGGCAAGAGTCCTAAACATTTTCAAAACACTGCTGTCAGAACAAATCTCAGAGTACAAAGCCCTTCTTTGAGAAGTCAGAGACCCAGATGGGTTGCTGGTTTATTTTATCCTGCCTGGAACACTATGCTCCATCTCTCCTCCTTTCCAGTTATTATTATTCCTGTACCCTAAAACCCTACTGACAGAAGTCTCTGGTATCATGTCAGCCCCAAAGCTTGGCTTAAAACTGGCCAAATATTTTGCTAAGCTTTCTTTCCCCTCCTGCCTTGGTTTCTAAAACTGTAGCTTAAAACATTTATTTTTCATTCTGTCTATGAAACAGGCAGTTTCAAAAGAGACAGAAAAACAACCTGTAAAAGGCAATTAATAAAAATGCCAGCACTCCCAAAACTGTTCAGAACACTTCATTCAACAAGGCTTTGAGACAGAACAACAGCAAAGTTGCAAAATAGCATGTGACAAAGCAAAACCCAAGGAAATGCCAAACAATAACCTGCATTTCTTAATATCTTTTATCCAAAGTGCTTTGCAGACATATACGCGTATTACATAGGGATCATTCATCTAAATCTGAAATATAGCTGCTTTCCCATCAGAACTGTTATATAACAGCATCTAATAAAACTACATAGCAGAGTCAGAGAGAGGAAAATGAAGAGTAACCATTCTAGTCGAATTACAGAACAAATGCCAAGTCAGCAGAATACTACTTTTCTCCAGGTGAAATTTAGTGGAACATTGAGGATTACATTCAAACTCACGTGGAAGATGTTACAGCATCACTAATGACTAAGCTTTTGGGTTTACCTCTAAATGAAAACATAATACCCCCAGCAGCAAAATGCCTCTAACACAGTGTTAGAGAGGGCCCAGGTGCTATCCAGTGAGTCATCAACATCCATTTCTGAATCACCTGCATTTCCTCAAAGATCTCCCAGCTGACTATCAATCAGTAAAGCCCACTGAAGATCAATATTTCTCATGAGCCAGCATGATCATAGCCCCAGCACAAAACCACTTCTAACACTTCTGTTAGGTCAGAAGCCCTTGGTGTGGTTTCTGAAAGAGGTCACTCAGGCCACAGGATGCACTTGGTTACTTTAAAGACTGTGGTTAACAGCACAATGGAAATGAAACCCCTCATATACCACTGTGATTGCATGGAGCAGGGAGGGATTGTATTTCTGCTTGAGGATTGCACTATCTAGTTAAGATGCACAATCCCTCAAAGCTACTGGACCTTAGAGATTTGCACAGAAGTTGCTGTCAGGCCACCACACTCATCCAGGAACTACAATCTTAGTCATTACTATTAGCATAGAAACTCACTGTTGCACTCTGCAGCACAGAGCACATGTTACAGACAGGAGCTTTGCTGTTAGGTGGCTCTTCATTTTCCTCATTGCCTGTGAGTGCACAGCTTTCACTTGTTTGCATCATAACAAATCTCACATATTCAAATGACCAGCATTTTGTGTATAAAATGCTGGTGATGGATGCCTGGGGGAGTTAGCTCTGCTCAAAAGCCTTAATTCTTGTTGTTTGCTGTTTTGAGCCTCAAAGTGCGTGAAGTCATAATTGGTTCCTGCTCCAAAGCTTTCCTTTTCAACTAAAGGCTAGAGACATTAGCGTAACACCATCTTTGTGATTGCGGAGCTTAAATCTATTCCACAGACCGAGGGCAATACCCTTTCAACAGGGATTTCCTTTATCTTACAATACACAGCGCTTCTCAATGGTCCACTGCAGCACTGGAACCAGAACTCCTCTTGTAGGTAGCACCACATGCCTCTTCATGCTTTCAGCAGGCTTGGAAGGTGTAAGAAACACAGAACAGTAGAAATGTAGAGTGTGATTCACCCTTCCTCCCAACTAGAGGATGGCTAGTCAAACCAGTTTGTGTCCTTTTCCCAGAGAAAGTTGCACAAAAAATTTTTAGAGGTGAGAAGTGAATACTCATTGCTGATAAGAAACTACTGCTGGCTCAGAGTGAGGTGCATCCCCTGCAGAATCAGTTTCACTTTCTGCCACCTTTGTCTGTCCTCGCCTCCTCCAACCTCGCAGCAGAATTACAAGAAGGCTGCAGGCATACTTGCCTCTTTTCTTTACACTGTCTGTTTCTCTTCCTCATTCACAGACATATCAATAGAGTGACTGTTTTCCATGGTTAAAATTATATCCCCAGACATTTTAGACCTGTAGCCAAAGCAGATTTGAGTAGTCGGAATTCACCTTTGAAGAATAAATAAGAACATGGAGAGGTGTTTGAATCAAAGTTTTCTCAATCAAAGGCTGGAAATCTCCAGCTACGTCTTGAGAGACTTGATCTGGAGATAAGAGAGCCCTTCCAATTTAAGGAAGAACAAGAAGAGTATTGAGCAACTACTGTGTGACTCTTTCACCTCCAAGTCCTCCTATAATTTCTCATCTCCATGTGGCTTTTTTGTTTCTAAGAGCCACCTCTTTCCAAGCCCTTTACTGTGGTATACCATCCTGAACACAGAAAATACCTCCTCAAACCAGGGAGCTTACTGAGACAGACCCAAGTAAGTCAGTCAGTCAGCACCAGCTGATAAGGAATAATTCAATACAGCCTATTCTGCAGTCTCTGGCCCTGGGACACTAATCCAGAGGCTAATAAAGCAGTAATCCCTTGCTGATCTGCAGGCTCCATTTCCCCTGCTCAGCCCCACATCATTACTCCTGGTTATATCTGCTCCCACCACCCTCAATCTCCCTTCCCTCCCTGCTCCCCCACCTCGTGCCATTCTCACCGGTGCAAGATTGTTATAGACACCTTTCAGGACCCACCAAATGGAGACATTCATACTCAGGTATTTCAGCTTTGCCTCCTGAATTATTGCTATCCCAAAGCACGGGCTATTTCATTTGCTTTTTGAGCTGGTGGGATCAAGCTTGTCTCAGAAATGCTCCTGTACCCCAGCATGGGAGCTGATTCTGATTCCCAGGGTGCTGCTGAGAGCTTCTATGGGGAACACCATCACCTCTGAAAATGGTTTGCCCCTCACCTGCCCCAAGAGGGCAGACGTACAAAGGAGCTGACAGAAGGTCTCAGTTACAACATAACCATCCCCATTTACCCTGCCAGCTGCTCATTCATCTAGGACAGGAAGCCGTAAGTCGTGCTATGGATCAGACAACTCACCAGTTCTTTAAATCTCCCTGTAAGCATCACTGGCAGCCACAAGTTAAGGAGGGAGCGGGGGAAGGAGACATGCAGCTCTCTGGCAAAGTGTGGGACTGCTGTCCCAGGCCAAGCCCCTCTCCACTTTGGTCTCCCTGTGGCAGCTACCAGATGCTACAGAGAAGGTAAATGATGCAGAAGCACTGATCTTCTGTGTTAGTCTGATCATGCTCCTAATAAACAGAAATTAACTGAGGAACTGAAGAATAAGTTTTAGCATATTATTAGTACTCATTATTATTTTTTCTGAAACCTCTGGATTTACTTATTCATCTCTCATTTTCTCACTCATGCCCAGCCTGAATAAATCTTACAGAGATTCTGGTTTTTATGCTGGGGCAGGGAGTTAGTTTTACAGGGTGCTTTCACCTAGCAATGATCTGGAGCTTAGTTCCAAGCTTTCCATCTTTTAATTTAATCAGATGTCCTTTGAATAAGGTGCTGTATTTTAGGCACCCCTGAGAGGCCGATACAGGGAGAGATGAAATAGTTTCTTTTCCACCTTTGAAAAAGCACCTTTGGCTCACCACTAGCATTCACCCAAAGACACAAGAAAAAAAGAGCCTTAAGCAGATATAGGAAAAGAGACATCAAATGCTCCCCAAACCTATCAACTTGTAAGCACAATTTTTTTGCTTTCAGCAGGTGTCTCACAATGTTAAATACTTCTACTAGCAGTGAGTGTAAGAGTTGCAGGGTATGTTACCAGGTAGGCTGTCAAACAGTTGTGAGCTCTCCCTTAATTGAGGGGATAAGAAAGGCTCCTCACCTTCCACATGGATTTAACTTCACTCCTATTTTTAAAAACAAACCAGCACTTAAAGAGATCTGTGTGGTCTAAATCACAAATAGATTCAGGAAACACAATAGAGCCACACTGGTCTCTCTGTTTGGTAAAGTGCTATTTAAAGAGAACTAAAAACCTGACTGCAGTTCTTACTTTCCACCTGTCCCTCCTGCATCCCTTTCATCCTCCCCACTCTCCAAATGCCAAAGAAAATAGATGCACTATGAAGATCAACAGGTTGGGGTGTTTATGCTACTTCTTCCCTGATGGCTAAGAAGGAATACAAACATGAAAGCACGCACACAAGCCATAAACAACAGGACTCTCTTAAAGACATGCAAGACATCTCTCATGCCACATCTGCAGTAGCTATGTATGAAAATGACTGTAACAATAAAACCCCGTGTCTACAAGGCCTCCAACCCTCAGCGAGGCTTTTCAGAACTGTCCATTAGAGGTCACTAGCATCCAGTCACAGCAGGAGCCCAGCCCCTGCCCACGAAATCCCAGGCACCAGAACCTCCAGCTGAAAAAAATGTTACCCCCAGTCAAAGACACGAACCAAACAGAAAACACACAACCTTCTTCATCCTGTTGTGCCTGAGAAGAAAACCTTAGTGGGAAAAATGGAGCTTAGGAAAGCAGGTGCATATACCTTTGCCACACGTTTGAATGAGGGAACCTGGGGAGCCCACCAGCTACAAGGGTGAGCAAATGTTGCATTGTAGTGATCCAGCGCTCTTGGCAGCAAGCTTGGAGAAGTCATGATTTCTTAGACAAAGATTTAGGAAGGCAAGCTATGCCCTTGGTATTAAAACTGCCAGGCCATTCAGCCTTTGATTTCAGCTGCCAAGAGAGAAGCTGCAGAAGAGAATGGAGCTGCCGGCCAGGGTATGGGAGCTGGACACTGCTCCCTTCAGAGAGCCACGTCCCTGCTGGGCCCATCCACTCGCCCTCCATCCCTCCCCTACAGGAGGGAGCATTCCCACCACAGCCTGTGTGTGACACCAGCAGAGAGTAACTGTGCTGTGACATTGCGACACAACCCAGCAGCGTCTGCCCATCCTCGCTGAGGACCCACTGCAGCTCTCAACCAAAGCCTGTCCCCCTGCCACCCCACACATCCCTGCTGGCCCAGAGCTGAGTCTAGGAGGAAACCTGGTGACCTGGCTCAACCTGGGAGCACAGGTATCTGATGGAAAGAAACATCACCACATCTCGTGGCTTTTGAGAAAAACAAAAATGGGAATTTCCCCCCATCCCCCTATTTGCTGTGTTCTGTGTCTGGTAACCTGCCTACAAACACTGCAGTTACATTGGATCCCAAAGCAGGTGGGCAATTCATCAGCCAGCCGCATCCCTCCCCCACACCATTTCCTTCTGTTCTGCAATGAGGAGAATTTACCACCTCTCTTATTTCCTTGCCAAACACACAGGATCCTTGCAAGTCCATCCACAGAGCTCTTGGCTACCTGTTGTCTCTCAAGATGACATGCCTGTATTTGATGGCATTCTTGTGGACAGGACACAAGGTCTGCGATGGAGCTGCACTGCTCCATCAATGTATGGAGATGTAAAAGTCAGACTGTGGTGCCTTCTGACCCCATTGCCCACTCCTCCCTCTGAGAGACCAAAGCTGGGACGGCAGCCCCTCTACATGCCCCCCTTGCATCCATCCAGCTACTCCTACTCCCTTAGTAGTTCCTGTCCTTAAGAACCTGATTAACTGAGTTGAGATTACGGTCACAGGAACAGAATAGATTTGCTGCATCCTTGTCTATATGCTCTTCATGAAGCCTCAGCAGCGCATGGAGGTGGCAGCGAGCTGGAGAGCGGGGAAGGATATTTGAGTGCTGACTGGGCTGTCCTCCTGATGAAGGACAATGACAAGCCAGGATTCATCGTCTGCAGCTGCTCCCTTTTAACTGCTTATGATTAATATTTGCAGAAGGGAAGAGTGGAGAAATCATGAAATTATCTGTTATTTTTTGCGGCAGGTTTTCTTCCAGAGAAGAGGTCAGTCTGGCCACCCAGCCTGCCTCCAGCCTTCTCTTTATACCCAGCTGACAGAGGCACTGTGAGTTTGTATATACACACACATCTCACCTGCCTCAGTACTGACCTGCAGAAGGGTAAGGGAGGGGATCAGAGAAGTCAAAGGCTGATGAGTACACTGCTCAGTGCTGTATTGATTTTTTTGACTTGGCACTAGCAGATCCAAACTGAAGCCCAAAGCTGTTAAGCAGACCACTGCTGAATCTCAGCCTGGTGTTTATGGCTTGGTGTGCTGCTGACCTGGGCTGGACCCACAGCATAACTGAGCTTGAGATGCTTAATGCCTTCCCTCTAAGGACTGCTACCATCCCACACTTCACTACTACCAGGCAATCTGCTGCATTAACCAGACTCCGTGGGGGTCGTGCAATAAATCTGCCTTTACTTTGCATTTAACTTAATCCCAGGCACTGGCTGCAAGAGAAACCATAGCTGGCAAACCTCAGATCATAGATGAGATATGTCACAGCTGAAGCAGAACTCAGCTAGAAGAGATTCTCAGGAAAAAAAAAAAACAACATTTATTTTTCCACCTTGCTTCTTTACCCAACTCAGGAAAGGGAGGCAAAAATGTGAGAGAGCTTTTTTCTGCTCCTTCTCTTCTGTCTGAGTGGCACATCCCCTTGTACATATCTTTATTCTTTCTTGCTTTTTCAGGTTTTGCACACAGAAGCATGTTCTTGATCTCCAAGCTGCATTTTGCCAACATTTTGAAACAGTCCTCAAGGGGAAAGCTGGGCAGCCTGCTCTGCTGAGCCCTGTGCTTTAACAGCTGAGTTTACTCTGTTGAGCAGTCCCATGTGGGCAGCGGGGAGCAGGCTGCAGCTTTGTTCTGCCCTCAGCACCTGCCAGGATATTTGGGGTTTGGAAGTAAGACAGACTCCTGCTGGAGGAGCAGGTGAAGAAGCTGCTCTGTTATTTCAGTGCTCCCCAGCTTCTGAGATAGAAAATCCTTAGCCCCAAGGATATCTTCTCTCCCATTAGAGGGTGGCAACAATTCTCTAACAGGCTGAAATACAGCTCCTTCAAGATCCCACCCTTACTTTACAACTGACAAGCGACTACCCCTGCTCTCTAGTCACCACTGGGCATCACCCATCAGGTTTTTCCACCTTCTCCCCCAGGTGTGGAACCCTCTGTGAGCACAGGCATTTTGTGCAGCCACGGATGGATGCTGATGTTTTGTGGCGGATACACTTGACCAGCCCCCATGGTTGTGGGTAGGAGAGTGGTGGAGCATAAAGATGACCCTTTCTCAGAGGCTCAGTGGCTCGAAAGAGTTTTCCTCAAGGGGGGAGAGAGCAGTACAAGCACAGGCTTGTCCCTGTCAGCCAGCTTGTTCATCTTACTCCTGTCCAAGTGGGTGGGAAAGTGCTGTCTGCTTGCATTAAAGTGGTTGCACTGTTGATAAGCTGCAAGCAGGCAAAGAGTTCACTTGGGGAAAAACACAAAGCATGGCAGGGCAGGAGAGACTCTTTTAAAGCACTTTTGTCTTTTGATAATCGCAGTAATAAGACCTCTAGTGGAAAATCTATACCTAATAAAAAGTTTAACAAGTCCAAGGAGATATTCAAGGCTACTGAGACCAATTGGTAAGAGCCTGAGACTTACTCACCAGCCTTCAATATGTTAATTCACAGTGCACCTGAGAGAAGAACATGGCCCAAAGCTCCACAGAGTTATACAAAAGCATTACTACTGACAAGACCAGGTGAAAATTTCTGAAGCTGGTGGTGGTAGCAGCCACTGTTCTTTCAGGAGGAAAAGGAGAAAGAAACAGTTCAGCTATTCTGGAATAGGCAACTGCAAAAAAAAAAACCAACCAACCTGCCCGAATCAGCCTTGCAATCACCAAGACTGGTTAGCCTGAGTTTCCACGGAAAGCATTTCTACCAGTGGCTTAAAGCAAATGATGAGGGCAGTTTTGATGGAAGGGTGCAGAGAAAGGCAAAGGCAGCGGGACAGAAGCCAGGGAAGCAGCTCCTGCAAAACACAGAGCAAGCTAAAGGAGAGCTTCAGTGCAGAACACAGGCTAGGAGAGACACTTGGACTTTTGGGCAGCTGTGTTCATGGGAACAGGACCTTGTGTATGTTCCTTTACAATAAAAAGTGCTGCACCAACGACAGGCTTTGCTCCGTTATCACTTATCAATTTGTGCACTCCTGAGCTAGCCACTAAGTTCCAGAGGTGGCACCAGCTGCTGGAAGGATTCTGGGAGATGCTGCCTCTTCTCCTGCATCAAGCACCATGAAACAAACACTAGCAAGGGAGAAGGCTGGCAGCATAACTCGGGGTCCAAGGGAGATAGAGCTGCCCCTCATGCTCAGCATCTCCAGCTCCAACTCTAGGTCTAGCTGAGGCCATTGGCATAGGGGTGCACGCAGGTTCCTCTCCCACACTACTAAAAAACATTCTTAGCGCAGCAACCCCTTGGTCTGGTCACACACGCGTACTGCTGTGGAAAACACCTCACTACCACTGCTTGTACACCCATGCCTGACCTGCTCAGAAAATACCATAGCCAGTGCAAGAGTGGTTTTCAGTCCCAATAACAGCAGGAGCCAGATGTAGCACCAGGAAAGGAGTCTGCCAGACCCCTCCCACCCCCCACCGCACAGGCATATGCATAAACTTACCTTTTGCTCCTTCACTAACTGTTTTATCACCATAGCAACTGTAATCCTAGGTCATGCAGCTAGAAAATAAAAAAATACAGTGTAAATGAAGATACACACTATCGCCAAACACAGCCTCAGTGGCAAAATCTAATTTTCATTAGACGTAACAGTGGTTTTGCATAATTATACATATATTAATGCCCAACATGCCCATCTTCAGTTAAAATTCATGAATTCAGTCCTAAATAAAAAGCATTGCTCACTGCAGGGTTTTTTTTTTTTTTTTAAATAAGAAAATGTTTCTAAAAGCTCAAGTCACACTTGCACAGCTTTTTCTTAATCCGAAGATTAACAGGGAAAGCAAAACATAAAGATTAAGTCAGCTCTCAAGTAGGAACATGGTATAAAACATAACAAGAAACTTTGCTACTTCTACAGTACAAGGAGTGAGAGTGAGCAATAAAAAAATTGGCCAGATCCTGGAGCATACCTGGAATTGAGACCTAAGGGAAGCATCTCACCGCTTTTCCCATTGGCATTTGTGGTGAAAGCGACTCAGCAGCATTATACTGAGAAGCAACAAACTGCTGCAAGTGACTGAGCACAGGTTTGGCTGGCACCAGAATTTACTACATAACTTGAGGTCAGTACTTACAAGAAGAGGTTTATTTACTCTGACAGCACAGATATGAGACTGCAGCACCAAAGGACAGCCCTGGCCAAAAAAGCCTTATGAAGCAAAGAAACCCATCTTCTCTGTCCTTCCTTTTTTATTTGCTCCTACCACCTTCATGTTCCTTCTTTACCCACTAAATGCAAGTGACCTGAGCCTGGTACCCTATTCCCCTCTTCATTACCAAGTTTCCAGGTGGGCCTTATCTGAGTGATGAGGAGCCCTTCCTGCTGGTCACACCTCACCTTCTCTGGTCCTGCATGTGGGACAATGCCTGGAGGGTGGTTATCGTCACTTCAGGCAGCAGGGACCTGGGTATGTAGTGGCTTTGGGACCTCACAGCAAGCTCTTGGGTTGCAAGCATGCACACAGCTTTAAGGATGTTTGCAAACCCCTGACCTGGTGCATGCTGGACTTGATATTAAAATAAATGTGGCTTCTTTAGGATGTGCCGCCTCTTTAATTGTATCAATATCTTAGCCAGGGAGTAAAGGGAAAAGCTACTACCTAGGTTTGTCTCCATGGAGTCTTATTTAATTCCTCACTATGGACAAGGCAAGGAGGATTGTGACAAAGGGGAGAGGAGGACTGGTCCTGAGGGAAAGATTTGGGGCTGGAGAAGGAGCGGAGGATGGAAAAAGAGAGAGATGGCAAAATGGATAGAAAGGAAGAAGAAGAGATGGAGAGAGGTCTGTTCTAACAACAATGGCAATCCCTACTGGCTGTCAATCTCCAGCTCCTCTCCTCTCTGTGCTGTCATTAGTACACAGCAGGATGAAAAGAGGCTGAGCACAAAGCTCAGCCAGTGGGGGGTAAAAAACTCTCTTTGCACCCTCTCTGGAGGAGGGAGAGGTAACACACCCCCTCTGTGTCTGAGCCCCTGGCCACGGTGTTGCTCATCCTCCCCTCTGTATCAGGGAGCCCTGGCTGACACGGACCTTCAGCAGGTGCACAGGGTCCAAATGTGGCCCCTCCACACCACTCTTTGAGAACCTCCTGCCCACGTGCCTCAGCCCTGGAAGTCTACTTGTTCATGAGGAAAAGAGAAATAGCAGCTCACTTCTGGTGCTGATGGCCACAAACATATATATATATATTAATGAACATAAACCTCTGGCTCACTTTGTTCTCCCTTCTCAAGTGGTGGCCCAGACAGAAAAGTTGCTTTTTAGAGATGCCAGATAGGGCCTGACAGAGGGTCCTACTGGGAAGGAGCTGGGAGGAAAGTGGGCAAAAAGCAAGCCAGCTCTTCCAGAACTGTGCTGTATAGCTGACCTATGTACAGAAAGCAAAGCAGACCTGCCCAGACTATGCACACCAGCGAGGTGCAGGGTGCTGCATGGGCTTTTTGCCCAGGATTGCCCACTGCCTGAGAATGTGACCCAGTCTTCTGCCTGAACAGAGCGCAGTGGCACTGCTAAAACCTCCAGAAAAACAGGGAAAATGTTCAAATGTCTCTGAGATAATATTTGTTGGTGGTCACAGGACAGGTATCGAGATGTGGTGGCTCCACATGGGAGGAAAGCCAGTAGTCCTAGTGTTAGATTTCCTAATCTGTAAAGAAGGTTCAAATCTTCTCTGAACTCGTAGAGGGAACAAAACCAGTTGCTCCTCTGATTTTTGTGTTCTCTGCAGTTACCACTTCTGACTGCCACAAAAAGTGAGCGGAACACAAAAAAGGGGAAATTAGACATACTTCAGATGGAGGAATGGGGAGGCCCCAAGTAAGACAGTTATGAGACGGGGCCATCAGCAGTAGAGTTGCAGCAGGTGAGGTGAAACTACCCTGGCACAGACCTATGTGGATCCCATGTCCCACATGCACTTGGGCACCTCATGCTGATGTCTTTTCCTTCTGTTCCTTCACAAATGAGTGCCCAGAGCACCTATGTTGAAGCAAGCTTGAGTTTGTGTCCACAGCCCTCTGTGGTCCACAGCTCTATGGGAGTAGTCAGAAAAGGAGTGTGAGTTTTTCTCCTGCCTTCCAGCACTTGTGATGTGGGATGGGATGTGAGGAGGCATGGGGCTCTTCCTGGGGGTGAGATGGGGTGGGACCCTGAAGTGACTGTGGAGGTCCCTGAAGGGAGTATCCATCTGTCCTCCTGCAAGAGCATGTAGCCAAAGTGATGCTGAAAGCTGGGGATGGGACTGGGGAAACTGGCTCAGCATAGACACTTGTCTCAGGCAAGGGGCATTAACATGGTGATGGTTTAAAAAAAGCAAGCCCTCACTCTGAGGGAGCTGAATGGCTCAGGGCATGTAAGGACCTGCACAAGCAGCCCCCATGTCAGACAGAAGGGACTTGTGACTGACCTCCCTCCACCATGTCCCCCATGGAGGCAAATAAATGTGCTCAGTAGAGAAAGGGACAAAAGAAGGAGAGGGGTGTGTAGGAAGGAATTAGGATGAACTCAAGGAGGAGCTGAAATTATGACTGACAAATCTTGTCTCCGCCCCAGAAATGTCATCACCCCTCCCTCCCCCCACTTCCCTCCCACTGCCTCCTGCAGTTTTGGTATGGGCTGTCTCCCCGCCTTGGTGTTTCTTGTCCTGCAGACCCAGCTACACACAGACATCCTTTGACATGAGGCACAAGGAATGGGGAGCCCTTGGCCCCCTTTCCTCACTCCATCTCTTGTGGGGGGAGTTGCCCAAGTCACCTACTGGGCTCCTACAGTGCTGGGGCAGTGGCAGGGAGAATTGTGGCTCTGCTGGGGATCCCAGCAGGATGGTCCCTTCCCTGCAAACATGGGCATTGAGCTGCACCAAGGGAAAGCAAAGCAGCAAGGACTGAAGTGACACAGCCCCTGTTCCCCTTTGGAGGGACATTTAAGCCTGCTGGAGAGGCAGAGGGGATCTGTGAGCATATCCAGCAGCACAAGCTTTATGATTTAGGCAAACAGTGTAAATGCTTAAGTACTTCCACGCTAATGTCTTTCCTAGCGCTTTCACAAATGGACTCTCCTGCCCACCTGTGCAGAACAGCCTCAGCTGCAGTCTCATAGCGGGGACCCATGTAATTACTTCCTTCTGCCTACAGGCACGCCTGGAAATTGTATCTGTGTGGTATGGCACCAGGTCCTTTCCCTCTGCCCTGTCTCCCCATCAGAGGGGACAGGCCAGTGATGCTCAGCCTGCTCTTAATCTGCTGGGAAACTCTGTGGTGCATGGGCCTTGGAGGGTGGCATGGAGGGGTAGGAACATGAAGCAGGGAGCAGGTGATTTGTTTCAATATTTTGCTGAAGTTGTACAGCAATTAATTCCTGTCCAGGACAGAGAAGCAGAAGACGCAGCAAACCTGCAGTCCCCAGTCCAGTGCTGGGTTGGAGCCAATACACCAGCATACTGGAGTATGGGCTCTTCTGCCCCTCATGGGCCCAGATTTGCTCTCACGTGTTCCCACAGCAACAATGAAGCAATCACATTCCTCCTTCTCTGCTGCGCACGCCGATTAAAATCACACTCGTCGCAAGCACCTTAACTTCAGCACCCAGCCCTTTAATTGCTGCAATGAAAGATATGAATGCAGGCGATTCTGAGGCCAGCAAAGCAGAAAATTAGCACTTAGCGTGAAAATGATACCACTGCATCATCACCAGGGCAGAGCAAAATACACAACCTGCCCGGCTGCCTCTTTCCCTCCCTACCTGCACTCTCAGACCCATTGGGTGCTGCAACAGCTTCCTGCATCCATGGGCCCTGCCCCCATGGGGCTGCCATCAGGGACCCCTGGCAGGCAGGAGGGCTGTGAGCTGACATCTGCTTTCTGCCTCTGGACTTCTGATTAAGCAGATTTATACGCTCGCTTCTGAGATAATCCTCCTTCAAATGTCAAAAGTGCCACATTAACCGCTGCATTGATTCCTGCAGTATTTACAGAGCAGAAAAATGCAGCAGCAGCGAGCATGAGGCTGGAGGGAAGAAACACACAACCTTGGGGTGTCCCCCTGGGTGCATCATCCATGTCTCAAGTCGGGAGTCAGATCTTCACCTCCTCCAGACTGTTAACTAGCTTTCTCCATTATTAATGCAAATTCCCTCAGGCCTTTTCACCTCTTTGTTACCTAGGCTGTATTTTTGCCTGGTTGGACACGAATAAGCATTAAAATGCTGTGTCCACCCAACTGTAAAAGGAAAGGCTGTTTACCAGTCAGGATGGAGACTGCGCTCCAAGCCCTACTGGATCCCACCAAATCCGGGCACTGGAGTTAGCTGGGATGGAGGCTATGGCTCTGCTTCTGTGTTGGTCACCAAGCAGTAGTATGGATGAGCCATAGAGGGATCACTCTGGAGCAGGATCCAGAGCCCCAGGCTTAACTCCAGTCACAGAACCAGCAGCTGCACAGGCACTCCTGCTCTGTTGTGAGATTTTGGGCCATTCAACTGTGCCCACATCAGAGGTGACCAAGACGGAGAGCAAAATCCAAGTTACAGGACTTCAAACAGGCTCCAGGATTTTGGGGCATGGGACAGGGGCTCCCAGTTCCTGCTGGCTGTCAGAACTGCTTCAGTTTCATGTCCATACACAGGTAGGAGCAACGTTCAGGTGGATGATAAATAACCCTCCAAAATCCCGAGAAGCACAGGGGTGCGTCTGCCTCACTTACCCTCCCCAGCCAGGGCTCCACATGCTGGTGAATTCTGCCACACAGAGAGCTGATGTTTCCCTGGCCTCCCTTGTGTGGGGTCCGTGCCCAAAACGCAGAGTATTTAAACATTTTTTGGCACGGACTTGTGACGTCCCCGGCTTCCTGATGGAATCACTGATGCTGAGGTGGCCACCCAGCCTGTGCCACAGCTCGAGTCCAGGCCTGCAGATTGACTAGCGATTCACCAGTGCAAGGAGGGTCCTAGTGGTCCCCCACAGCGCAAGTATGTGCACATACACACGCGGTGGCTCCAGTGGCCCCAGGTCCCTGCAACCCTGACTATGCAGTCTGCTACAGCTCCCCACCAGCCCTGCTGCTCCTGTTTTCCTGCCCCACAGATGCTGTCCCCAAAAGCAGCAGCCGTGGGCATGCCGTGATGGCTGACACGGGTTGCAGCTGCGAGCAGAGACCTCTGCAATTCATTGCAGACAGTGATGGAAGCGCTGCCCGGGCACTGCCTGATCAGTGCTACAGGGACTACTGGTGAGCATCGTCCTGCGTCAGCAGTTTGGGCTGTTTATTGCTTTAATATACACTTGAAAAACAAAGACCAGTGGGAGATCTGGTTATAAAACAGAGCCATCCTGAAACAACTACATGCCTACGCCCACAGACACACACACGCACACAAAGCAGCAGTGACTACAGAAGCGTAGGAATAAATACTGAGCAGGGATTTTCAGAGTAGCCTCTCTGTTTTTGGTTTTTTTTATTCAATGCCATGTTGTTTGTTGTTGCTTTTTTTTTTTTTTGTCTTCCTGATTTATTTCCTGGGCCTGGGCTTACTATAACAGCAGACAGTAATCAGTGGCCAATGATGATTAACAGCCTCTCACATGTTATTAACTCTACATTCAATGAAAGGTTGTTTTTAAAGACTGTGGCAAGAACTACAAATGTATGGGGAGGAAGCGGTTGTATGTACATAGAGGGAATATACACACAAAAGCAGATCTTCTATCCATGCCACCCCATTCACATTGCACTCAACTCTTTCCTAGAAATATCTATTCTTATCTAGAAAGTGTGTAGTATTTCTGTGTGTAGATCGTATCTTGAAAAAAACCCTTCATCTGGCTCAGATAAGGAGGTGGGAGAAGAAGTGCGTAAATGGGAACATAAATTAACTGTGTGAAGTTGCAACTGAAAGGAAAAATGGGGTCATCTCTTTCCGTTATCATTCCAGCGATTATTAGATGCAGCTAAAGGTGATAGTGGTAGTTTTAGAGGAAAGCTCACCTGGTACTTCAGGTCCAAAGCTGAGATAGCACAAAAGCAAAGCTTATACCAAGGACTTGCAGGATAATAAAAATGCCTGCCTGTGTGTGGACCACGTACCTTGGGTTACTGCATGATGCTTCTCCTGTGTGTGGGTGGGTAGCTCTCTCCTAAGAAGGCACTTTGCAATTTAAGAGAAAAAGCTTGGATTAAAGATGTTTCACTGAAAAAATATTTTCTCTTTGGGTTGTCATCCACATGGCCTGTGGTATCGGTCATGGTTTGTTTTGAAGCAGCATCTTAGCCCACATGGGTCTTTCTGACCAAAGGCAGGGCAGCCACCCCGCCTGCTTGTGCTGCGTGGTTGCCAGCCCCCTTTTAGGAGATGCTCTGCCAGGCTCTGTGAAGGGATGGTGCTATTCCCTTAGCAGCAGTCCTAAGAAAGGTAAGAAAATAAAGAAAGTGGTGGCAGCAGGGCAATGACAGTCATCGAATCCCACGGCACCATGTTCAGCACAAACTGGTAACTTACAGTGCAGAAATTTCAGCCAGGATGAAAAAAACTAGAGGAAAGGGAGGGGAAGAGCTATGGGAGGAGCTGCTGTAGTTTTGCCCAGTGCACTCTGTGCACCCACCCTGCCCTGGCAACGTGAAACAACAAAAAAACCCAAGCCACAGCTTCTTTCAAAGTTTTCAAAAATAATACAGACAACTAAAACAGCATTAACCAGAGAAGCTAAAGTGCTCTTGTCTCCAGGAAAACGTCCTTGGAAAAACAGTGCCTCTCCCACTCCATCATTCTGCTCCACGGACCATGAGACAAAGAGAGAGCTGTATCTGCCGACTTCAGTGACTACAGACAAAACGAAGGAAAAATATCTGTATTCCTCTGTGCCCAGCAGCACTGCGCAGCAAAGGAGGAGTGAGAGCGGGAGCCTGCTGTGGCTTACATGGCAACAGCCCAACTGCTAATGGGAGCGATGTGGTGAGGTGCCGAGTCCTCCCTGCTCCTACTAATGTCACGAACATGAAAGATGCTCAGCAGCTCTGCTGATACTCAAAGCGATGCTGAGGACTTACCCAGCCATAAGGTCCATCTGTGCAATCCCATCGCCAGCATAAAGGGAAGGGCAGAGCCCTTATTACTGTGATGGCTGTTGGAGCAAAAGCAGAGGCACGCTGCAAAGCGGAGGCTGGGATGCCAGTTTTGGTGGGGGTGAGAGCTCTCTACTTGTAAATTGAGCACATCTGCTCTAGAAGTGTCCAGGAGGCATAAATATTGAATATCACATTGCCAGCTCCTGCTCAAGGTGTGACAGGATCTTAGCAGAAATCAACAGGGGGCTTGGAAATGTGCAGGAGAAGGAAAAAGTGCTAAAGAAGAAACATATATGTCTAAATGAGATGGAAGAGATGGATGAGAATTCAAAGACACTGAAATGCTGAGTTCCTACTGGAAGCCAGTCTGTAGCAAGGAACAAAAAATGACATGGAAAAAAAATGAGAAAGCAGATGTCATAAAATAAAGAATTTGTGATGACCAGGGAAGGGAATATTTGGGAAGCCAGATCACATGCAGATAACTGAATTAGGTTACATAGATCCAGAGGCCTGACTTTGCAAAGTACCAGGCACTTCCTACAAAGTGTACTATATGTTTTGCACAGCTAGTCAGAAACTCAACAGAGTTTTATTTTCTTCCTCTCTGTGAAATTCTTGTGATGAGAAAAAGCAAACAAAAGCCACTTACCTCCATGTCTTCCAGGACAAATGTTGAGTTTTTAGTCACGTTGGCTAAAATCAAATCTCTGCTCCTGAGCTGCTGCTACAAAGCCTTTTGCTTTCGTTGCCCAACAGCTGTGCAGGGCACGTGTCCTGCGGTGCTTTGAGGCCACCTCACTGCCTGGGGACACATCTCCAGTGCTCTGGGGGTGGTCAAAGGGCTTGGTGTCTCGAGGAGATGGTCACCGGCTGCCACCGAGGGCATGCCACCTCTCTGTTGCCCTGTGTGGGCATTTCAGTCACAGGGGAGACATTTTAGCAGGAATAATTTTGTTCTCAGCCAAGAGAAAAAGTAGAAAATTCCTTGAAGGCATCTAAGGCTTCTGCTTGAAGTTTCTTTTGTCTGAAAAATTACTTCCTGCTCAATGGCACTTTCAATTTCCACCCCCCGCCCCCCCAGGCCTGCTCAATTTGTATTAATTTCACAGAAAGCTGGTGGTGGTCAGTCCTTCACAGGACCTAATCTCATAAAAACAAACAAACAGAAAACCCAGAATCCCAAATGGAAAACACTGACTAAACACGAAAGAAAATAGTGGTCAAGCTGGCAATTGCTTCCCATATGTCTAATTTCATAAGGAAACTTTTGGTAGTAGTAAGGAAAACAGATGAAGAGAAGCCAGGAGAAGTAGTAAACCTAGCTGTAGACTTTGTTCATTTGGCAGTGCCGAGACAGGGTCTTTGAGCTCAGGAGAAATATCAAATATGGGTGTGTTTTTCATGGGTGAGGATTTCATGTGCAAGAGAAGGTAGAAAGCACTCGGACAGGCTGCAGTAAACCACATCGGGTGGGCCTGAAGGCCAAGGTAAGAGGCGAAGATGTACAGGGAGGACTTGAAAAGAAAAAAAAAAACACCAACTAAAAAAAGAAGTTGAAAAGAGTTGGAGGAACCAGCTGGCAAGCCAAGATCATCATATAATCACAGAGTAGGTTGGAAGGGACCTTCAAAGCTTATCTAGTCCAGGCCCCTGCAATGAGCAGGGACATCTTCAACTAGATCAGGTTGCTCAGAGCCCCGTCCAGCCTGGCCTTGAATGTCTCCAGGGATGGGGCATCTACCACCTCTCTGGGCAACCTCTGCCAGTGTTTCTCCACCCTCACTGGAAAAAATTTATTTTTCGTGTCTAACCTGAATTTCCCCTCCTTTAGTTTAAAACCATGACCCCTTGTTCTATTCTAACAGGCCCTGCTAAAAAGTCTGTCCCCATCTTTCTTATAGGCCCCCTTTAAGTACTGAAAGGCCACGATAATGGCCCCAGGCCGCAATAATCTCTCCAAGATGAAAAGAGCTCAGTACACCTAGCTTGGTGGAGCAGCGGCTGGAGCAAGACACAGTAGCAGTGTGTGAGTACATGGAGGATCTCAGCATCGAGCAGGGAGAGGGACTGCTTTCGGTGGGAGACGCGGGGGAGAGCCGGGCACAAGGGTCATGTGGCAGCACAACATAATAGAGCAATCTCAGGTTGATGATGGCAAGGAGCCTCCTGGCAGGAGCTGCCTGCGATGTAGTCCCCCGTGGGAAGCGGGGAGTATGGGAGGCTGAAAAGATGCCTGGGCAAATCCTGGCTGCCCTCAGGTGTTGTCTGGGAGGTGGGTGGGTGATGACAGAGGTTTTTCTGGGTGCCAACAGACCAGTGTAGCTGGGAAATGCAGCTCTTGCCAGGAGAAACCACACAGCCTGGCCCACCGCAGAAATCCCCAGCAAAAACATGAGGATGGATGTTTCCTCCTTCTTCTTTAAACAGTTAGTAAATAATTAAAAGAGAGAGACAAAATATTCTCTGAAGATAACCCAGTCTTCTGTTTCCATGGCAACCTCCTTCCTAAGCCAGAAGCCTTTTGCTCTAGTCATACAGTGGAGGGTGAAAGTCCTTTTGCAGGGAGGCAGGAGCAGTGGCATGACCCCGCTGGGAGAAGAAGGGGAGACATTTTGCAGAGCAAGAGGACTAACATGAACCCCAAATCACAACAGAAACAAAGGTTTTCTTTGCAAGTCAGTTCCAGGGACAACCAAGAAGTAGCTGAGAGAACATCCACCCTAAGGGCTCTAAGTCACCCCATGAGGGCACCACTGCCATCTTTCCCAGCATCTTTTGACAGTTTTCCCCTCTCAACTGTCCTAAGTGTAGGCCGTACTTCTATCATAACAGAATATTGGGGTAGTCTCTAGCACTTGCACTGGTATCTGACCTTTCGCCCTTCCCTCAGCCAAAATGTTTCACAGCCCACATGACCACCAGGATAAGGAGAGCTCGGAGTCCCACCTCCAAGTCCCCTTATGGTCACCTTCCAGGAAACACCCTGTGCATCAAGTTGTCTGGGATTTGGATAGGTTTTAATGGTTCGGGCTTTTTTGGTAAGCCCTACATCTGCCTTCAAAGTAGCTCTGGGTTTGAGTCTAAGACTTGTGCAGCCCAAATTTCTTGTTCAGCCTTTTCGGGACTGACTGCCCTCCTTCCCTGAGGATGTGAAACCATGTGTCATGTCTCTCCTCTCTGGCCACGGAAGCGCAGGCAGGGACAACTCACCCGAAGAACAACCAGTGCAAAAAAAAAAGCATTTACAGACCCTTATTATTGCTTTAATAAATTTGGATTAACATCCTTTCTGCAAGGACAGGGACCCGGGCTCTTCCATTCTCTTCCTGCAGGCCTGACCTCCCTGCAGTCAGCATGCATGCCTGCAACACAGCAAACATTCCTTCCAGCAAATAAATCAAGTCCGTGCAGTAATTATCCTTTTCCTGGCTGTTGGTCCCTTTTGACGCGCTTGTTGTTTACAGCCCTGGCTCATAAGATGCAGCAGCTGCTTAAAAACCACACAGGTCACAATAAAATTGGAACATCTGTTTTGTAATGCCCACTTCACAAGACTTCAAATGCCAGCTGGAAGAACACTGGGAGGGCTGCAGGGACCCTCTTATCTGATGGAAAAATGGAACAGGAATCCCCAAGGGAGCCCTGCTCCTTGTCTGAGCAGTGCATCAGCCTCCAAACTCCTCTGTCTCTGTTGGGCTTCTATCCTCTCTGCACTGACCTGTGTTCTCTGACACACCTTGGTGGGGCTTTCCTGGGGCAGTAGGTGACATCCCAAATTCTTTGTGCCCCTGGCTGGCTGGCCTTCCTACCCAGCTGCAAACCTGGGAAGGGCATGAAACCTTGGCACTGCTGCAGGAGGAGGTCCAGGATGCAGACACGTGCAGTCACACCGCTGTAAAGGCATCAGGCGATGCAGCCTCCTGACGCCTTGCTGCAACCATGCTGGAAGAGGATCACATCTGCCAAGTCAAATGCTGTATCCTGAGGCAAGTCGTGGTTTGAGGAGTCAGTCTGCCCTCGCCCTCCCGGGGTGAATGCACAACTCCCTGCAAGGCAGGGGCAAGGAGAGCTGCAGTTCTTCTTCCTCTCCCCCGTCCCTCCAGCTGGTAAGCCAGTTAGCCCAGACACAAAGCACATAAACACCCTTACATTTCTGTGCGCGCACACACACACACACACAGGTATTCCCTGCTCTCCATGTTGCAACTGAGCAGGACTCTGATCCCAGCTACAATGATACAAATCAGGAAAATGCCAGAGGATAAAGGTGATGCTGGAGGCAGAGGCATCACTGAGCCGAGGATGCTCTTGTAGAGTCTTCCCACCAGGATTTGGAGTAGGGTTAGCCCTCAGCCAGGGGGCCACTGTGTTTTGTGTTGTTGAGGCCCTCTTTGCTTTTATTTGACTCTTTAAAAATTCTAGGTTTTGTCTTCATTTAAGATATATAGCTATAGATACAAAAATAACAGATATGTTTCTCTACAGATGATTTTTGCACCTTTGGGCTTCTAAAATAAAATATCACATTTACTGCAAATGAAAGGGGGAAAAGTTCAATTTCCTCTCCTTTTTTTACCTCCCCCTCCCCTTCCCACCTGTCTCTCCCACTGTAAATTTCCCTGTGTCTTGTAATTTTTTTTTTTCCCCTTAGCAGTTTTCTCTCTTTGGAAAATGAAAAAGACAAAGACAATAGAACAACAAAAATACGCCATGTAGCCTCTATTCCCTCCTCCCATGAGCATGCCCACTGTGTTCACACATTCTTTTCAAAGCAAAGCTTTTCACCTCAAAACGTTTCCCATGCTCCATGGCTATTTGCTTTTCCCTGCTGCTGGGGCCAGATTTTCACCTGCTGTAAATCAGCGTGAATCCACCTCAAGCCAGAGCTCCGCTGTTTTACACCAACAGAAGTGCACAAACGCATTTTGCCAATTTATGCTAGACCTGAAGGTCTGGTCCACAATTTTTAATGTTCGAAATGGAAGCATGAACAATAAGGAAGTTCCCAGAAACAGGCAAGGCAAACCCCAGATGATCTTCCCTTGCTGCTCACCCTGCTTCTTTTCTCTTTGCCCCCACCCTCCTTGTTTGGTGTAGCACCTCCTTCAGCCCCCGTTTGTTTGTTCCACTTTAGCACTTTCTGAAATTCATAATCTCTTGGTAAAAAAAATAAATAAATCGATCTCTCTATATATGTATATGTATATAACTAAACAGCTGCCACACAGCAGTCACCTGGCTGGAGGGTCCCGTCCCTGCCAGCCCCACGGCCTTTTCTTGTCACTATAGTCTCTGCGGTGATGGTCCAGGTCGTGCCCTCAGGCAGGACTGTTCCTGTATTGCTTGCACTCTCCCATGCCTCTGAGGTACGGTACCAGAGTATTTATTCTATATATATATATTTATGTATATATATATATATAAATATTTATAAATTTTTGTTTGCCTCGTTCTTTTTCTTGCAAATCCTTTGGAATTGCTGCTGTGGAGAAGCTAGTGAAACACGCTCCCCGTGCCAGTGGCATTATGCTCCCTCCCTGCACCCTATGGACCCTCATCTGTTCCTCTTGCTGACTCCATCACCCAGCTCCAGCTTGGATGGGAGCGGGGAGCCGTGGTCCCCCGTCCCCAGTCTGCCAGGGCTGTCTGGTTCCTCTCCTTCCCTGGGTAAGCGGGTGTCCTTGCAGAAGTCCGTCACCCACGAAGGCATGGAGAGGAAGCCCCGGGGATCAACGGTGTAGAAGGGCTTGGCGTGGTGGGCGGTAGGGCGGCGGGGTGAGGGGCTGGCGTGGAGGCTGCTGGTGCTGCTGCACTTCTTCACCAGTGTCAGCCCCGGTGGTGGGGGCGAGAAGAGGGAGGTCAGCGAGAGGCTGCTGAGGGTCTCCAAGGGCTCGCTGTTGTTGCCGCCTCCCCGCAGGCTGCTGCCCACCCCCTCCTCGTCCGAGGGGTCCATGGAGTCGTGGTGGGTGCAGCCGGGACTGGTGCTCCCGCCACTGCTGTGGCTGCGCTGGTGTCGACGGATGCTCTGCAGGCTGAAGAGCCCCCGGCCCCGCAGGCTCCGGCAGCGGGAGGCAGGGGAGAGGGGGGCTGCCAGGGGTCTTTGGGTGCCGGCAGCTGGCACGGGGCACAGAGCCACCGGGAGGTCCAGGGTGCACTGGGGAGAGTCGCTGAGGTTCAGGCTGTCCTCCAGCGTGGTCTGCAGGCTGCCCGCCGAGCTGCTGCTCCGGCTGTCCAGCGAGGTATCGCTCTCAGGGGCCTGGGGAGCAGGAATGTGCAAACACAGTTCTCAGGAGGTGGGCAGGGAGCAACAGACTTTGCCCTTTTATTTATTTATTTATTAAAGATTTTATTACTTTGGGGTGTGCAAATAAACCACAACTACAGAAAAAGGGGGAAAACTCCAATTCTTCCCTCACTCTGCTGAGAGGGGTGCAGCTATAAACTGTCAAGCAATGCTACAAAGCACCAGCCATGAAGCTTGCTCCCTTCTGGGAGAGGAGGAAAGGTTTCAATATTTTGAGCTCTGATTTCATTCTGCTCCACAATGAGTTTCCCCTCCCACATGAGACGCTCCACCAAAAGGAAGGGGTGCTGGTCTCTAAGCTCTGCAGCCCCTGCCGCCAGGCTGTCCCTGCCCACTGGGCTCCAGGAGGCAGCAGACCTGAGGTTCCCTGTGGGTCCCCACTCTTGGCTTCCCTGTGAACCTGCCACACAGGCTGTGGACACATCAAAACCATTAGCTGGCCAGAAATCAAGGGACTTCTGTACATAGACCTCCTCTAACTGAAAAAACAGCAATATTTCCAGAGAGAAAAGGGGCCTCATAGTTCTTCATTGAAATGACAGTATTTAGGGTAGAAAAGTGAAGTCCCCTTCCAGCAGGAATGGGAAACAGCCTTAATTTCCGTGTATCAAGGTTCATTAATTTAAGCTGTATTTCCTAGGAAACTGGTCTGCACTGGGGTCATCACTGGGACACAGCCCTGGGAATGATGCATGCAGGACTGGAAGCAGTCTCCTCAACCATAGCTATTCAGTACAAGCTCCATCACACAATCAGAAGTTTACCGATTTCTCCTCTACAACAGTTCCGTACTTTTAGCCCAGTGGTGTGCCAGCTCCAGAGCTCTTTCTCTTCATGTCTAAGCTTATACCAGAAGTTTCAACACCGTAACAACTCAGCGGCCTCAGCTAGAGGCTAAATTTCTCCCTGGTGAATTTATACACATTTGTATCGTGCCAAGAGTGTCTGTCACATAGAACTAGATAACATGATCTTATTTTTGTTTTTTAGTTTGTTTGGAATAGAGTGTCCCTGTACTCCTCAAACAGGAATTGTTCGTGGAGTATCTTCTAAGAACAACAACAAGGATCCCTATTGGACTTTCATCTCTGCCTCCTCTGCTCTTCAGAGACACTTGATCTCCCCTCAACACTTTTATTCTTCTCTTTCATTAGTGAGAAACAGCTGCCTTTTCAGAAAGAGACAGCACCTTCCTGGCATGTAAGAGCTAAGTGGGCAGGAGAAAACAGCGAGCTCAAGGACCTGGTGTGTGGATGTGCCAGGAAGGGCTGTGGAGGAGGTGGGTGAGGAGAAGAAGCCTGTTCCAACCAAGCAGGTGCATGATCCAGAGTTGCGGCACTAAGAAGAGCCGAGGTGGCTGTGTGGCTGCTGTCTCCCTGGCTCACACTGTGGCTGCTGTGCATGCAGGTGTCTGCAGGGGACCCGGGCATGAGCTAAAAGGTGATGTGATTTTGTCTTCGTGTGGGGCTAGCTGCAGCAGAATAATATTTGATTTCATGGAGTGAGAGTGATACAACACCCCTTTGCTATACAACCCTCTCTCCTCCCCATCCCTCCTGCACTCTGCAGTCCACTCTGCTCCTCCCTGACCACAAGCGGATCTCTCCTTCCTCTGCCCTCCCCTGTGCTCAGCTCCCTCTGGGTGTGATGTGAAGATCAGGCTTTCCTCGCAGAAGGAAGTGGAGGTCCTCACCTGATGAAGAAGTGAACAGTTCACACTCGGCGATCTCAGTGATGCCCATGAGCCTTGCAGAGAGATCTTAGGAAGGTTGCGTGGACATGAGACTTTCTCGGGCCCTGTCTGGGTGGCAGAGATGGCTGGGTGGAAAAATTCTGCTGGTACAGGTAACAGAGGGCAAGATGCACCTGGAGAGAAGGGGCTGGGAAGGACTGACAAAGCACCAAAAGAAATGGGGAGGAGAAGAGAAACAGAAAAAAAAAAAGTTGAAGAGTCCTCCAATTTGATTTAGTGCCTTTGCTGCTGTTTCACCAAGGGTCCTGCAAGTCCAGTGTGTGGAGGATATTTAGTAACATGTACTCCTGATCAAGAAGCCTCAACCTAGTGTTCACACCATGGGTCTCACCTTCTACACAAGGACCGAAACCGGCAACAGACTTGGAAGATCTGACACAGCTCAGAGCCAGAAAGCAACAGCTCAGCTTGCCTCTCTTGTTGCTGCTCTCACAGAGGAATGCTGAGCTTCTTCAAGTCATGTATCACCACCAGAGGACTTCCATCCCAGATCTTGCAATGCACAGGGTGAAGGGAGATTAAAAAAATTGTGGTTTGGGAAACGTGGGGACCACGGGAGGACAGAGCGTGCTCAAGAGTAGAACTGGAGCACTTCCACGAAGGGCAGACATGTATTACATGTTCCTTGAACCTGCACCTGAGGAGCCTGGCCAGGGTACAGCAACATTTTACCATGCTGTGTGGGCACAGGTCATCCAGCTGGCACGGCAGGGGAGTCTGTCCCCACACGTGTCTGACTGTGAGTGGGTGAACTGCTGTAAATGGGAATCAGCTCTTTCACAACACTTCACATAGGCAAGTCTGAAGGAAGATACAAAATCTAGCAGCAAAAGAAGGAACTGCTTCTCATCCCGTTCCTGAAGACTGACAAACTGAAAGCGAATTCTTGGGGAGTGTAACCCCACATCACATTAACTCCATTCCTGGCAGGGGGCAGGCAGGAGAAAGGCAGATGAGCTGAACCAACCCACACTTTCAGCAGACCTAGAGAATGACAGACTTACCTTTGGTACTTTCATGCTTTAGCCAAGACTGGACTGAGTTGAAAGGAGTTTTCTCCATTTCACACAGGTAACTGTCCGGGTTTCTTGAGTCATCCTCACTGGATATTGGGAGCAGGCATTCCCCTAGATCACCTGCTCCATTGGAGTCAGGGCTGTCCTGGTGATCCTGCTGGAAAAAAATAAGTGAGGACAAAACCTGGTGAGATTTAATGACAGATGAGAGAGAAGACTTGTCAAAGCCTCAAGAAGGGCTCATTCTGAAGATACCTTCATGCTAGCTAAGAGATGCTCAGGTTTCCAGCCAAAATCCCCTAAATTTAGGCTCATTCAGAGAAAGTTACTGACAATAGTGAACTTTCAAAAACACACATCCCTTTTTCCTCCTCAAATCCTTCTCCATGACATGTCCCTACAGAGCAGCTCTTGAAAAGTGACCAGAATTTATATTCCTCAGCAGGGCTGATGAATTCTGGATGAATACAGAGCACTTCAAATGAGTAGGGGCAGGAATACAGTGCACAGTCCAACATGCCCATGACCACCTGGGGCTAACCTTGATCTCCTTAGGACTCAGCTGAGAAGTGCTGCGATTGTCTGACTCATCTCCCAGAAGTATGGAAGAGGACTTGTCTGAGTTGAGGGATAATGCTTCCATTTCAGCCAGCTGGACCTGCAGGAAGGGAAAGAAGCTGTCACAGGTCATATTTGGCATCTACATTTCAAGCAGTCACACAGTTTATGATGGATAAGTAAGAGCCTGTAGACCCAAGATCAATTTCAGGTTATATTACTTGGATACATCAGGTACTGCCTAACCCAGACCTGGGCTGGACAGGAGAATCCACTTTTAATGAAGGTTGAACATATGATCTACAAGCAGCCCACCGTCAGTCCATGCTCCTCTAGTGCCAGAATTTGAAGGAGTCCTGAATCTGTCCCAGTAACACAGCTAGCACAAGCCCCTGCAAGTAAAGCCAAGCGGGGAGAGGGCACCCTCAGGCCAGTGACAAGGCAGTCTGTCCTGCTGAGGGATGAGGAGTGGACCCCTTTTTCTGAAGGCCTCATGGGCAGCCCTGCTTAAACGTCAAGATGCTTTCATTCCAGGGGTAGTCATGCCTCTTGCAGTGCATGCCAGTATCATGCTTTTCATATTCTCTTACCTTCAGTCACTGAATCCCTGTTTCCCTTCAGCTTCCCTGTGTCTTCCCTTTCCTCTCACCTCTAACCCACCCAAGACCCCAGCTAACAGTATCTCCCTCCCTGTTCTCCATCCCTAAACTCACCCCTCCCACCTACTCATACTTGTGCTCTCCTGCTTTCTGAAGACAAGCCTGTCCACTGCATCTTTCTCATCCTTGAGCCTCAGCTCCACTCCAGCCCCATGCCTGACCTTGCTTCATCTTTCGGTCTGTTTCATTTTTGGCCTCTCTCCCATCCTCTTTCCTCCAAGCTTTCTATTCCCCTCTGCCTGACATCTCTTTCCCACAATGCCTGAAAAACATCTGCTTTTTCTAGTAGTCTAAACAGCTGCTCTGTCCCTCCTGTGCTTTCCATCACCGGTCTCTAGAGTCCCACCAGCTCCTGACTCAAGAGCTATATTCTGTGTTGTCTCAGTCAGAACAGCTTGCTTCCTGGCCATTTATTTTGTCCTTCCCTGTGTTTGTGTTTGCATTTGCAGGAGGCAGGTACAGCTTTTGAGCTATTAGTATAAGAGCAGGTAGAACATTTTGAGAGATGACTCCTTCGAGCTGGGAGTTTGGTGGCTTGTGCCAGTGCCAGAGGCTGGAAGAGATCTCCATCTGAGGGACAATGCACTTCGAACAAACAGGACGGAAAACCAGAGGGCACAAATGACATCCTTATCTGGGATATTATTCTGACACAGGGACACAGTGATGTTCAACCAAGAAAAGAGCCCAAAAAACAACAACTGCTAGTCAGTGCACAGACGGACCAGAGAGCCCACAATTAAGATCTGTCAAGTATGCTACACAGCCACCAGTCAGCAACTACCTGTGTAGAGAAACAGTCTTCGTTCGGTCCCACTTAACACGCGTACTCATCTGTTACTCGCCTAAGTGCTTGTTACACCAGAACAGCTTTACAGCTGTGCTTGCAAAGACCTGAGCGTGAAATGTGATAACATCTGCAACTACCTTCTCCATCCATAAAAAAGGGCTTCAACACAAGCCAGAATAGTCTGTTCTTCACTGAACTGCTCACTCACAAATTCTGGCCACCCTGGGATCTACACAAAAAATATAGATCAACAAAGTCATGAATAGATAAACTTCATGAGTGGCAACACAGTTCACCGCTGCTCACGGGCAAACTCCTGCCACTGGCTAAACACACTATCAGCCACCAAAATGCAGATGCCTGTCAACCAGCCCAGGAGTGAAAGGAAAGAGATGACAAGAGAAGAGGTTAGAGTATGAAAAAAATATGGTTTGTTCTTATAGCTTCCCTTACTACTGAATACTTAAAAATCTTCTGACTAAAGATGAGGAATAAAAAAAAAATGGCAGTGAAGGGAGAAGGGGCTGTCCACTAAGAGCACAATCCATGAAAACTGCATCAACCTGAACCACACACACGTAGAATATATCTAGTTGCAGGAAAAAATGTATCTTTAAAAACAGAGCTGTGATTACAAAAATCCTTAATTGTACAAATAATTGGTTTAAAAATAAGAGGCCAGCAGCCTAACTAGGAAAGACGCTGAGCACTTCTACTCAATGCAACAAAAAGCTTAATTAATTAATTAATTACTTTGAGCATATGTTTAAGTGTTGTGTCTGTCCACTGTACTCAGCACCTTGACAGATTAAACTACAAATGAAATGGGAATGAACATTATTGGCTAATATGTGATTTTTTGTCAGAAGGGCTGAGTTAAGGGTAATTCACCAGGCAGCAAGCATACTATTTTGTTTGAAAGCAGATGTATTGAATAGGACTAGATAAAAAAAAAACAACAAACTGATTTGCCTATATAACTTGCTGTCATTTGGTTCTCAGATAGCACAATTCTGTCTGTGTGTACAATGCACATTCAGATATGTTGATGTACAAGAGTACACTCTAATTTGATAACTATGTGCATTGCTGGTGCTAGTGCTGGGACAAGCTGTGACTGCATGTAGTGATTTCCTGTTGGACTTTCCTCAATGTTTTGTATACTATGAAATATGGATATGAATCAACCATGACTTAAAATCCTGACTGTAGTTTTGATTTATATGATCAGAAATAAAATACCTACATTTTACTGCTGAAGTTATTCTTGCAGATATAATTTCTTTTCAATTCCACATTTCAAATGTATTGAAATATCAATTTTGAAAAATAATGTATGGCTCTATAACAGCCATCAGAAAATACGATCTAAGAATAATTCGTTGGCTGTGATTATTCTGTTAAACTCTTTGCTGTGGGTTGCAAATGAAGACTTTGCTGCCTAGTTACTTTGCTGGGAAGGTAAGAAAATCTGCTGGTTTTGTCTTCATTCCTAGGCAGGATACTGAAGGCTATCTGGAAGGTTTTCAAATGCAGCAAACTAGCTGCAAATTACTTAATTTCGGGGTAATCATTCTGGAATGCCTTAGAAGACCTGATTTGCTGAGAAGGGTGAGCACCAACTGCTGAATATAAGGACTTATGTAAAGCAGTGGAAGCTGTGGTTAATTGAAAACTAGTTATTTTCTGCATTAATGCAACATCCATTTGTGAAGTGTTGCAACACTGATAAACTACAGCGATCTTTGCATCGTGATACTTACAAAGGGAAGCTATGCAGACAAGCAGATAACAGAAAGGCTTGAAAAAATTACAGCATCAGAACTAGGCATCCAAAGCCAAAAAAAAATATTGTTTTCTTCTAACATGGATAGAGTCACCTGCCAATGAGAGCTCTCTTTCCAAGCTTCCTGGTTTCTTTATAAGCAATAGCAACATATCAAGTTAGTTGCAGGGAAAATGAAGATTGCCACTGCTGTACTGATTTACTGTCAGATGAGCCACGCTACTGTCACAAGTCTGACCATAATCATAGCACTTACATACAATAAAATTATTTCAGAAACAAACTTAATTCTCCTACTTACCTAACTTCTCCCAGACTACTTTGCTCCTGAAGTTTTGCAACCTGAAAAGACTAATTGCTTAGGAAGTAGTTTTCCAAAGCGTCTGCTAACTTCAGAAGCACAAGTCTAAGCCATTTGGTGTCCTGCTCTTAGCAACAACCCATTTGTCAGCTAACAGGTTCTACAGCAGAAAAGAGACTCTCAAACTTTCTCAGTGGGCCCATTTTTATTTAGTTTTTGCTCAAACTAATTAACTGTTTTCACCACAAACCAATCCTTGCTCACAGATGGTGACTCTATTCAACAAGGCATTTAAGCATGTGCTTAATTCATGGACCTCAACAGGGAATTAGCAAGCACATACTTAAAATGAAGATGAAACACATGCTTATATTTCCCGCTGAATTGCGCCTGAGTGCATTGGAGTGAGATCCTTTGAGTCCTCTGTACAACATGAGCTTGAACCTCTGCTTTTCTTGCAGAATTGAACAAAACAAGAGCTGCCAGGATGCCTTCACAGTCATCTCTATACAGCTCATTCAGGCCCTCCTGACCTATGTCCTGGCACATCTCACCTTTCCACCACCTCAGACATTCCCCTGTGGCTAAGGAGGGCAGGCCTGTACTAGAGGCAGCATCAGCAATTCGTGACAGATGACAAACACAGGTCAACAAGCTCTCTGTCTATACAATCTACAGCCAGGAGCACACATCGGATGACCTGCGGGCATGTGGGTGTAGGTGTGCGGGTCCTGGGGGTAGAGTCCCCTCACGCATCCTCGTACGCAGGTTACCTCTTGCTTGTCATGGTTACACTTCTCGCACATGGCCGGCGAGGAGTAATGATGGAAGACGGAGCCCGATAGGTTATCGATGATCATTAACTCCCCGTCGAAGGAGTCCTTAATAATTAAAGAGACACTGTCCAGCCATAAGTTCTCCTAGGGGACAAGAAAGGGGGGAGGATGGGAGAGATCATTTTAAGAATGCTGAGTTTTTTGCTTCAAAGCTTCATGTGAATTTGGGGCTGGGTTCTCCACCCTGACTCATCTGGAGCAGCACCTTGTTCTGCAGGTACCTGCACAGGGTCACTGAGGGAGCATTTGCTCCTTAGGGTGTGTAAAGGTGCCAGATCTCAAAAAAGGAAGGAGGAACTGTCTTTACTCACTGACAGTGCACCACAGCACTACTCACACCTCCCTTCCAGCTCTGCTGGAGCGCCTCACTCTTGATCTGCCATTTCCCCTGCTCTCTCCTCCTGAGCTCCCTCTCAGATTTGCTCCTAACAAACCTTTAGCTGATCTGCTCCACCTCTCCTCTGCTGGCCCCCAGGTTCCTACACCATAATGACAATGAACAGAACCCACTGCTGCACAGCCTTGTTCCCAAAATGATGCTACCAACTGAAAAAGTCTCCTGCTGAACGCAAACCTCTCACCCTAAGGTGGAGGCATCTGTCTGCTACTGCTGAACCCTCAGTCATCTAGGCTGCCCAGCTTCTCCCCACAGCTACTTGCTGCAGTCTGGTTGGTAAGCTCAAAGGTGTACTCACCTGTGCTGGAGAGTAACATCTCATGCATAGGCGCCCTTCAGGATCTGTTCTCCCACCTCCGCCTTCTGTTCCTGTTCCTTTTCCCTGTCTTGAATTTGCAGATCCTGACTTGCGGGAGCACAGCCCATGTGCAAATTCCAGCTCAATCTCAGCATCCATCTCTGCATCCTCCTGAGCCTCCTTGTTACTGTCATCGAGATGTTTCATGAGCACAGCTACCACCACATTGATGAGGACAAACTGGGCTGTGAGCACAAAGCTGACAAAGTACAGTGGGGAGATGAACTGCAGGTTGCTGAGGCAGCTTCGGTCATCGTGGCTGCAGTCACGCAAGGTATCCTTGAGGGGAAGTTGGGTTTGAGAGGGAACGGTGGAAGGAAGGAAGGAAGGAAGGACTAAAGTAAGAATACAAGCTTGGCTGCTCTTTCTGTGAAAAAACACTGACACCAATGGAAAGAGCAAGGCAAATATTTCTATCACCCCACACCCTCTGTGATCATAAGGTCCTCAAAGAATCTGGATGCTATCTGATCATATGCTCTCTGCTGCAGAGCAAATATGTCGAAAGGTGTACAGAGGAAACTACTTCCAGATCATCATATGTTGCTGCCACTGTAACCCCACACATGTGAGCAAGAACAAAATAAGCACTCTGGTACTGCCTTCTCCCATCCAGACTCAAAAGCACCATATGTGTCCAAAGACCATTCATCTCTCCATGTCCTTTGAAGGAAGAAAGTATTTAGTTTGGATTGCCCTGGTAGCTCTGCAGATGGGTGCCATATCCAATGCACCTACATTCAGGTTTGCTAAGAGGTCTTACAACAGTGGATGTTCCCCCTTACACTGGACAGTCTTCTTGTCCCTTCCTAGGACAATTTGCATTTTTCTCAGATGTCTGTAGGACTAGATGAGCCCAGAATTTGAGTTACCATGGCGGGGCGGGAGATTCTGACCTGAGCAGGGACGTTATCTAGCAACCCAGCTTCTGTGCCCATTCCCTTTTCTAGTCCAAGCACTGCTGAAGAGATCACACATAGAAATTTCTCCTTCCCCACCATAAGGACATCCACACCCCTGAGGCCCAGTTACCTTCATGATCCCATTCCAGTTGTCGCCTGTGGACACCTGGAAGAGTGTGAGGAAGGCCATCCCGAAGTTCTCAAAGGTGGCATGGCGGCTCATGCCCTCACAGGGGTTCTCATCATTGCATACTGAAAGGAAGGGCATCGCGGCTATCAGCAGAGGACACATTAATGGCCCTGAGGTCAACAGCAGGTACTGGGGAAGGGGATTTCAGGCTTCTCACAGCCTGGAGACCTCAGGTAATGGCATCAGCACCCTGCCCAACAGTTGGCTGTTGCCCAGCAATACAGAAAAAACACTGATGTCCCAGCCCTGGGATATAAGGCAGTGTAACTCAGTTGCTCAGGGGTATCCTCCCAACCTGTCATTGTGCTGCCTTTCTTCTTCATCAATATTCCATGACAAGAGATGAAAATAAACTTTCTCTGAATTTTTCTTGTAATCTTGAAGGCAATATCAACATAGGCAGTGCAGAAAAAGCAAAAGTTTAATAATAAAAGAGAAACCAGATGCTGCTTTTATTTTGTTAGGCTGTTAGGACAATAACAACTTAGTGGGAAATTCCTCTTACATCAGTTATGCATAAGGGAGAATGAAGGCCATCAAGTACTTCAATCCCTTTATTAAATTAGTACTGATTCTGAGAAACCTCAGCTTCCCAGCAGGTCTGTAGCTCACACTGGAGCATAGTCTGCTTGAGACTTACCCAGTTTTCCAAAGAGCTCCACTCCTAGAGCAGCGTAGATGAAAAAGAGTAGCATGAAAAGGAGTCCAAGGTTTCCCACCTGAAAGCAAAGGGCATGGTCAGCAGATCCCAAAGCCTATTTCATCTGTACAGGCAAGTGTTTCTGTCTTTCAAAGCCTGAAGAGAACAGCAGCAAATTCCCAGTGTACAAATGCAACCAATCAACTGCTCAACACTAGGGAAACCACCAGTGGTGGCATCAGTTGCAACTGGACTTGAAGGGTGCTCTTTTCCCAGTTGCCTCCACTCCAGCACAAGCTCTAGCCAGGGCTGACTAAATTGTGCAGTTTCTGGGCAAGGTGAAGAAAAGAACATCGGAGCAGGGGCACACAAGGTGAAGTCAGTTTGGCTGGGTGAAGGACAAGCTATGGATTACAGCATACAGACATGTCCTGCAGTGCAACGTGCGCCACCAAACTGCCTAAATCCCTTGAAATTATGCTCATGTGAGGAGTGAAACAGCAGTGCTCCAAAGACAGGGACACAGGTACATCAGCTCCTGCCATGAGCCAGGCAGAGCATGGCGGGGCAAAGCACCAGCTTCACGTGGAGGTTACAACAAGGCTCAATGAAGGAACAGGCAGGCGGAAGGGAAGAAGGATAAGGAGGCACTTTTGAAATGTGTGGAGAGGAGGAGAAGAAGAGAGAAAAAGAGACTATGAAGGTGCCAAGAGAGGAAGCAGAGCTTCCTTTGCATCTTATGAAAAACAGGTCACAGCCTGATCTCTGGGCCTCCGGCAGCTACAGTTTGGAAAACCCCCATTGCAAAGATTGCTACTTCATGAAGGCAGCAGTGCCACCAGTAAGACAGGTACTGCTCCCAAGTCATCTCTCTCCCAAATCACTGCTTGCCTCTGAATCTCCTGCCTCCCAGCATGTGGGGCAGTCGGGTTACATGTGAGGAGCAGGAGGGGGTTTTGGAAGAGGCAAGATGAACAGTAATAGAATTGCCAGTAACAGTTAGCTCACTGTTGGTGGAGCAAGAGAAGTGGTATATGGGTGTTTTTGAAAAACTGAAAAGTGTCTGGTCTAAATGCATGTGGTCACTGGGCCTTTGCTAGGATCATCCATTTCAGGAGTCTAATTTAGTTATTGCAACTGCTGTGCCATCCAAATTCAGGAGAGAAATAATATGATTCAGTCCACCCACTCCCCTGAGCAGCCAGACCCTGGCTCCCTGCGTGCTCAGTGGAAGGAATTATTTCTGATGACTAAATTGGATACCATAGTAAACGCTGCAAACACACACTTCTGGGACTGTGTCTACAGGGCATTAAGAAAAAGAAGTTAATAAAACCTAGCTAAGGGCAACATTTCCAAAGGGCTCTTCAAAATTGAAGCTCTATTCGCTCTTAAGAATTGTTGCAGTGTAACAAAGACAGGAAGGGAATTGAAACAGGACAAGTGGAGATGCCTTCTATGCCATTAGCAAGCCAAAATCCCTGATGTGAGTCTGTGCTCTAGGAACAAAAAGAGAAAGGTCGAAAGGAGGAAAAAGTGCAATGGAAAGGACAGCTTATTTTAAACTGCTTCTTTTGGCAAAGCCAATAAATCTTGAAGAATTAATATTAGAGATAATTCAATTGTCCCCCAAAGACCCAGAGTATAAAATATGGAGACTGAATTCAATCTTTTAGCAGTGAAACTGGGAGATTTTAGCCCTGCTTTAAGTGCAGATTTTTACACAACTTTAACTATGGAGTGATTTTTGATCCCTCTGTTATATAACTTCATTAAATGAAGCCAACCTGTTACAGAAGGAAGCAGAAGACAGTCAATAGGAAGCGGATTGATCATAGGCTTTGATGCTGGAAAGATTAAGCACTGCTTGTTACCACTTTCCAGGGAATACTTAGAAGACAGACCTTTAGACATCTGCTTGTGAGGGTTCTGTGGCAGATATTAATGACCCCCAAAAGACCCAACCTATCATCTTGGTTAGCAAAGGAGCTGTACAGGAGACAGAAAAGTCAGAATTTATAAAGTATGGAAGAATATATTAATACTTGTGGTTTGCGGCTATGATCAGAGCAGGGCTCAGAGGCTTAAACTGAGATCCCAACTGTGCTTTTTGCCACCCCGAGCAAAACATTTCACTGCCTGATGACTCAGTTTCTCCATCTACATGACAGGGATATGAACATTTCCTCCTCTCTTATTAAGTCTCTGTATTTTGGGGATAGAAGTTGACTCGCACCATTTAAGTGCAAATACACTGCAGAGTCCCCTTCCAAGAGCTTCTGTACACTATTTCAGCCAGCTCTTAAGATCTGTGTGCATTTATCTGGGTTACAGAATAAACATGCCACAGACATGCAGATGCTGGATCTGGAGACCTGCTTCATTCCAGTTCCTTGCCTGAGAAAAATCAGCTGTTGTGGCTCCTGGAACAGGAAAGAGCAAGGTGCAAAGAAGCTGTACTGAGCCAGCCTGGGGCAGCAGAGACAGAACTAATAAACGTTACTGGCCCAAAGCTGCCCGCTATAGCAATATGCTTCTTCTCCTGCTCCTTCCATTGTCCAGTGTATCTCAGCCCTCAGCTACCCTGGATAACAATATTATTATATATTCTACATATGAATTGTATAATGATTATTATTAGATAAAACCACAAATTATTATTGTTTAATAAAAAACATGGAGCATCAGGCAGAGCTCAGGATCCATAAAAGATCAGTGTTTCCCCCTTGCTTCTGTGCCATGAGATTTCACTAATTCAGATTGACATTTATTGTCACCAACATCAGAACTAAACTCCTTGGGTAACTACTCATGCTGTTTTCAGATTGATTCTCAGCTCTGCATCACTCACCAAGACTGGCACATTAGCTGATAAATCAACTGACAAATGCCCATGCATTTTGATATCATGCAATAGAGCTGCCTGCTTAGGGCCTGTCACAGCAGTGGTTTGATGTATGATCAGTAGAGCCACTTGGTGCCATTACTCCTTGCTTAATAATTCTCTCTCTCGAGGATCCAAAAGGAAGGGGACCAGTCTTCCTGGCTGCTCATCCATCACAGAGGATCCTCACAGTGGGCTCAAAGCCTGTGTAAAGCACCGTGTCAGCATCTAATTCGGGAACAGCTGCCGCTCACAGCTCATGAAATCCTTCCGTCTAGCTGTCTTGCAGTAGACACTTCACTGCTGACTGCGTGAGCCACAACAGAGCGCGTCACTGCTTCTCATACACGAGAGGCTCAGAGACACAAAGGGGTCCAGGAGGAGAAAGGAAGAAAAGAAAGTAGGAAGACGGGGGCACTAGCTAAGAAAAGGAGTGACAGGAGTGCAAATGAGAGGGGGGCAAAAAGGGGCACAGGCAGGGAACGGTGAGAAGGGCAGAGATGCAAAGACCTCCTTTCCTCCTGAAATGGCTGCTAGTTATTCTTCTTGTCTTATGGAGAGCGGGGGAGGAGCTGGGGACTAGCTGCAAGCAGTCAGAGACTAGCTAGAGGTGATGGGAAGAAGTTTGTCCTCATCCAGAAACCAAGCCGTGTTTCATTCACCCATGGGAGAACAGAGGTGAGCTGTACCCCTGTGATTGACAAGATAACCTGGACAACATCTGTCTGAGGAGACCTCTGCCCCCATGAATGACATGAAAACTCAGACTCCACCTTCAGGCAGTTGCCTGCACAACACAGTAGACACCACTTCGAAGACTCTACAGGAATTAGCCCTTTGGAAAAAGGGTGCAGAAAAGACAAGTCGATGGGGAAGCTGGTTTGTTTTACCTGTGGCAGGGCTTGAACAACTGTATCCAGCAGTGCTCGCATTCCTGTGGCCATCTTCAGTAGCTTCAGGACTGCCACAACAAACAGAAGAGAAGCATCACTCAGACTGAGCTCAGAAAGCACACCCTTTGTGTGACTGATTAATGCCAATATTGCAAGACGGATGTCCTGTCTCCCCTTGCCCTCGAAAAGCTGGATTTTCCCCCTTGGCCCCCTTCTCCCTTTTCCTATTTCTTTTGACTGTACAGCCCCAGTGTTCCTTCTCCAGTCCGTCTCTTTCTTACTGAGTATTCTGTTTCTGTCACCCATGACTATTGAGCTTCTTCTGCTTCACCCAGACAGTCTGGCCAAGAGCCCCCCTTTCTCCCAACAATGTGTATCACAATTCTCCCTCTGGTTTGATTTTTCATTCCATCACTTTCTCTTCCTCCAGCCACCATCCATTAAGGCAGCTTAGAACATCTTGGACACCACCAGGAAGATTCAGTCCCCTCCCTCTGCCCACTTCAACCTGCTTGTGGGCCCTTTCTCTAAGCACCACTGCCATACTTCTCCCATAAAAGAATATCAGGGAAAGTTCAGTGCTCGCATGATCTGCTTACCCTCCTGGTCCTTCACCCTCTGCTAAAACCACTGCATCTAAAGGCTAAAGGAAGCCAGAAAGCCTTAGTCTCTAGGCTGTCCTTTGTCACATCTCCTGCCTCCCTCCTAGGGCCAGAGACAGGGCAAGCCCATGACTCTACAGCCTCTGCTCAATGAGTCATGGCACCAAGTCCCACTCTACGGCCACGTACAACAGCCCTGCGTTGGCCAGTGTCTCTCTCACCCCGGGCGATACGCAGCACCCTCATGATCCGAATGATAGTGGGGTTAATTGGGAGAGCAGCATTGATTTCAATCTCTTCCAACGTGATGCCCATGACAGACAGCAGCACAATGGCCAGATCTAGCTGGTTCCACCTTAAGAAGAAAAATTGAAGAGAATAAAGGATGATGGACTTTTTCCACTTCCCTGAAAAAGAAAGTGAATTGTCTCTACTTCAACCTAAATATTGCTTTATCTATGAGTCCAAGGCCCCATTCTGACTCAGCCTATATGGCCTTCTGCAGACAGAGATTCACTTTGCATACACCCTGAGCAGCCAGAGGCAAGCCAGCCTGATCTGAAAGCATGGAGCTGTGTTACTATGGTGCTATGCTTTGACTAATGGGCTCAGCTTTTTGAGGCCTGACTACCTAGAATCAGCTTCGTTATACACATTCCGCTTCAGTATGCTCCCAGTTTGCCTCAAGGCCAGGAAAAAATGGCTCTTTCTAACCTCACCTCCTCTGCTTTCTAGCCTAATCAGCAGGTACCAAGGCAATTTTTGGGCAACTCTTACTATTACCTATGCATTGTGGCTCACACGGGCTGAGGCTAGATCCATGTTGTGCAGAACCGGGAGGCAGTCAGGGAACTCTGCTACCACCTCACACTCCAGGTAAGGATTCATACTAAAAACCTCCACCCCAATCCCAGTTGTCCCACAGCCACAGTTGACATAACCCTCTGCTTACCTGTCTTTGAAGAATCGCCGCAGACCAAATGCCACCAGCTTGAGAACAGCCTCCAACACAAAGACAGTGGTGAACAGGTAGTTGCAATATTTGAGGGCGGTCTCCAGGGACTGCCAGCAGAAAGAGAGGGTAAAGAATTGAGATAAAAGAAACAACTAGCACATAACCTGTGGGGGAACTCTCCTGAGTGCCAGGAATTCACTGGGAGGTGGGGAAGCTGTCCCATGCCTCCTACCTACTTGAAGGTGGAGGCTGCCTACTAAGGTCAACCACCAGCTGTGCCCTCTGCCCCATGTTGTTCTCAGGACTGATTATTGCTCCTTTCTGCTGTACTGTTCAATGTAATGGGGAGTAGGAGGCTATTGCAAAGAGAATCCACCCAGTACCATCAGCCTCCTTTTTTGCCAGTAGCCTATGCCACCTGGATACCACCATGTTAATGGCACTAGCATAGCTATCAATCAGGAGGGAGACACGAAGGTTACTCCAGTTGTGGATACATGTCGTTTCTGCTGGGAGAAAACCCCTCTGTGCCTTGATGTGGGGCAGGCACATGTCATATCTCTTAGCTGTTGGGCTTCTGGTTCTTTCATGCGCTGCCCCTTCTCCATCACCAAGGACAAGTGTGAGCAGGAGGCAGCATTTGGTGGCACTTCATACTGGAAGGGTTCAAAGTGCTTTGGCAAGATTCTTTAGCAGAGCCTGACAGCAGGCTAACATGGCTGGACCTGCATTCCAAGGGAAGGAGCTGAGGGGTAAGGAAGAAGAGTAACTTATTTAGGAGCAAAGGCCCGATGTAGGGATGACAACAGATAAAGGTTAAGAGTTCCTTCAGACTAAAACTGGACACCACCAAGGGCAAGATAAAAACTGGGCAGTTGGGCAAGATGGGCAAGAAATGGAGGAACCTGGCAGTGGATTTGAATGACGACAGACAGGTTCAGTTCCTGATCAAAGCCTGAGCTACCTTGTACAGCATCTGCTCGGACACCAGTGCTGTCACTTAAACCAAGGGTATCCTAAACAGGAACCTGAAATGCCACCAGGCAAATGTTGTGATGAATGCTTTGTCTACATATGGAGGCAGAAAGTTCCTTTGATACATGCAACATAATTGTTTTTTTTCCATCAAAGGCACCTAGGACTTTGCCAGGAACACTAAGAGGTAGATGGTCTTCCCCAAAGCATAAATTTATTTGGCCTTCAAGGCCCTTTACCAGGAATGACCCCCTGCAGCTGCGAGAGGCTCTGCTCAGTGCTTTTGCCCTGCAGCTTCTCTGTTGGACATACAACCAGCCACCCTAGTCCTTTCAGCTCAAGCCATGCAGCCGCAGAACTGGACTGACATTTGGAAATATAAAGCAAAGCCTGAAGCTCCCAGAACAGTGCTGCTTCTACCACTCCTCCTGTTAGGATCCTGAGGAACAGACAAAGTAGACCAGGCAGTTAAATTTGGGTGATCCACATATTCACTAACTAATATAAAGCACAGAAACTTAATTGCACCTTGCTTTCTGAAGGTCTGACTCCTGCTTAGGTGCCTTCTCTTTATTGATTTTAATTGATAGCAACTGTCTGAGTAGGGTCTATATTTCTGGATACATAGGAAACTACTACATTTTGCCTACTACATTAACTATTGCAACACTTTAAAAGTATTTTTTAGAGACACTCAAGTGTCCTGCCTATGCTGGTGGCCAGTGGTCACCAGAGAGCTGTAGCAAAATAACATGACTAGAGGCAGGGCTTATCTCCATGATCTCACTCACCACAGGTTGGTTGTAGTGCTCCAAGGACATAGTGACCACGTTGAGGCAGATGATGAAAGTGATGAAGATGTCCAGATAGTGGCTGGTGCAGACCGAATGAATAAGGAGACGTATGGGGCAGTAGGTAGCATAGTACGGCAGACGCTGCGCCTCTTCAGTGGAAAGAGGGAGATGGGCAGAGTTAGGAAGAAATCGAAAGAAAGAGAGAAATGGGTAAGAAACACTGAGGAGGGAGCAGGCACAAGAGTGGTGTGGTGATACATGTTGAAAAAAAAGGGAATGAAGGTGGGGGAAGAAAGAAGAGAAAAGGATAAGTAAAAGAAAGGGGACATAAGAAGGACAGGGAAAAGGAAAAAGAGGAAAGTAGAAGTGAGGAAAAGAATAAATAGAAAAAAAGACAAGGAAAGGAATGCTAGAAAGAAAATCTGTTAGTCCATGTTTGTGGGAATGGTGCTAAATCAGCATTTCATGCCTCGACAAATTAAGATCACAAATGATAAAAGGGAGCAGATGGTTCCGGGAGAGGCCCCAGGGTGTCACAGGAGAGAGGGGGAAAACTGGAGCAGAGGAAGGGAAAGCATGCCCACAGGCTGCGAATGGAAGAAAACCATCAGCCTGGGGTAGCCGGGATGATTTCCAGGGGCAAGTATGCTTTTTCAGTTTTTGTCTAAAGGTAATACAGAAGAGGACAGAAACACCAGGAAGAGGATCTGGGACCCCAAGGAGTGACACTGCAACACCAATAGAAGGAACCAGAAACAAAACACAGGGGTCTTCCTCTTTTCCTCATTTTTTTTTTTTCCTCTCCCTCTTCTTTATATTTGGGTTTAAACACAAATGATGGTCTGTCCAGGTCTTCCCCAAACACCAGCTGGGTTGTAGGAATCCCAGGTGGGATCATCCCAAGCCCAGGAGGTGTACCAGTTTGTACACGTCCTGTATCAACAGTGCACGCCAGCAGGTGCTACGGGGTGTTTTTGGTACGTGTTATCTCCAGAGGGGCAGGGTGCTAAAACCCCAGCAGCTTCCCCACAGTCCCAGCAGACCTCGTCAGCCACCCCACTCCCCCAAACCGCCCCAGTGAGTTGCGTAGCGACACGGCAGTGGCGCGGGGAGGAAGGCTGAGAGCGCGGCCACAAGCGATGCATTTCAGAGACCCGTCCATTGGGAAAGAAAAAGAAGAGGAGAAGGTTTTTCTCAGAAAACCTTGGCCTACGAACCGACCAAACACTTAGGCTGTGCCTTACTCCTTCGCTTCTTCTCCAGGCGGCGCAGGCGCTTCTCCTCCCGCCGGCGCGCCTCCTCAGCCTCCTGGTGCTGCCGGCACTTGTGGAAGTTCTCCACCACCACCCCCACGAACATGTTGAGCACAAAGAAGCTGACGATGAGGAGGAAGGAGATGAAGTAGAGGAGCATCCAGGGGTTGTTGTTGGTTACCGGCTGGAGGTAGGGATAGAACAGAAGCAGTGGATCAGCTGGATGGGCAGCAGTATGGAAATGATGGGGGTGGGACCTGCCCTGGTGATTGGCTGCAGGGAAGGTAGAGGGGGGTTATGGAAATCAGGGGAGTGGGCTGGGAAGAGCTGGGGCTACAGACAAGGCAGTTGGTGGTTGGCAGATTGGATTTTGGCATCACCTGGTGATTGATGGAGCAGATGGGAGTCAAGGTCTAGCACCTGCTTTCACAGAGTCACAATTCAGGCAGAACCCCAGCATGTGGTAAAATGGGTGGTCCAGGCACCAGGAACACCTTTGGCTCAAGGGCAAGTAGAGACCACATCTAGATGCCACCAACATGGCAATGAGACTGGAATAGAAATGTTATTCAGGCCTGGAGAGAGAGGAGACCTTAACTTCGACTGGGTCTCCTCACAAAGAGCCAACAAAGCCAACAGTGGTGCACCTTTTGCAGAGGTTCAGATGCAAATGGAGCATCATCCCTGAGATTCAAGTCTGTGGTACAGCAGCCCCTGGCAGGCACCTACACTGGACACTATCAAGGTCATTTTTTTGTGGTAGAGGAATAGGGACACAGTGGGCAACAGCATGATAGTCCCTGCTTCACAGGGTATTAAAATAATCATCTGTGGGCCACAAGGGAGCCAGCCTGCCCAAAAAGGCACATGGTGCTGTTGCTGCATCATTACAAATAGATAAAGACCTGCAGTGAGATCCAAACTGAGCAGGGGGTGAGAATTATGACAGACACCCACTGCACAGCCACAGCTGCACCCCACTGCATGGACCACGCATGACTCTTGACTCCTTGAAATGAGGTGAGCAAAGGATTCAGAAGGGCGCTGGAAGGGACTCTTAGTTTGAGGCAGATGCCTGAAGCAGGACATTTAAACATACTTCTGCCTTACTAGCCTGAGGAAAGTGATAAAGGTCCTTTCATAAGGAAATCTTCATACCTGCTGGTCAACAGCCACAGCATCCAGTCCATTATACATAATATTGACCCAGCCATCCTTGGAAGCCAGAACAAAGAGGGACATCAGAGCCTGCAACATACAAAGCAAAGCAGATGTGGAGCAGGTGCATCTGGCAGTCTGGGAAAAAAACAAATAATGGGTTTATGCTCTAAAACACACAACATCGAAATACTCTTCCTGCCTGTGTCTCTACACGCATCAAAACCTGCTCCTTCCCCCGTGGGGGAGTGGGAGGGAGGGCAGGAAGCCATGTGCAGCCAGATTCACCAGAGGAAAGAGGTTGTGAAGAACATCTGCTTCACAGCAGGAGAAAAAAGAAAATCAAACTCTCTGCTGCCACAACTTTTCTTTCCCCCATCAACCTGTAAGCATCATCCTGATACCAACCCACTAGTGACACATCTTCTGCATGGATACCCATGCCAAACAACCACCACTCCTAGCCCAGGGACCAGGCTTTCCAGGCATTGCATCTGTGCCCTGGGAGGGGTACATATAGGAGGACACAAACCCCATGCTGGGTTCCCATCGGAGACAGGGGCACACTCACTTGTCCCAGGTTATCGAAGTTATACTTGTGGTGCACCCACTTGTAGTTGGCAGCCATGCAGTCAGACCGGTTGGTGATGTTCCTGATGTCAACTCCCAGGCAGTGGTAGAACTTGCCCTTGAAGAGCTGCAGGAGGGGAATGAACCCATCAGCCCCTTTCCCTGCAGGGTTCCCCATGGTCCCTGGGATATGCAGAAGCTCCCAAGACAGGGGGTGGGCTGCAGGGCTGCAGGGCTGCAAGGCAGGTGGAGCATGACAGGTAGGGAGGACCACCAATGCGATGTAGAACACAGGCTCAAACATTGCTAAAGAGCCAGGGCTACCCTCATAAACCCACACCTGGCTTTGCAGCCTGCTCAACTGTCCCAGGCCAGCGGTGACTGTAAGCCCTTACCATAGCCTATAGGGTTGCCTTTTTGGGTGCAATTAGAGCCACTGACCCAAAAGGAAATAAAAAAGATCTATTCAAACCCCAAGAGTAATCTCCCCTCCCTGCTTCCCAGTTACTGAGAGAGCTGATGGGAAAAGATCTCATCTGAGGGTAAAGAAACAGAAAAAACATCCCCTGCTTCTCAGATGCTTTTTTTTGCAAAGCTGCACTGCATGGCTTTAGCTCTTCTGCCCAGGGCTCCTCTCCCCATATGGAAGGTACTGGTTTGTGCATTTGTACAGATGCATCAGAGCAGACTAAGTATAGCACATTCCCTGAGATGGAAGTAACGCCCACGTCCTTGCTCCTCTGCAATGCAACAGCCGAAAATAAAGAGGATTAAATAAAAAAATAAAAGAAGGTTGTGGGTGGATTTAGGACTCAGAGTGAGGAGGAGAAACATAGCTGACTGGAGGCAGGGTTCATGCAAGCAGGCACTGAGCTGCTTGCTCTTGTAGTGTGCCATGGATGTGTCCAGCAAGCCCTGTGCTATGCCAGCCTTTGGTTCTCCCTGTAACACTGACCCAAACCCTGATCAAGCTCCTGCCAGGTGCAAGTGTTAACTCCTGTCTTGAACATCCATTGACATCTGCATTCTCTGAGCACTTCGCTGTCTTTGCCAAAGGTTGCAGGGACATTATGGTGAGAGACAGCTCATGGAAGAGGGCGGCTGCAGAAGGTTTCCTGGCTTGCCTGTCCCTCCCGCTCTGCTCAGTCCCCTGTGCCTGTACCTGGGGGTACAGATGCCCACAGTAGGGCTTGAGGCATGGGGGCTGTTTGATGGGTAGTAACAACACTACCTGCACACCCAGGATGCCGAAGATGATGAAGAAAGCACAACAGATGAGGACGATGTTTCCTATGGGCTTGAGGGAAGAAATGAGTGTCTCCACCACCAGCTTCAGGCCAGGAGCTCGGCTGATGACTCTGGAAGGGAAGGAAGGGGAGGGGTGATAGAGGAACGGGGTAGGGATGTTTGCCCTAAGCTAAGCATTTTCAGCAGCAATGGACCTCCACTTCCCCTGTGCAGTGACCCATCAGTGGGGATCACTTCCCTGCAACCAAAACGCCTCTTCTCTCCCACGGGTTGGTTGTCCGATGAGGTACCTCCAAGACCAGAGCCATATGGCTAAAGGGAACCTCCCTGTGGCTCATGGCTTGTCAGACCACACTTTGCCTGGCACGGCATGATCCAACTCTGGGACCCTTCCACGGGGAGGTGGTGGGAAGAGGGAGACAAGCAGGGCTCAGTGGGGCTCTGACCGGAGGGGACGTAAGGTGCGCAGCAGCCGGAGAACCCGCAACACCCCCAGGATTTTGGCACCACCAGCAGAGGCCACCGAGACCACGATGTCAATAAGAGACACGAAGACCAAGAAGCCATCCAAGATGTTCCAGCTGCTGCGGAGGTAAGCCTGATCCCCAAAATACAGGCCTAGAGAGACCACCTGCAAAAGAGGGGAGAAGAGAGGAGGTTAAATGGCTCCTCTCCATATTGCCTGGTAGAGGGCAGCTGTGGAGAGAGGGCAAGGATGGGGGACAATTATCAACTCCATGTGACACTGGAGTATCATCTCATCATCTTTTCCTTTTACCTGGAAGTCTATGATGGAGAATGTCTTTGGGGAAAGTGGTGGCACGTAACTCCAGAAATAACACGGCCATTGTGTCTTCTCACCATTTCTCTGCCTCCCTGAGCAACAGCATTGTAGGGACCAAACAGAAAGCCTTTCCCTGCCATACTACAGACCTAGGGCAAGTCTCCCAGTCCAGAGATCGCCTGGGAAGTAAATCAGGCACTAAATCCCATACTTTGGCTCCTAAGAGGGTGGTTCTATTCTCAGCAATTCTCAACACCAGCAGGTGCTACAGACATCAGTGGCCTTAGGGAGAGCAAATCATGACCATAATTTGGGTATGAATTTTAGGGGGTTGAAATTCAGGCAGCCATCTCTGAGACTGTCTTCACCCAGTTTTGGAACTCTTTCCCAATCACAAGATTTTCCTATTGTCATAAAGTACTCAGCTATTAAATAACTATCTCAACTAAGAGCACATTATTCATATTGCTGTTGTTTCCCCCATTCTTCCTCTAGGAGGAACTAAATGGACATTTGACATTATTACAAAATCCATACCTTGAGGCCAGCTATTCCTGCCAGATGTTAAGATCCCTTCGGATTTAAAGCCTTGGATAAACAACCCCCCACAAGCATGACAAGAGGGGACTCAATCCCAGGCAGTATTTGCCTTTACCAAGGTAGGGGGAAGGAGTGGCACAATGAAAAGAGGGAGAGATTTTAGAAGGGTGATAAGCAAACATGAAGCATGTTGTTCCTGACAATGGAAAAGGCTCTGAGCCGTTCATCTCCACAGTAACTTACCTTCAGTGTCATCTCAGCTACAAAAATTGCTGTGAAAATGTAGTTGGACACAGTGAGAAAGATTCTCTCCTAGAAAAAAAAAAAAAGTAGAAAAAGGCCTTAAATGTATATTGACTTCTTGACCTGAAAGCTGAGGAAATAAGAGAAGTGCCTTTGTCAAAGGTCAGTGCTGGGCAGCTTTTAGCTCACACACCTTGGCTCAGCCCTGGGCCACAGCTGAGCCAGGATCCTCTGCAACTCTGCAAGAGCACAGTGGATGGGATTTGCCTTGCATCCTGCAAACCTGCTTTCCGGGTGCTTTCTACCCTGTTCTGCCCATGCTGCTCAGTCCTGACCTGCTGTGCTGACCTGGGACTCATTTCCAAAGTGTTGCTGAGCACCAAGCACTAGATTGTGCATAAGTGCAATAGAGCCTGGAGGTTAGCTAAGGCAGACATGCAGATAAAGCCATTTCACTTGCCAGCTTGAGCCATCTCCAAGATAGCTCAAAAGCACCATGCGTGAGTGATGATATGCCATTTCTACAGAATGGAAGTTACTTCTATCTTTTAGTTTCCAGTCACTGTCCCTTTTGCCCATCATTTCTTAACTGCAGGTGTCTGGGGGACTCTCTTGCTCTTCAAGAGGGAAGGAATTAGGATCACTATTATAAAGCAGGTTGCCCCATTATAAGACCCTGCAGGGGAAGCACACTCTGTGTGACTTACTAATACTTGGGCATTTGAATAGACGAGTGGAAGTTTGTGTTTGGTGCTCAAGTTCTTCCAGAGGACATACCAGTGCCAGGAGCACTTACGAACCTCTGTCAGAGGTTGTGCCAAAAAGCAAACGGGAGGAAACGGTGCTCACCGTGCTTCTGTGTTCAATCTGTGGTCTCTCTAGAGCAATGGTGATGCAGTTCAGGAAGATGAAGGCCAGCACAACATAGTCAAAGAGTTTGTGAGCAATGACGGTTTGGCAGAGGAGGCGAAACCTGCAAGAGAGTTCAGTAGGTATCCGTGCCTTGGGCAGAGCAAGGTTAAGAAGTATGAGCACAGAGAATTAAGAGGTCTGGCCAAAACTGCGCCAGCAGCTTTCCTATCACTGATACTGGTGTCCCTTGCCATGGCAATATCCCAGGGTGACCCATGGTCACGCAGGGAGCCTGGAGCAGAGCAATATTAGAACAAGGAGCTGAAACTACTGACTATCACTGCAACAGAACCTGTCCCATTTTCTCAACCCTCTCATGGCAAAAAAACACACAAACCTGTTTTGTGGAGAGAAGAGATATATGGACCAGTCTTCCCGTAACTCACACCAGTCTGGTTTATAAACTTCCATCATCTTTCGGATGCGAAAGCATAGGCTCTGTAGGGATGGAGCAGAAGCAAATGCCACTGGTTACCTTTCCACTTGCCTGTGAGAGACACTCTTCCTGTCACATCTGACCCCAAAACGCCGCTACCTGAAGTTCCTCAGGTGCACTACCTGCCTTTCTTTAAGCCTCTGAAAGAGGAAATGGACTCGAAGAGCAACAAGCCACTGTAAAGGAGGTAGGAGTTGCTTTGCTACAGCCTGTTTGACTCTTGGCATCTTGTTTCCTCCCCAGATCATTATAAATAAAACTGCTGGTCACCTTTCTAGAGTAAGATGTTGTCCATGATGCCTTCTCAGAGCTGTTGGAGTGGTTTTGTTACATAAGGACAGAGTTTTCTCACTACCTCAGCTAAACGAAAGACCAGGGCAGGAAGGCCTTCTGTTGGCACTTGGGCTCAGAGGCGATTTAATTTCATACAGCATGTATGTCAGTTCACATTTCTATGAACCCTCTGTCCACTTTTTCCACCCTTCGATCTGCTCACAGATCGTGCATTGCAGTCTCCCAGCCTGGCACTGCAAAACTCACTTGCCTTGTCTCTCGTGCCTGTGCCTCCTGCTCTGATCTGCTGATGTTCCTCATGCAAAGCTCTCACTGCTCACACAACCTGACCTTCCCTGGCCTGGAGAAATTGCAGGCTGCATTGCTCCAAAATAACAGCCCCTGAATGACTGTGCACGTGCCTCACATCTGCCTTCCGCCAACCATCCACCTGTACAACAGCCTTGCAGGCAGCCTGACAATGTGGTTGGAGCTTGTCTGGGCCTAGAAGGTCCCATCTGTGTTCAATGTTGTCCTTCAGTTGTACTTAAAGCACCTTTGCAAGCTCTCCCATCCACGTGGCAGGGAGACTGAAACTTCAGGACGGATTTGAGGTTTCCCACAGCACTGCAGTATAACCCCACATTCCTTCCAACACGTACTCACATAATCTATCTCTTCATCATCCTCTCCCCGTTCCTTGCGGTTGTCCATCTTTGGGAAGATCTCCTTGGCAATACTGGGCATTTTGCCATTGCAGTCTTGATGCTCACTGGCCCCAGACGCTGCTCCCAGCTTACGGGCCACTCTGTAGCCAGACGGGACTGAGGCCAACTCCAGCAGGTCACAGGAGCCTTTGTTGTCCAGGGAGAGCGTCCGGCGGTGATGCAACACCCTTCCTGTCCCATCCGGCTCCCCATCCGCTGTCCCAGTCCCGTGCCTTTCTCCAGACAGGAGGGATTCGTGCTCAGCAGAGGGAGGTCTGTGCTTTAGGCTGTGTCCCCGGGCCAGGCTGTTCCAGCTGGAGCGGCGGCTGCCCCAGGGCCCACTGCGGCCCCAGGCACCATAGTGGGAACTGCGGGAGCTGGACTGTAAGAGAGCAGGACAGGGACTCAGGGCACAAGGAGGGAGGATGCAATCCGATTTCAGATCACAGGTTTCTCCCTTAGCCAGGAAGTTGTCATTTTTTTCAGCCATTGAGGAAGTTGCACGGTGGGAATTTAGCAGCAATCTCTGTAAATCTGACAATAAACTGATAATGAGTTAGCAATGGTGTTGGCTGCCATTACTTTATAGCACCATCTGTGTGCAAGGTACTTACAGGGAAGGTAAATAATAAAGCCAAAGGCCAGGTGCCTGATGTTATTTACACCATCACAGAGCAAGAATAAAGCTCTCCAAAAATCTGATTGGCAGCTTTTTATGCTACCCTGGGGTAAAGGATAACACAAGGTACAGGGTGATGGATAACCTGACACACGATCTTCGAGTACAGTCTTAGTAAAAGGAAGAAATGAGAGAAACAGGCTTGCTGGTTACAGTCTAGTCCAAGCACATCAGCAACTTATCATGTAGTATGTGGCTGCCAGCTCTCCCTGTTCAGAAATTTCAGGGGCATGAACCCTTTGAGCACCAATTCACCCCCCCCAAGCTGTGTGTGTCAGTGGCTAGAAACCCCAGCAGCTGATGTTACAAGGTAGACAGGTCTGACATGAGTTGGCTGGAGAGCCAGCAGTGCTTGAAGAAGTGCTAAGGGGCAGCAGAACCTGCTATGGGGAGCTCCAAGTCAAGATTTCTCTATCGTTACAAAAGCTTCCAGAAAACCCATCTGTTACGGAACTTGGCAGCTCTGGCATCAAGCAGGTATTCCTATGCTCTTAACTCGCTCCAGGCATTATTTTGTGTCCTGTGCTCTAGGAAAACAAGGAAAGAGCAAGGGGACAAAACATGGTTCACTCTAAGAGGGACACTGTCTCCTTGGTGTCCCTACTCTCTCAGGAGAAGCATACAAAAGAGCTGAATCCCACACTCAATTAACCTGGAAATAGACATGAATAATCCGGAAATTTAGATAAATAATGTGAACTGAGCTGGCTTCCTAAAGACAGGCAATGCGCTTGTCTTAGAAGCCTACAGCAGCAGTTCAATCCTCCACAGCAATCCCCAGATGGAGGCAGATAGACAACAGAGTGCTTGGACTTCAAAAGAAGGGGACAACACACATGTCTGCTCACTGACTCACTCACCAATGACCGCTGGTCACAGGTCATTCTCCCCAGGGACATCACACTGCTCTTCCGGGAACCAACAGCAACACGGATCTGGTCAGGCTGCAGGGAGTTGCGCGAAGAGTTTGTGACCCCCCCAGCAGCCACTGGTGGGGTGGAGGGCAAGGATGGGTCCAAGTGTCCATTAGGTGTCACAGGAATTGCGCAGAGCTTGGGATCTGATACAGGAAGAAGAAGAAAGAGAAAAGAGGAAGTTGGGTTCCTCACTATCCAGTGACTGTTGCAATGTCTAAGTTATTTAAGCATGTTAGCAGCAGCTACCAGAATATTAGCTGTTTAGAATCACAGATTCATTTAAGTTGGAAGAGACCCTTATTATCATCGAGTTCAACCATAACCTAAATCTACCACTAAGCCATGTCCCTAAGAACCTCATCTATGTACCTTTTAATCACCTCCAGGGATGGGTACTCAGCCACTTCCCTGGGCAGCCTGTTCCACTGCTTGAAAACCCTCTCCGTGAAGAACTTGTTCCTAATATCCAATCTGGACCTTCCCTGGTGCAACTTGAGGCCATTTCCTCTCGTCCTATCACTTGCTACTTGGGAGAAGAGACCAACCCCCTCCATGCTACAACCTCCTTTCAGGTAGCTGTAGACAGCAATAAGGTCTCCCCTCAGCCTCCTTTTCTCCAGGCTAAACAGCCCCAGTTCCCTCAGCTGCTCCTGATCAGACTTGTGCTCCAGACCCCTCACCAGCTTCATTGCCATTCTCTGCACTCCCTCTAGTACCTCGATGTCTTTCCTATAGTGAGGGGCCCAGAACTGAACATAGTATTCGAGGTGCAAATCAACATCTATTCCTTCTGATTGAGGGTGTTGTGACAAAAGCAGTGCAAGCTGGGGAGACTTCGAAGTGTCCTCCTCAGTGCCCAAAAGTGAGGGCAGCTCTCCTTGGGGCCAGACAGGTGAGCAGAGCAAGCAGCCAAACCCTGGCAGCAAGAGGAGGAGAGTGTGCTTCTGTATGCCAGGAACAAACACCTGCATTTTCAAGTCCAACGAAATACCACCAGCTGTGGTATTTAAAGCAGTTAGCCTGAGACACTGATGAAGATGTGGGGAAACCTGCAGCCACTCATGTATGGGAGTCACCTTTAAATTCCTGCAATCATACTCTTCATCCCAGCCTATCCTACTACACTGGGCCTCTTCAAATGACTGATCATTGACCTTGAAGATCCAGAGCACCTTTGAGGGCTATATTAGATGCTGTGGACGACCATCAGCATTTGTCAAGATGGAAAGAGAGGATGGAGCACTGGATTTTAATGCCTTAAATGAATGGAACAATCAGGGTTTTTTGCCCTATTGCATAATGAAGGTCACGTATCTTCTCTTGCATGCAGCCTCACAGCCATGAGTACACCAACAGGCTCCATAACCTCTTCCCCATCTGCCTTCCAAGGGGTCTGGCTGCCTGCATTCAAGGTAAACTCTGATATGGTGCAGTCCTGTAACCCAGGATCAGACTGCTTTGAAAACAGCTGAGTTGCAAGAAAGAGCTGTGGCAAGCCAACACTGGAGCCATTGCTCCTTGCTGTGAGAGCTGCATTTAAACTCAGACCTGTAGTCTGTGTCTGGGTTACTCTGTGAGTATTCTTGTGCCTGTCCGTGCACCTTGCTGATCCTTATCTTGTGCTGACTGGACTTCTGGGCTTGGCCTCAGACCTGCCTCACCACTGTGGACTTGCCTGGCCATCATTAAACCATTGGCTGACCCTGGCTCATGAGAGCAGACCTGTTCTGCTCGGCTTGTGCAAGTGCTGTGCTTTTGTTGGTGTTGTCCCTGCCCTCCTCCCTGGCTGTCCCTTCCTCTCAGCTTTTCAGTTCACCATCCATTGTGGAGCAAGCTACTCCTGCTGCTCCCTGCCACTAAGTCCTGTCTGAAGTATAATACCTCTTGTAGAAAGACTTGCAGTCTTCAAGGAAAGACTTCGAGGGGTGAAGAGCTTACCCGGCAGTTTGTAGGCAGACTGTTGCAAGAGTTAATTATCTTACCTTAAAAATACGTGGCTTTTTTCAGTCTGAATTTGTCTAGCTTTGGCTTCCAACCTTTACAATCTCATTATGCTTTTTTTCTGCTCAATTAAAGAGCCATCTACCATCAGAAATCTCTCCTTATGGTCAGCACTTACAGAGTGTGTGTTCAAGTCACTTCTCTGGTTTCTCTAAGCTTCATTAGCCTCTCACTATGAGGCAAGACTTCCAGATTTGTCCTAACACTTTTTAATGTGTTGGTATCCCCTATCCAAATGCAGATCCCAGATTTGGACAAGGTGTTCCTGAAATGGAGCCTCTGAAACTGAGCAGAGACAGTCTCACTTCTCACTCCTAGTTGCCTTTCTGTAGGTCATTCAATAACTGCTCCCCTTAGCTATCACATTCTTCAGAATGCTGACACAACTCCGTTTTTTCCACAGATAACACCACAAACTAGCATGAAGTTTAAATGAAAACCAGTAAATTCTTGGAGATGGGAGTGCATTTTCTGGAGAATCTGCTTTTAGATTTCTCACTAAACAGCAATAAGAGATAAGCAAATGAGGTTGTTTGAGCTATTGTACCTGAGCCTTCTTGGACATCTTGGAACTGATCTAACTCCTCCATGTTTGATGAACTCTGATCTTCATCTGAGTATGACCGATTGGCATCACCCTGGAACACAAAAATTTAGAAGTTGGGAACCCATAAAAAGACAATTTGTTCTTGTCTTTCATTGCTGGAACAACTGTAAAACCCTCCTTGGCAGCCAGACATCACTGTGATCACTGGAGTTAGCCTTGTGTCACCTGGGATTGCTGACATACTGAGTTCTTGCTTTCGGAGGGGCAAAGGACTCACCCTATTAGGGTAGAGTTTGTTGCACAGGATGGAAATCGGGAAACCCCTTCCAGAGGGCTTGTCTCTTTCCTTGCAAGGATTATCACTGCTGGTTTTTGGTTTGGGTTTGTTTGTTTGTTTGTTTTAATGAAGCCCACCCTGAACTTGACAAGGGAAATGACAGATGTGTGATACTTTGGGAGTGCTCCACCCCAGTAACCTCAAAAGTCCACTTTTTAGCACCTCTATTCCTCCTCTTGATGAGGCCTCAGTGGCAACTCACCTCAGCCTGGAACCCCTCCACAAGAATGGCCACCAGCAGATTGAAGAGCACGTAATTGCCGAATGTCATGAGAGCCACAAAGTAGAGGGATGCCCAAGGCGAGGTGGAGGCCATGCCATTATAGAGCACAACATTCCAGTCCTCCTGGGTTAGGATCTGCAACCAGAAGAAGAGGCCACATAAACATGAAGGAAAAAAATAAAGGTGATTCTCAGAAAAGAACAGTGAAAAGATACATATCAGGACCACATCAGGCTTCTTAACTTCCCCATTACCCACTGTCACTGTTCAGTTGTGGGACTGCCCTGGTAATGTTAGCTGGGCAAGAAGAAACAGGAGCAACCATGAGGGCAGTCATGTGCTGAGGTGATGGCAGTAAAGATGCGAGTTGCCACAACAGGAGTGACTTTTGCAAACTGTCTCTTGGAGAGCGCCCCTGTCTGAGATACACCAGCTGTTTAGTTACAACACAAAATTGTTCTTCCTCCAAACATCACATGCCAGAGCCTTTTGTGTGGCCTTTTGTGCTGTCAGGGGTGTATGCAATGCTCTGCCATGAGAAAAAGCATCTCCTGATCCTCTTCACATTGTCCTGGCCCACCCACAGAAAGCAAAGTTGGCTCACCTGGAAGACGGTGACAATGGCCCACAGCAGGGAGTCAAAATTCTTCCGGTCAGGAACTGTATCTCCTGTGTCTGTCCTGAGGCTGAACTTGCAACCAAAGATGTGCATTCCCAAGATGCTGTTTGGACAAGAAGTGGAGATGGTGTCAAGTATAAATATCTCTGCCACTACAATGAGCTCATCAGAGTCATTCTCTTTTCCTCCCAACAATCCAATGTAACACCATAGGACGGAGGGGTAGAAAAACACAGCCAGACCACTAGGACCTATCCATGAAGGAGCTGTGTTTTGCACCTCTATAGCTTACAAAAAACCCCTTTGCTTTACATCTGTACTGCCTCAGGGCCCATGTATTCCCTCCAACCTGTCCTTCAGATCTACTCTCTCCATCATTCTTGTTTGCTCTCATTTTTCATCGCCCTACCACTGCACCTGCAGGATGCACTTACAAACTTTCTTGGTTGCTTTCTGCCACCCTTCTGCCAGAGTCCGTCCTCAGACTGAACTGTTCCTGCAGCCAGTCTTGACTATCAAGAGGCTTCACCTATTCTGCAATGGGACATTATGCTCAACATTCACATTTGGTGGCAGTATTTCTCCACCCTGTCCAGGCCAAATCTTCAGCTGCTTAACCCAGTTTAGGGCAGCAGTAACCCCAGTCCTTATAAACAAATAAACATTTGTCAGTGCTGCTTGAGCCTAGAGCAATCGACAAGACAAGTCATGCAATCATGCTCTGAAGTTGCTGTCCATGTCAGCCATGGCTGCCCCTGTCAGAGCAACTAACAGCCTCCTCACCTGAATATAAAGATGAAAAGCATGAGAAGCATGCAGAAGGTGGCTACATTGTCCATCGTCTTCATCAGCACCACAAGCTGGCGGCGCAGGGCGGGCATGAAACGCACCAGCTTCAGCACCCGCAGGAGACGGAAAGTCCTCAGCACAGAGAGGCCCCCATCCGACTGGCCGATGATCTCCCAGATGCTAAATCCCAGAGACGCACAGGGAGTACAAGGGTCAAAAAGAAAGACAAGTGAACAAACAGAAGAGAAAGAGGAATAGCAATGCTAATCCAAGTTTTCACCTCTGCATTGGCAGCAAGTATAAAGGGGTCAGAGAGAAAATCTGTTTCAGCAAGATATAATTAGAATTATATATTATAGGCTTATACTTATGTGTAGAAAGCTGCATTTCTACCTTAAGAATGCTAACATGGCACTGCATGTTGCAAGAATGAGGAAAGAATTGCAGCATTAAATTCCAGCAGGACAAGTTTTTCTACCACCCAGCTAACTTTTGTAGTATCTTTAATTTGTGCAGTTTTAAAATATTTCACAGCTGATATTTGTTGTGGGCTTACAAGGCAACTGCAATTGCCTCCATTCTGGAGAAGAGAGAACTGGGGGTCAGAAATTCTGTGCAGCTTGCCTAGGGTCACCAAGTGTTGGGAAAAGACATTTTGGTCTCCCAGTCTTTGGCCTTATGCATCAGCTCAGCTCCTCCCAGTATGGCTGCTAAATCCTTTTTTAAAAGGCACATGAAAATGTGCAGGCTCTGTGGTACTCTTGTCTATGTATATTTCAGTTGCTCCCCACGGCCCTTGTCACCTGATGATGACGATGATACTGTCAAAGATGTTGTAGGGGTTGCGGAGGTAATCAAAGAGGCCAAAAGCAGCAAGTTTCAGGATCATCTCCAGGGCAAACATGCTTGTAAAGACAACATTGCTGATCTCCAAGATATTGGTCAATTCCTCTGGCTGGGGAGAAGGCAAATTCAGAGAGTCAGAACTGAAAGATCCCTGAAATTATGGGAAATAAAGTGCCACCATTCATAGAGGACAGGCTTTGCAGGGAGCTGCGAAGCTCCCATGGGTGAGATTAGATTGGAACTGGATAGAGCCACTGCCATTCCTGTTCCTTTGCACATTTACTGATTTCATCATTGCTTATGTCCCAAACAAAGTATTTTACTAGAGGTGGTCAGGAGCCCCACAGTCATTCATGCAGCCAAGGCTGACTAAGTGTCTTCTACATCCCCCTCCATGCCCTGGTTAAAGGCTGTTTGACTTTGTGCAAAGAATTTGAGTATTTTTTGAAGCAGGACAAAAGTGTGTGATCTGTAGTCAACCTCTTTCTTCAAGGATTTTTTCCTCTGAGGTTTCCACAGGTAGCTGTCACAATTTTTGCTTTAATTCTGAAAACATTTGAATGATAGGAAAACAGTTCCCCATCATGATCTAAAGCTCACTGCACTTCTCTGCCCCATTCCCCTCTATTTTTTTCCTTCCTCATTTTTCTCTCCCCTGCTCCCCACCAAATCCTTGGTATGCATTAGTTTTCTGGTCTTGCTCCAGCAGTCTTTTGTCATGCCTCTATCCTCAGAGTGGTCTCAATAATTACCCAAGAGAATATCAGACTGGATGAAGGAGACAACAGTGAGGAGGGGGCACAGTGCTAACAGCTATCTCTATAGAAGAGAAAGAGCAGGACAAGGTGATGAAAAGAGAAAAATGGACAGCAAGAGGACAAAGGCAAATGTAGAAGGTGAAAACCTCCAGGGATGACACAAAATTACTGTGTTGAAAGGAAAGAAAAATAAAAACCGGCAACCTGACCCTGCTTCAGGCATTTCTTCTTGGTTAAATCTCTGACACATCTTTCAGTCCCTGTGATACAGTCTTCTCCAGCAGAGACCAATGTGTTTGTGCATATGAGGAAACCTGTTTTAATTATTTCATCAGTGGAACAAGTCTGAGCAAATTAAATTACTCCTCGTTTTGTTTTCTGAATTAATGACTTTTTCTTCAGTGTGTGCAGCCTTGGAGACTTCTCTGACAAGGTCAGGAAAGGGTCTAGACCATTGCCTCATGAATGATGAAACGTTGCTTCAGAGGGAGACAGAAGTTGCATTGATGTCATTGATTAGGGATGCCAGGATCTTGACATCCCCTGTGAAATAGAGGCATTCCCTGCACTGGATTTGGGATGGACTCATCTCTCAAAGGACCTCTCGCCCAGGGACTCCGACTGCACCAGGCCAAACAGCAAGGGCTGAGGTCTTGAACAAGTCAGACGCCTGAGGGACAACACATGCACAACCTGCTCATGTTTGCACATACTCAGACACACACATACATAGCCCAGGGAGACTACCAGGGCAATGGCAAGGTAAAAAACATTCCCAAAGTGAGAGAAAAACTTCCTCCCAGTATTATGAGTTGCATTTGGGGCCAGACTAGACAACCTATGGCCTTCAGACCACATGAGACTGCTAGGGCAATTTACTTGGCATTAGCATGCTTTTGGCCATCACCCTCAAGCAGCGACGGGTGGGAACCAGCTCCAGACAAAGGTGTGCCACCTGCCCAAGTGGAAGGACAAGGCATGGCAGCTCCAAAGGACTTGTTCAGGGCTCCTCTGGCCCAAAGTGCCATGTTTACCTTGGGGCAGGTATGTCACACCCCAGACAAGGTTACATATTTGATGCTTAACCTTTTGCAGCACCACTGAGCCCCAGCTCCAAGCCTTCAAGGTGAGTGTGACCCAGGCTCTGTGGTAGCAGGCTGTACTGTTCTCATTATTTGGATAGCCATGGCAAAAAGGTGGCTGAAGACTCCTCTCTTCCATCACATTAGTCTGAGCTATGCCCGACCACCAGGCCACTCTCTTAAGCATCACATATAATGGGTAGGAACAAGAAAACTGTAAAAGCTTGTTGTCTGGGACAAGAGAGGACAAGCACTCCTGGCACTGCAGAAGCAAAAGTGAGTCCCTGCAGGTCAGAGCCAATATTTTTATCCATTAACTCAGTATTAATGCCCACTAGGAAGGGGAGGCATGGTCTTTCCCTGAGGACTGCAAAATTGCTCTTTTTCTGAAGGGCAAACTTTGTGCTGGCTGAGCCTGTTACTTTTTCAGCTGGTGAAAGTAAAAGTGATGGAGGAATGCAGTTCTGGGTCTGATTCTCTCCCTGAAGCTGAGGGCTGCTTTAACCCATGCTCTGGGATCCCCAGGTGCCCAGATCCTCCCAGGTGAGTAAATAGGCTGGAAACTGCTCCTCACATCTGTGGTTTTCCACACTCTTTGCTAATTTCTTGCACTCCTCATTGCAGCTTTTTATTGAAATACTCCATGTCTTTAAAATCAAAAAAGAGGAGATGGCTCGATTTCCATCCATAATTACATTTGAATAACAAAACCACCCTGAAAATGAGGAGGAAAGGAGGGGAGATGAGAGCAAAGAGAGAGGAAGAACAAGCAAGTGTACATGGGAAGGGAGAGCTGAAGATCACTTCACAGAGAGCCGGGCAGTAATGACACTTGCCAGGAACATGAGGCCCATATGCTAAACAGAGATGCCACTTTCAGCCTGAAATAAATGATTATGTCAGTGAGAATGAGCAATGTAAAAAAGCGACAGGCTATGATGGTGGATTATCCTCCTCTCTGCTGTCCACACGTTCTCTCTTCTGCTGTCGTAGGGAGCAATTGATGTTTGAAAAGCCATGCTAGCATCTCGCTTGTGGAAAAGGTCACCTGTTCCCCTGTCTCTCCTTCCATCCCTGACATCTGTTTCTCTACTCAAGCCTCCACCTGTTAATCTTTTTCTAATGGGCCATCAATCAGTCCCAGCAAAGCATGGTTCCTAGAGAGAAGGGCAAGAAACGCTGAACAGAGAAAGGAAGGAGGGATAAGCAGAGAGAAAGGCAGAGAAAGAGGAATCAAAAAGCAAAGCTGAAAAAAACACCGTAAAATCAATTCACCAGCACCCACAAGAAGTAGAGAAGGAGAGGCTGCGGAAGGAAGAGCAACACAAAAGGACATTACTCAGGGGCGGGGGGGGAAAGAAGAAGAGGAAAAAAGAGGAGTCAGCTGGAGAGGCAGACTCACTGGCTAAAGGCAGATCCTGCATTGCAGACACTTCTGGAGATACAGACAACTCAGAGAGCAAACAAAGAGCCATCAGCTGGGAGCTGAGGCTGCAAGGTGGGGATGCCCACACACCCCTGGCAGTGTGGCCATGAGTGACAGCGGACAAGGCCAGTGGCTGGGACATGGCTGGTGTGGGGGACTCTCTCTGGCCAGAGAAGTGTGAACTTGCTGAAGGGGGCAAGTGAACAGGGAAAAACTGGTTCTCTCTTTTTTTCCCTATTGACACACAGGGTCCCCAACACAATGGATGTGTCACCTCACAGTTGTGAGAGCTCTCCAGGCTCCCACAGAGCACTCAGGCATTTATCACCAAAACCATTAGCAAGAATTCCTACTCCCAGGCCACCCAGGTTTAGCTAAAAACTGTAAATTGAAGTGTCCACAAAGAAAGGCCTGAATTCAAGGCTATTTTAGTTCAAGCAAAACCAGAGAACACCACGAAATCTCCCCACAAGAAAAGTCTGTTCAGATTGCCAAGCCAGGACAGATCCATTACCACCAGACTTCAGCAAAACTGTGGGAGCTGAGTATTGGGGTGAGGAGGGTGACTTGAAGGGAAGAGAGATCCCAAAGGGCAGACTGAGCCCAGAGCCTTTGTTTTAACCAGACTGGTTCACCTGCTCTGGATATGGATCTCTTTCCAAATCCATGAAACTACCTAATTCAGATCTTCATAGCAGTAAGTCCTTCATCTCTACCAGTGTAGATCAGATACTGAGAGCGAAGCGTATGATCCAGCTCTACTTCAGGGCTCATGCACAGTGATCAGAAACTAGACCCAGGGCAACAGAGGGCAGCTGCTCAGCTTTTTGCTCCTTTTCAGTGCCTTACTAGCTAACATTGGAATTCTTATCTCAGATTAGGCTGAAAACATAATTAGTCCAATATCTGACAGCAGCTAGAAACTCCTGCATTATAAGAAAGGTTAAAAATATGCAGATCACCATGAAGCCCCTGCAGGAGCAGTTACTCCTACCCAGAAGTAAATTGGCAACTGTCTAGAAACTAATTAATGAGATCTATGCAGATCAGGCCTACCAAACCATACCTGCACATCACTGCCTCTGAGAACCTGAAAGAGAAATATTCCACACAGAGGTCTCTTCAGCCTGCCCACATTTACTCACCATTTCAAAGTCCCTTGACAATAATCAGAAGAGTAACAGAAATCGACCATACCAACTAGCTTTTACTTACTCTAATCACCACCCCATAACCAATGCAGGATTTCGTGATGTTTTGTTATACCCTAGTTTTGCAAGACTGAAGTAATGTGGTTTCATCTACCACCCCAGGGACACTGTTCCATCATTTACTAAATGTCAGTCTGATGAGCTGGCTTGGACGTTTGCTGAATATTTCTGACAAGCAGCAAATAGTAAAAAGAGAAGCAATAAATGTAAAATATGAACTTGTGGATGCAATAAATGCTGGTATAAAGGGAAATCACACAGGCTAAAATATATGAAGGTACTGATCCACAGGGTGGGTCTAGCTAGGAAACAATGGATTGTCTCCTGATCCACCCAAGACAAACCTTATAAAGGACTGATCTGATGCACGAAGGAACACCATAAGTAGATACCGAAGAAGATGAACCAATTTACTCAGCAATTGTTTCGCTGGCTACTAATGGCAAACAAGCTTGAGTCCAACAGGCCATTTAAGAAGCATGAGAAAGGCAGCCTGGAACATTCAGCTGGGACCAGCCTTTCATCCTTATGCTGAATAAGGGAGAAAAGCGAGCAGCGCCAGATCCTCTGTGAATATTAAAGAAAAAGTAAGCCTCTTTAAAGGATCCTCCTGGACAACTACAAGCATCTGATATCTTGATTTTCTAGACTGAATTTTAAAAATAGGCACTTCCAAGTAGATGCAATTCTGAAGGACTGCAAAAACTATTTCAAGCACAACAAAGCTTAAGATGATGGATTTTGGCTTGTGCAATGTCCCAGCAATATCTGAAGGCCTAATACTGAGGATATTACATGGTATAATGCACGCTGATGGATTTGAATAAACTTATCTATTTACAAGTGATAACTTGTGATAAGCTTAAGGATTAAAAATGACTCATAGAAGTGCAGTTTGTCCCGAAATGAGTTGATTTCCCTCACAAAAAATGTATAAGGAGATGGGAAGCTGCACTGGTGACACAAACAGGACAGGACAAGGGACTGGATGGATAAAATAAACAAAGCCAAATTCCAAGGTGAGTTGGGTCTGAGTAAAGTGGTTTGGGTTGCTGAGGTTAAGTCTCCTGACAGAAAAATACCATGAATTTTAAACCCCTGAATTGCAACAAACAGATAATTTTAATTCTTTTTTTTTCTGTGTGTTGGTCAAGGTTCAGGAATCGAAGACTTGCACATGGATTCTGTCCCCCAGGTTGCTGTGCTCCTGAACCTGAACCTTGTGCCTGGCTCTTGCAGTCTCTCTCAACTCTTAACCTGGTGGCTGGTGGGTGCTTTGGTCAGTGGGGCAGTTCACCTGTGAACAAGTGGAGCAGCAAGGAGCTGACAGACATGCCATGAGCTGCTCCCAGGACTGCTCAAACCTGTGACACCTTCACACGTCCTCTTGTCCAGCCAGATATGTCTTCAGAGCGTGGCTGGGCTTGTTATCTCCCATGCAACAGAAAAATAAAAGGTTGATAGGTCTCTATATGCATTAGCTCTCGGCCAGGAGACATTCAAATGATGAAGTAGCTGAAGCAACAGAAGCTACTTCAGTCATAGGATGGCATCACCCTGCAAATCACAGATCTCTATGGGCAGAGGGGTTTTACTAGATATCGTTCTGTGAAAATTTGTGTTTCTGGGATGATGAAGCACCAGTCTGAGATGTACTGATAGCATGGCTTGAGGAAAACTGAAAGAGAGCAAATGCCTGTGTGCTTTTGAGTTAACTACTGACTAAAAAGGACCTGGAATTCATGGTATGGTCTGAATATTTTAATCTTCTTGTGCCAGAAAAACAGGATTCAGTATACCCATTTTAAATAAACAGGCTGCACCACATTTTTCAATTATGATGAATTTGGCTGACATCTCTTTCTAGTAGAAACAGCAGGCAGGGTCATAAGCTTTTCCTAGTTACTTACAGATAAAACGTGATAGCATAACTTTAAGGATGTGTCATTAATAACCTGCTACTAGAAACCCCAAGGCTGTAGGCAGATCCCGCTCTGCTGTGGGCTGTGCAAACACAGCAGAGGCGGCCTAGAAGGCCTTAAATCTGCACACACAATAGCCAGAACATGAGACTGTATTCTCTACCCCCAGCTCAAATGTTCTGTTAAACTCTTAATTCATGCTGTCTCCAATAAACCAAAATGAACAATGGCTCTCCCTGCTTGCTGCTCAGATCTTTAAAACATCAGTGGGCAGTTTTCATATTGTCCTGGGTTTCAACCCTTAGTCATCTCTCTGCTACGTGATAAATACATCGTTCTCTTTTATCTATTTTCATGAGTCAACCCCTCCAGCCCCTTCTTCATTCTCCTCTCCTCTGAGCTCCTGCCGGTATTTTTCTGGTATGGAAGCATCCAGTGCAGTTTTGCATTCTGGGATCAAATTAAGGTTTCCCATCCTTGTATCAGAAACTAGCTGGGCTTTGAAAAATTGCCCAGTGCTTGATACGTGGGTGGGATCCAGATATCTGGGGTTTCAAATACTGGCTCTGACACTCTGTTGCCTCAAACATGGAATTTAAGATACTCTGGGTCTCAAGATACCTCCATCCTGACATAGCACAGGACAAATCTGAGTGCCTTGGTTGAACCAGACTCACTGCCTGTCTCTGCTACCTTAGACTGTGTTCAGGACTAGACTTCACCTTGGCTTCAAAGCTTCCATGCAGTCAACATCTCAGTAGTGGAGCAATATCTTATTTTTGTGATCTGGGCAGACACATGGAGCAGAATCATGGTCACATTCAGACTGGGGGCATAGATCTGAGACACTGGTGTACAGCACAGACTTCTTTAACACTAAGTGCAGCAGAGCTACCAGCCAGCACTGCAGATGCAAGGCCATAGGTGTGCTTAACACCCTCTGAAGCTGGCTCTGCACATTACAAAGTAGACACAGCCTCTGTTTCCCAGCTATAAAATGAGAGCACAAAATCCTTCTCCTTCTCCATCTCATAAGCCTGTCATTAGGATGAAGTACACTGCTGACTCAGAGCTGCCTGCAAACTACTGGTGTGAAAGTGAAACCTGTGCCCACACCTGCTGTCTATGCCTGACCTATCACTTCCTGCTGTCAGGGCAAAGGAAAGGCTCAAGCCATCTGAGGCCCCAAAGTGACTGGGGGTGGGAGGTAATGCCTTTCCCAGCCTTCATATATAGACAGACTGTGCTCAGGCATCTCTTAATTAAGCTGGAAAGGCTAGCAAGCTGATGGATTTGAATTGAGATGCTGGTGAAGTGCCTGTGACATCCCCGGAGGGCACATTAAATTAACCAAATAGACTAAGGATTCAGTAAGCTAATGAAGAGAGAAACAAGAGAGAGAGATGAGGAAGATGGAAGAAATAAGGGTGAAGGAGAGAGAAGCAGATGGAAAGAGAAGACAGAGTAAAGAAGAAAAGCAGAGGGATAAAAGTGTAAAGGGAGGAGGAAAAGAGAAGGATTGAAAGGAGGTGAGAGGAAAATACATGGAGACAGTGAAAGTGATTAAGTGCAGAGATAGGAAGAAAAAACCCTGCAAGACCCAGAGGCTTTCTCCAAAGCTGTGCTGCGACCATCTGTGCTGTGGCCTGGGGTCCAGATTGCTCAGTCTCTGTCTCTACCAAATTGTGTCAGCTGCTTAGCAAGGCCATAACCCTGAGCAAGACTCACCAGTTCCCATTGTCCACCCTGTGCCCTGAGATGCCTTACCTGCTCATGGTGCTCGATGCCCATGCTGATAGTGTTCACCAGGATTGCAATCATGATCCCACGGTTGAAGTACTTGCTGTCCACAATCCCTCGAAGCTTGACCCTCACTTCTCTCCACATGTCACTGCAGAGCTTCAGCCATCCATCTTCTTCTACCTCCTCCTCCTCCTTCTCCAGTGCTGAGACACCCTGGTCCTCTCTGCTGCTCTCTGCCTCCTCTTCGCTGGCTCCTCCATCCTCCTGGTCTGAGTCAGCGCTATCCAGGACAGAGAGCCTTCGGGATGCTTCGTGCTCCCCCCTATGGCATCGGGGGCAGTTGGTGGGATCAGAGGTTGCTGTCATAGCAATGGGCTGGACCAAGCCCTGAGAAGGGCAGTCAAGAGAGTTGTGCTGCTGGCAAAGCCCTGGGGAGATAAATAATCACACTTAAAGTAGAAGGCTTTGAAAAAGACATCGAAACTGGGCACCTGTTTGTCTTTTGGTCATTTAGGGAGGGTAACTGGGCTTTTTAGCTGTAAAGATGATTAAACACTGACACATCATCTCAAGGGCAGCAATAAAAGCCATTGCTGTTGGGGGCTTTACACTGACTGTGTCACCAAAAGGCACAGTACTGTTCAGCTGCCAGTGATTGGGCTCAATGGGGGTTCACGTCCATCAGAGGAAGAACTGTTTCGTATGATGCAGGAATCACAGCTTGAGACTCAGTAGCTTGTGTTAAGTAGGAACTGAGGGAAAAACCATCACGAGGGCTGCTTTTGGTCTGAACTGCTACAAGTGGGGTCCAAGAACCCACATGCTGAGATGAACTCTCTAAATTAGGGAAGCTACATTAGCAAAGCATCTCAGGAAGCCAGAAAAGATAGTGCAAGAATACTTCTTCTCGATAGTCTGTGCGCTCTGAATCAGAACAGACCCCCTGATTTCAGCGAGAAAACTAAGTTCATGTTCCTCAATTCTCCAGCTGGGCCTGAAGGATCAAATGGACACTGGGGGAATTAAGCAATTAATTCATTAACACAGTGCATGAAGCCTGCTTTTTTCCCAGCAAGTAAAGAAAATGAAAGACTGCATATGTAAGACCAGCTGAAGAAAAATCTGCCTTTTTGCTTGTTAATGTGAACATAACTCAGGAAAGGCATGGTCAGACAGTTAACACTAACTCTGTAAAGCCATTTTTACAGTACTTTTCAGGCCAGGAATCCAATTTAAATGGTATCTCATGTCTAATTTTACACAGCAGCATGTGGCCTCATCAAGAGAAATTGTCTCCATTGCCCTTACATATCAAACTGACTTCTTCAGTATTGTTCCCTTGGTTCAGGAGACATCCTACTGCAATTCTACTCCCTTTGCCTCTCTTGAGGTCCCACAGCAACTCATTTTTGGAGGAGAGCTCTGAGGGACCTGCTGCGTCACCGAGTCAAATCCTTAGCCCCCCTCCATCATATCCCCCCGGGTACTTCTCTCTCCCAAACTCCTATACCAGAGCCTCTGAACAAACCTCAGCCAGCGCTTTTAATGTTAACCCATTATGGTCTCTGGATTTCAGACCTGGGTTTCCCGTGTTTCCTTCTGGTCACCCCTGTTTCATTCCCACTCTTGCTGCTCATCACCACCTGGCTGGCAGCCACGGGCCTATGTTAAATGGCCATTGTTAATTCTAATGCTGTGTTTTGTAGGCACAGGCCCTTCGTCAAGCTGGCACATGGAGATGCTCCCAGTTAGTCTCACATTTCCACTATCAGCCTTTCCAGCTTCACCGCACAATCCTTACTGTAGTGCCTCTGTTTTTTCCTGTTCGTGCCTAGCTTGGCATCACTCGGCTCCACGTGGCCCTGGCGCCGGCTCTGTATGCTGTTGTACAGCCCGAGGGTGCGGCGTTTGGCTTTGCGCACGATGTGGCAGATGTATTGGAAGATCTCCTCATAGCAGTCTCCTGGCTCCATGTAGCTGGCGACAGTGCTGGAGGAGAGGTACCGGGCCCTCTGCTCCTGCATCAGCTGGTGCTCTCGCTGCTTGGTCTCAGAGAACTGCGTGGCGATGACCACCAGGCACAGGTTAATCATGAAGAAGGAGCCCACCTAGTAGCAAAGAAGAAGCAGGAACAATCAGTGTCAGCATGAGGAAGAATATGTGGGAGGGGGAATGAAAAAGAAGAATCAAAGAATAGTTTGGGTTGGAAGGGACCTTCAAAGATCATCCAGTCCAAGCCCCCTGCAATGAGCAGGGACATCTTCAACTAGATCAGGTTGCTCAGAGCCCCATCGAGCCTGGCCTTGAATGTCTCCAGGGATGGGGCATCTACCACCTCTCTGGGCAACCTGCTACAGTATTTTACCAGGGAAAGTGAAAGGAGGCAGGCAGAGGAATGGGAACCAATCTGTGTTTGGAGGTGAGATTTCAGAGCAAGCCAGGCCTGGATCAGCTTTGTTTTGAGAACTCGTTCAATGTCATTTCCATGCAGAATTTAGAGCTCTGAACTGAAATTCAGGAAACACAAGCCCTACTTTTAGCTCTTTTGGCAGGCTTTGGACCTTTAGTATGTCATTTAGAAGCTGCTTGCAAAGGTTTTGATGAAAAACGGACTTTTTCTTTTCATCTCCTTTGTGTTAAGCAGAAGGTGGGAGACAGACGACTAGTTTGGTTGGTTGCTTTCTCCTCTGCTTGCTTTTTTGTACTGTCATTTATGGTTTTCAGCTCTTGGAGGACATGTCTGCATTCTCAGAGCATTTTATTTATTTCTACCATTTACACCTAAATTCACCATAGAGGGAGATGGCACTTTGCTGAAATGAATGGGCTCTTGAAATCAAAGCGGAGTTTACAAAAACTAATTACTTTGAGCAGGACACTAAATAGTCTGGTAAAACAGTGCTTTCCTGCTCATTTTCTGTTCTTCTGATTCTTCGGATACTAGACATATTTTCTTAGCCCTTATTTTACTTGTCGTCTAGTCTAGGTAGGATTTCCACTTTGAATACAAAACCAACCACAACTCACTCCCCCAATTTCTTAGAAACAAAACAAAACAAAACACTTCTCCATACAGAAGCCAAAAAGTCTACCAGGCTTATTTTACACCTTTGTATGTTCCCTTTAAGCCCTCTTTGCCTCAGTTTTCCTATCTGTAAAACGGAGTAAATATTTCTTGGTGCTGAGAGATCTGGAGGTAAAAATCTCACTCTCAGTGTCAAATATTATGGAATTACAGATGAATCTCCACTAGGAGATCTACTCATTACACTTAGAATAAAACCTGGGTTTCAATGTGATGAGAATTTCTTACGTTAAAGTGCTGGTAACTACATTCAAAATCCTTCTCAAAAGCTATGATGCCTGGATTGGCGCCTACTCCCCGTAGAGCTGTAAGTGGTGATCCAGCCTTGATAAAACGCAGAGTCTGATCTCTGAAGAAGGACCACACATCTGCTCCGCTCTGAAAAGGACCTTGCAGGGCAGCCCCAGGGAGCAGAGGAAGCACCAGCTCAAGATTTCTGCCTCCCCTGCACCAGGGAGCATCCCTGCTAAGGGATGTCCTTGTACCATCTTCCTCCTGTACAAAACCACACAGGACTCAGTCTCACTTCCCTGTCTCTTCTTTCCAAGCAAACAGCTCTGACACAGAGCTGGATCCAGTCCTGCCTTTATCTTTACGCATGTGTCCTCCACATAACCCTTCCAGCAAGCAAAGGTGGTGATAACCTGACCCTAATCCTCGTGTGTGGAAAAGGCGGAGGTTCTTTCAGCAAGTACCCCAGCTTGTTCTACCTATCCAAGCAGCCTTTCCCTCCATGCACACCCTTGCCACTCCTCCACCAGCTTGTCCCCTTGGTTGTCCCTTTCTCTTGCACACAGGTGCCCAACAGCTCTGTCTGGAGGCCCATTACAGTGGCTCTCAGTACTTCAAAGGAGAGATGTCTCTACTAGCATCTAAATAAGCCTTTGAAACATGAAGCCCTTCCCAAACAGATTCCACATAAGGACAATAAACCATTGCAAAATAAAGGGTTTATATTTTTTTTTACTCCTCCTCTCAGCACCCTTCAAAGCTGCTCTAATTTTGTTTCCTTTCATCACTGAACCCTTCTCTTCCCTCTCCTCCTGCTCATATTTCATTCTATTTTCCCTTTAGCTTCTGCGTGTGGCCTTGAAAATTAAAATGATGCCCTGTATGGATTCTTTCACCTTCCCCTGTGATTTTCCCTGGTCCATGATGTCTTGCATTTTTTTACCGATGAAAGTATGACGGAATCCAAACTCTTCTCTGATGCACTCTCCTGCCCTCCTCCCCCTCAGCGCCACACGACACTCGCACAATCTTGCCCATTCTGTCACCTCTCTCAGCTTGCCCTGAGTGAGGCAGGGTTGGGAGCTGGACACCAGCTGTGCACTCATTTTTGGAATGCTAATTGTGACACTGCCCAGTACACTTTGCAACTTTCAACAACTCCACAAACAACAAGCGATTAAGACTTGCAACACCTTCTCTCTAGGCTACATACAGAGGAGCTGGGGGCAACAAGCTGCCCTCAGCAGCCTGTAAGCCTGGGGTTGGATCTGGAGTGGGGTTGAGGTTTCACATCACCAAGCCCTGTCCTTACAGGCACTATTTGCTGTGATCTCCCACCAAATGACCAAAAAGGGGAGGAGTGAGAGGAGTGGATATGACACCTAATCCCCAATCCTTAAACCCCTTAGCTAGGAACATCAAACACAAAACAAATGAGCTTGTTTAATCCTTAAGACGACAGGCAAGTGCATAAACTCAAAGGCTCTGCCACGCTTGACAGTGCCTCCCAGCTAGCAGGACAGGAAGGGTCCCAGATGGCTTGTAATTGAGTGATCCATCTCAGCTAGCTGAGCGAGGAGACCAAAAGTGTCTGTCGTGGAGTCAAAGCAAGCATCCAGTAGAGGCAGAAAGAGACTATTGATTCAGAGCCCCAACACAGAAGTCCCATTCAGCCCTGAGGCTAAGCTGTACTTTAGTTAAGCAGATACTGGCCTTGTCCAGCCCAAGGTCCAATTCCTGTCTCTGCGATATCTAATAAAATCTGACTAGTGCTGGAGATGCTGACTTACTTGCCCATTATTTTTATTGCTTATGCCTGCATATCCAGCTTGTCTTCTGCAGCCCACATATGTAAGCATAGAGCACTTCAAGGAGGCCACTGAGTGCTGCAAGGTGGATACCTGCCTAGGAGTTCAGAAGAGCTTTCTCTAGTCCAGAAGCCACACCAGTGGCCAAGTAGCTGGAGAGGTGACAAAGAAATTACTGGACTTCAAGCAGGAAGACCTAATTGAAACACTGACTCAAGAGGTGAAAGCAGTCCTTTCTTCACATCACCTCCCTGATCTCTGGCAGAGGGGGAAGCTATTTACAATTTGCTGAATACATAAAATGCTTTTACCGGGTCGTTCTGCAAGGCCACCCTGAATCTGAGTCCCAACCATGCTGGGAATATATCCAGATGGTGGAGCCTTCTTCCTGCCAGATGAGCAGTAGCAGGTAATGCCCTTATGCAGGTGTTTGAAGATATCTCTGTGAGAGAAGGAGTCATGGATGAAAGCACAGCTCTAAAGAAGAGGCTGCAGAGATCCAGTCCCAGAAGAGTAAGTTTGAGCCTAGGCAAGGACTTAGGTGGAAAAGCAAAAAGTCAGGGCTTGAACTCGACTTTCAGAGCAACCCTGCTTAGAAACCTAGGCATTTCAAGCATGGAGAAGGAGGGAAGAATAAAGGCTTCAAGGACTTTGCTTCATGAGACTTGAAGAGGGATCATTATTTCTGTAAGAAGACTCAGAGGGAAAATGAAAACAAGTGAAAGCAAGTTCACATTGTGGTGTTGCTGTGTGCTGCAAAAGATGCATTAGACATACAAAGAAGGTAACAGAAAGGCTAAATGCTTTCTTGGTGTAACTCCACCAAAGGTAAAGGAAATACCCCATCCAGCATATGGCTCCTCTGTTCTGAGCAGTCCCTAGAGTAAGCTGAGGTTCTTGTGCTCCTGCGTTTCATGGAAATGAACCTACAGGGCACCTGCAAATGAGGAGGGAGTGTCTAGAAATGTCAATGACACTCCACAGTAAAATCTCACATAGAGTGTTTAATTGAGGGTTTTCAGCGCCTGCAAATTCAGAGACAAAGTTTGAATCACTGGGAATCCACATGAGGTGAGCCAGCACTAGAAGGATGCTCCTGCCTAGAAATGAAAAATAAGCTGACAGGCAGAATTTATGTAGTTTGGAGCAGGGGGTGAGGGGCAATTTTTGGAACTGGCCTGCAGGAGACAGGCATGATCACCCCAGTGGTAATACATTGTCTCTGCACAGTCCTTCCCAGCTCTGGGAGAGATTATGTCTGAGACAAGAAGTAAATTCTGTGCTGAATTGCACATTGCACAAATCTAGGGACCCTGACCATGCTGCTCAAAATGAAAATGCATGGTGGGAGATCCAAACAAACTTTATGGGAAATAATTGTTTCCTGAACTTAAAAAGAAAAAAAAAAAAAAGCAGTGGATGTTCAGTTTGCCCTTTGGAACAGAGCTGGGGGGAATTCCACACCCACCCTGTGCAACCACACGTCTGCACTGTCTCCCCTTGGGGCTCTCCAGCCTCAAAGTAAAAGCAGCATTCTTTAAGGTGTATTTCACCTCTGCTGTCCTGGCTCATGCTTCAGCCCACAGGGAGTAGGTCATCTTTCTGTTTTTTTCTCCCCTTGTCTTTCCATTGTGATGGCAGAAGGCCAGAAGGGAGGGAGAAATCAAGGATACCATGAAGCTTTTTCATAAATTCTCTGACCTGAATGGACCAGTAGATTTTTTTTATGCCATTCCCCATATGTACAGGCTGCAGAATTTCTCCCAGAAACTGGATTAAGATTTGTTTGCTCTCAAGTCACTGCATGTCAATTTGAATTTAAACTAGATCCTGTGCCGGGTGATTTTATTAATGTTATTGGGTGACTGTTTCTAGAGATCTTATTTCTAAGAGGGCATGGCCACATACGACAAGCCGTAGGTCAAGAGCAGAGTGTAAGTTACGTCCATTTAGCAGCCCATTCAAATGCATGGAGGCCTTGAAAATACACACTGAGGTCCTTACTTGCAAAGTGACTTAGAACTAAATTGCACCCACCATGTACGGATTTTATACTTCCCATATCCATCTTGTGCCTTTCCCTTCCACTCTCGTCTTCGGTCCCCATGCAGGAAAACTGCAAGAGTCTTCATAAAAACAAAATCCTTCCTTGTTAGAAACAGAATATTCCCTCCAAGAAAATTCATTTACGTGTGGCAGTAGGTTCTCAAGACAGACACATTTCTCTCTTTCCATCCCTGCTACCAGTGATCTCACACAGACAGTTTATGTTGGACCACTGACACTTTCAGAGCAGCAGCTCCTTTTTGTTCATGTTGAAGAACTAATTCAGCATGACAGAACTTGAAACCAACAAAATCTGAACCCAAGACCCTGATTCTGAAAAATCCAGGTGCTTCCAAAAGCCATTAAACATGGCTCAAGAATGACTCTAGAGCTTAAAAAGTACAGAGACCAAGTAGGAGGGCAGATGCATAAATGGTTTTCTGTGTTTTTGGGCCTACTGCTTTGGGAAATTTACTTTGAGAGAAGATCTCTGGATGAGAACATTATCCTACACTAGGTATATATATCTCTAGGAATCAATCCTGAGCATATTTTTTGAGTGAAAGAAAATAACTTTGCTGACAACTATGTGATCCTGCCACTTTCAGTGAAAATCAACTTGCTGGGTTCCTGAGATTCCTAGAAGAAATCCAGGTAAAGTAGTTTGCTTCCCTGATATCTGTGTTGAACTAACACCTGTTTTTTGTAGGCTCTTAGCTTGCAATGCTGACAGTCACCAAGTCTTGTACTTACGATTATCAGCAAGATAAAGTAGATAAAATTGTAGAAGGAATGGGCATCCATCACATAGTACATGATCTCTACCCACCCTTCCAGTGTGATCACCTGCAAAGACAAACAACAACAAGAGAAACAAGAGGGCAGTAAGCCTCCAGAGTTCATTCCTCGGTGTATACAGGCAGATACTGGCAGGGCTGTTGAAACCCAAGGAAGGTGAGAAACAACAGTTTATTTCAAGGAGGCCAAATTTCCACTCCAGGAAATCAGCATGGTACTGCTTGGTGACACTGGCATACTGTCAAAGCCTGTGAGATCATACTAGCCCACAGCAGGACTATTTCATTAAAATAGTTCATTTCCCTGGATCGCAGCAGGGGAAAACCCGCAGCAGGTTTCTGTGCTGCTTGGACTGGACACTGCGCACAGCCGGCAGAAGAGAAAAAAGGTATGGGTTTAGCTCCCATCTGCAATGCGTGCTGGGAATAAAAAAAATTACAAATAATAATAATAAAAAAAGAAAGGCTCTTTTGCTATCGTTAAGAGTATAGATCATTTCAGCAAGGGCCTGGAACAGCTCTATGCCCCTCCCCACCTTCAGGAACACCCTCCATGGTGGGAACTCTTTCTCTCTTGCCAGAGTAGTTACAAGGCCCTTTTCTCTCTGCAGCTGCATCACACCCTGCAGAAACCAGCATGGGATCACAAAAAGATTCAATTAGAAAAAAAGGAAAACAGCTTCAGCTTAGCCTTGTTAGGAGGCTATCTCGGCCTTACCTGAAATATCACGATCCAGGCATACCCGATATTGTCAAAGTTGATGGCACCCTTGTGCGGGTTGGCGTTGCCTGTACGGCACACGTTGTAGTACTGGTTCCAGTTGACACACATGCCACTGATGTTGAACTCTTGCCGGACTGAGTTGTAGTAATAATAATCATCCTTGTCCAAACAACATTCATGGCCCCGCTCCTTCAGTGGGGGTATCTCATGGCAGCCCATAATTCCATTGTCTCCTGACAGTGAGCAGATAAAGGGCATCTCATCATCTTCCTCAGGCTGGTAATAAGGGGGCAGGACAATGTCACCTTGTCTGCAAGAGTAGAAAACCATAGTCATAAAGTTCCTGTAACAGACAGTTTCCCATCAGCAAAACTGGTGGAGCTTGGAGCTCCCATCCTGACACAGGGACTGCACTGGGTAAGGGATTTCCAGGTTTATTGCCTCAGGAGAAGGGAAGACACGGCTCCTGGAAAACAGGAAATTTCCAGGGTGAGTCTCCAGTTTTCAGAGCTTTGCCTGTCATCATATCGCCCCAAGCCAAATTACACAATCTGCTTGCAAGGAGACAAAGAAAAGACAGAATGCAGAGATTTCCATTCTGATCACTCTCTCCATTAGCATCAGAGCTAAATCAGATGCAGTGATATTAAGGAAGTTCATCAGGCTTTACTGTGATGTGCTCATGTATATAACCGTTGATGGACATGTTTTATAACATTTGGCAGTGAACCTTCTGTACTTCTAAGACAAAATAAAATCCAGTTCATATATAATTAAGGTTGCACAGCTAAACCTTAAAATCAGGAAATGCAAAGCTGAAATTGACTTAACCTTAAACTTGACTTCTCCTTGACAGCTGGCATTATGGGTGCAATGTTTCATGACAAGTTCATGTGCTTTTTTCCAAATAATGCAAGCACCTTCCAAATACATAAATAATTAAAATCATCTATGCTCGCCTCACTGGAGATGAGCTAATGATTAGGAAAATGAAAGGTGGAGAATTTAAAATTTTCAATCAGACTTTACCTGGTGCATTCACCGCAGTGCTACAATACACAACTTTCACTTTGCATGAATGCAGGCTTTTTCGCAAAGTGTTATTGGAAGAGAACAGGTGTTGATAAAAAAAGACAAGATAGAAAGTGTCTGATTCTAAACTAAGTGGGACTAAACCACAAAGATCTGTCGTAACACATTCACATCACTGGTGAACTGGCTGTCTGCAGAATTCATTTCTCTAGTTATGGTCAGCCAAAGGTTTTCTAGTATCTGCCCCTTTGTAGGCTGTGGCCTCAATTCACTTCTCAGTTTGGTCAACTCTGTGTGGATGTAATTACACTCATTAAAGTAGCACTACTCCTGATTTACATAAAGGACAATCATCCTAAACATCTGTTTTTCCCCAAGGAATATATAAACACAGTAAACGGCTGCTTTGAGCAGCTCCTACTCTCCAGTCCCACTGCCGTTCTGCAGACTGTATTTTCACACTTCTTTTTTTTTCCAATTTGAGATAACCTAAAGCTTCAGAATTGTTTAATCAGTCTAAATTGATCTACAGCTTTAGATTTTTTAAGCAGTCTAAACTGATAGGATGCCTAGGATCAGTATACAGTTTTAAGAAGATGTTTTAAAGCCTGACATCTGCTAAAGCCAGAAAATCAACAGGAGGAGCTGCGCCCTGGAACTGGTGCTCTGCTCCACAGGAGGATAATTGGAGAATTCATGACAGGCAGGAGCTTTTCCACCCCACTGCCTCCAGGGAGGAGAGAGCCGTGGTCTGCAGGCTCCCCCCGACTTCCCTAAAATAAACCTCAGATACCTGTAATAAAACCCTGTGTGGCTCCAGGCTGTCTTTGCCAGAACTGTGCCCACGTTTCCTCATGGGGTTTTTTGTCCCATTCAAGCAGCCATTCTTTGCTTTCAGGTGCTTTCACTTCTACTAACCCATCTGTGGGATGCCCCTCCAAATAGCCCTCCATCCCTGCCCCACGGCAGATTTTACATGCAATTCTATTCCTGAAGTTTCCTGATAATTTCCCAGTATGCCTCCAAAGCCTCTGGAGGTAATGCACTACTGTCCAAACAGTGACCTTAGCTCCACCTCGGAGGTGCTGAAGATGTCCCTGGAATGATCAGGCAGCACTATGGCTTTCTGTAAGACTCCTCTGGTTGTTGTTTAGTGAAGGGGGAGCAAGTTCAGGAGAAAGACAGCATGGATAGTGTTTTCAGAGTTTCAACTCTTTCTGAGAGTTGGAGCAGCATTTTGAATCCCTGGGCATGGCTGGAGGAGGCAGCTACGTTAACCTGTGCCTTGGCCAAATCCAAATGAGCCCAGGCATCTGTGGAGTGTGAAGACAGACTAAAACCAAGCTGCCTTCGCCCTCTTCTCCCTTCCCACTATAAGCCATGGCCAGCACTCTGCAGCTGTCACCCTACAGCCATTTGAAGTAAGTGATACACAGAAAACCAGGCAGCAGAAGACAAGAGAGCAGGGAAAGATAAATGTCCCTGGAAGAAAGGAGGAGACATCGTCTCACAGGCACTCACATTGTGAAGTTCTCCTCCATGAAGCAGCGGTTGCGGAGCAGCCCAGCCCACAGCTGCACCCCGATGATGCCGAAGATGAAGAAGACAAAGAAGCAGAGGAGAAGAACATTCCCCAGCATGGGCAAGGTGTCCAGGAGCAAGTTCACAAGGATGCGCATGCCTGCAGGAGGAGAAGAGAACCAGAAGGAGCAAGTGTGGGATGGAGGGAAAGAGAAAGAGAGAGGGAAAAAAAGAAGGGAAGGAGAAGGAAAGGAAAATTTAGGACACACACACACACATGCACACAAAAAAAGTGCCAGATAAAGATAGAAGTAGAGTGTCAGAAATTAATTACTGCCTGAAGCAAACTAGATTTATGATTGTTGCTCTTTCTTGTCCTGACCTCTACTGAAAGGCAGCCAGCAGAGCTGCTGTGATGCCATGATCTCTTAACCCTAGGTCTTCATCTGCAGGAGTGAGAAGAAAAGGGAAGGAGAATATTGGTACCATCAGCTATCTGACTGACATCCCTCCTTCCCCCTTCCCTGCAGAAGGGCAATGGAGTGACAACTCCATCCAAAGGGGCACGGCAGATCAACAGCCCCATCCTCAGACAGCTCAGACTGAAGGTCATCCCAGTTCAACAGGTGCATGCTGCAACCTGTAAGAATTGCACCAACAGACCAAGGCCAGCCTGCCTAGTGGGATGAACCTCTCCAGCACACATAAACTGGCATACATTAGTTTTCTCAATATCAGTATGATGACATCAGTATCATCAGGGGACAATCATGGAGACCACACTCTCCTCTCTTGGCTAGTCCTCCCTCCCCAACAAGGCTGGACCACACAAATAGCAGGCACATCCCAAAATGCTGTTGGCACAGTACCTCTGGACAGTGCAAAAATGTTTTCAAACACCTTTAAAAAATTTTTAATTACCTAATGAAATACTTCTGTGGTTTTATTTCTCTGCCAACTCTTCAGCTCACACAGCCACAAGTGGGGGTAAAGACAGGCTTGTTTCTCTATGGAGCTAATGAATTTCTGTGCTCTCTAGGGATGGCAAAAATCTAGAAACCCTTCTGAGCATCACTGTAGCACTTTTACCCCTGTGCACACCTCTTGCAGTTGTCTCTCCTCGCCTCCACAAAGGTCCTTCTCCTTGGGGGGCCCAGGGAGTTCCTTCACTGAAGATGTTCCATGTAGGCCAGCAAATAATTAGCTAATTAGGTATTTATAACCAGTTCATTACTTCAGATGGCAGTGGAAGGGGGAAGAGGAGGGGGAGATAAGATTAGGATTCTCTGACAGCCCTTTGAGGCACAAGTTAATCCCTCTTGTGTGCCCAGCGTCAAGTAATTAGCCACACGATGCTGCGCTTTACGCTCTATCTCTATTCCCTGAGCTGCTCACACCGTGGAGAGGGGAGGGAAGTGCAGGCGTGGGGAGAGGGAGAAGAGTGCCTGGTGTGGGACACCGGACTAGTTTAGCTCAGGAGAGAATGTTTTGGGGAGAGACAGGAATGGGAGAGAGAGAACTGGTATTTACAGGTAGGTGATGTGTAGGAAGAAGGTGCTTCATGATGGCTACACGGGATAATGAAGGACAAAGAATGATGGCATTAGCTCTAAGGCCAGGCTGTTGAGCAGCAGCTACGCCCTGCTTGCCTGACTCCCCAGCTGTATCACTAGTCGCCAGTTTTCAGACAGAACATCAGTAACTCAGCAGTGCAGGGGCGCAGTTCCAGCCACTCGCTGGGGATCACGAACATGCCATGAGTCACCGATAGCTTCCTGCTCTGTCACGGCATCAATCCCAACAGCAGAGCCACAGTGCCCTGCTCCTGTCACTGTGACCTGCCAGGTCCCAGAGCAATACTCTGCACAACACTCCAGCTTTAAGGCCATGCAGCCTTGCTGCAGAGCAGCGTGTTCCTGGCATTAATGCTGCTTCACATCACCAGCTCGGCACTTCCCATAAACTGCCCTGGTCAGTACAGCAGGGAGAACCTAGGGACACGGGAAGCTGTGCCAGCAATGCTGCAAGAGGGGGTGATGTTTTTCAGATCAATTGATCTGCCAAAACATTACCTCCATCTCAGAGCAGAGGTACCGGGAAGAATGAGACTGCCCTTACACTGAAATGCAGAACAGACAGAACACACATTCCCATCAGAATTGTTACAGACAACACACTTGTTGGGTCAGAATTTGCAAAAATTGATTTTGTTCATGTTCCAAGAGAAGACAAGTGATTTGCAAAACTTGCCTGCCTTTTCCTTGGAAACATGCTGCCTGCCTATACGTTCTCCATCCTGGTTCTCAGAGGGGCTATGATAGTACAGGACTGTGCTACCAACAGCTTCAGGATCACAGCAATTGCACTCATGCTAGGCCCTCTGGGGTATCAGGGCCCATAACCCAAGAACCATCAAGTGGCCCCATGCTGGGCAGGTAGCCACAGCACTTGGTGTCTTTTCCACATCACAAAGAATTTCAGCATTGGTGGGTTCCATTTCTAAGTCCAAATGAATCCAAATTTTTATTTTTTAAAAATCTCTCAGTTGAACAGAGACACCCTTCTTTACCCATTGATGCTGATTGTGGACATGAGATTGGCTCTTCAAAAACAACAACGCTGAAGGAATACCCATCCAAACATCAATTGCAATTCACCTGTGGGCCAACCATCTCTAAAAGAAAACCATCACTTCACTTTGTGCAAAGCCTCTTCTGCTTCCTGCCCTAAACTGCAAAGCAACTGCTCTGGGAACACATTTCTCTACAGTTTTCCCCCAAACGGACATCTTCTGCTGAGTCTACCCAGTTCGTGGAGATACTTCAACCACTACTTCCACGTGAATGAAAGGCACAGTGTAAATGCAAGCTCAGTACCTTTGTTCTCTCCATTATCAGCCTCCCCTGCTGTCTGTGCTGTGCTGCCTGCAACAGTCACGCCAGAGTTCTGAGCCCCATCCTCCGCTATAGCATTTAGGCAGTGACTCTCCTGCACCTCTGCCATCCCCCAGGGGCACTTTGTGGGGAAAGCTCCTGCAGCCTCCCCGTCGCCTCCTGAGCTGGCAGTCGTGTGGGTCTCCTCGTGGCTGGGGCTTTGCAGTCCCCTAGACCCAGGAAGGGACAGGCTGGTCCAGCAGCCACACAAGGGCACCTGCTACAGGTCTCCAAAGAAGGACCGTCACTGCCAAGTGTCTGAACACTTTCATGGGCAGGAGGGGATGAGCCCTGTTCAGGCACTGTAACTCACAAAGCAGTGTGTTACAGAGTCCACACTGGGACCAGGTTCCCCAAGCACTCATGAAGTTTTGGGGAAGAGGGAGAAAGGCTGAAAAGCCTAAGGATGGAGGGTGATGATTTACTGCAGACCTTGGTGTCTGAGATAACAACATCTCTAAAGCAGCTACAGGGCAATGGAAATGGGCAGAAGGCATATATGTCAGTGCAGCTTTGGGAACATCCTGCCCTGGAGAACTGGGATGTCTCTCTTTTCCAAGGGGCTTTTACCAGACAAGTCCCCATCCACAGCAACACAGATGCATCTTACATTATAACTTTTGGAAGGTGCTGGAAAGCCTGTTCTTTGGCAAAATCCTGCTGCTGCCTCCTTCCTACCTTCCACTGCCTCTTTCTGCTCCTCTGCCCCTTTACTGTTCTTGCTGTGCCTACATCTCCTCTCTGCCTCTTCACTGCTCCATAGCATACCTGCACACATCTCCTGGTCACCCTCCCCACCGCTGCCTTTCCCCACATCCCTCTTTGTCCTTTACCACTGGCAGAGCACAAGCCATGCTGGCTCACAGCAAGGAGGGAATATGAAAAGGACAATGACCTTTACTGAAGCAGCCTTTGGAAAAAAAAAGGAGACATTTCCTGAGAAGAGAAAGGAAGAGAGGCTGGGCATACTGGAGGAAAAGCAGGGAGAGGGAGCATTGATGAAGCAACATTCAGCAACCAAACAGGCTCCCAGGGCATCAAATATGAAAAGGTTTTGCTCTTCAAGAGAAAGAAAAGCTAGAAACATGAAATATTCATGAGCCTCAGGTGTGGGCTCTGAAACACCTTTTCTCTTCCCCGCTCACCCTCAACAAGACCAGAAGAAAGGAGGAAATGAAATGGCACCAACTGTGGGCATCCAAGGAAGGATCCTCACAAAACGATGTTCAGATAATGCTTCCCTGCTGCTCACCCACACCCTTAGGCAAGGGGTGGGCACGGGTGCTGGATTAGACCTTGCTGGCAGGGCTGCTCCTGGTGAGATATCCTGCAGGAGCAAAGCCATGTGCACAACAGAGATACACTCACTGCTCCAACACAGCAGAGGACATCGGGGGTATGTCACAGGGATGAGAAGCGGTGGGAGGTGAGAGGAGCAAGGGGGAGTGGGCTGTCAGGGGGCAGCAGAGGGCTGAGCAAAGCCAAAAGACAAAGCAGAGTCACTGAACTTCCTCCTGGATTCAGGCAGAGCAAATCCTCTGCCTCCCCTGGCAGCATCCAGAGGCCTTTCCTGACAAACTGCAGATGTGACAGTGACCTTGGTTCCCTCCCAGACACTCGCCTTCATCCCTGATTAGCCTGGCCGTCACAGCTAAGCAGACTCACCCAGCACAGCGTGGTAGTGGCGGTGAGCAGGCGGGGCAGGGCTGGGAAGGAGGTGAGCTCCAGGATATAAGGAACATCCCGTGGTGCAGGTGTGCCCAGCAGCTTACTACCACCTCCCTCCCCTTGCTCGGCATCACTCTTCCGCTTTACCTTTTCTCTGCCTGCCTTTTTCCGAGAGTGAGGACCAACGGCTGAGCTGATTCACTCCCTAACACTAATCACCCTGTGACCTCAACAGGAGACTGGCTCAGGAGAGGGTGAGAAACCCTGTTCTTTCTGGTTTCTTCTATCTCACCCACCTCTAGGGCTTTCAAATCCTCCCCAGCTCTACAGTGAGGGACAGAGCTAATGTGTGCAGAATCACAAGGAGATAACGGTTTGAGGCAATTTTTCCCTTGCTTAGAGTAAATCAGACGAAAGAGAACATAATTCTCAGCACCCACCTTATCTGCATCATGGGCCAAGCCACCAATTGTCATTTTAAATGGAGCAAAAGCAAATCTCTTCCCCATCCGCATTAGTGACTGTGGCTGGCAGGACATTTTGCAGAGCACAGAGACTCAAGCATCGTTCTGTCCGTCAGCCAGGCCACTTGTCCAAGCATGCCTTCTTTCCTTCCTCCCCTGCCCCAGGACACATGGCAGTTCACTCAGCTGACGCAGGGTTGGCAGGATTTTCCTGTGCACGTTTCTTCACGGGAATTTTCAGAACTGAGGAACCATTCCAGCAGATAGATGGTATTTGTGCAGAGAGCACATAGGGAGAGCTGCACCTTTTTTTGTTTTTTTTTTTTTTATGGCCAAGCCCCGTAGTTAAAATAATCTCAGTTTGCATGCGCAGTGCAAGCTGGTGCTCCAACTCGTGGCCCTTCTCACTGATCTCTTGCTGATCTGAGGCTTAGCTGTCATTTCACACATTGCATTCATTTGCATTAGCTAAAATGTGGGGGCCAAACTAACGCAAAGATAAACCAATCAGCTGTGTGTGCAATAGTAAGTGCACTGCCAAGTTCATCATTATTATAACCTACAGCTTCCCTCACCACCCAGATCGTTTTTGCTTTGCTGTATTTCTCCCAACTGAGGCTTCTCCTGCAAACACACGTGTAAGAGAGAGGAGGCTGGCTGGAACAGCCGCAAAGCCAGCCTCACGTTGCAAACCGTCACCCACTGCTTTGCACCAGTGCAAGGGAGAGCACGTCCAGATGGCTGTCCTGACCCAGAAAAAAGTGAACCCTACGTAAAAACAGGTCCAGTTGACAGTATGAGGTAGTGAGAGATCTTAATCCAGCTCCGCTGCTAAGGAAAAGGTGCCCTAGACATAAATGAGAAACACTGGGCTCATTCAGAGGCAAACAAAGTCTTCCCATTGATCCCTCTGTCAGGTTTATGGTGTGTTTGTAGGGTATGTTTAGGGGCTGGAGGTGTTGCACTTGCGGGTTGTCAGCATGATCTATAGTTTAGGAGCGCCATCAAGTTCCTCACAAACACCCCACTCTTGTCTTGCCGACAAGCAAAGCTTTCAAGCATCTCTGACGGGCTCAGACACCTCATCCCGCTCAGCCTGATGAAGACCTAACCTCCAATTATCCAAATCTTTGTCACTCCTCAGCCTGACCACAGAAAATATCAAAGCATGACATTTCCAGCACTTATAAAACTTCAGCCAGTACAAAAAGCTGTTGTTCATTTTCTCAGTAGCATAGGTACATCAAGCCTTGCCTTGGTGCAGTGACTCCCATTAGGATACCCAGTCAAGTTCAAACATTGAGTGTCCTCAGTCCTTATGTTCAAAGTACTCCTCAGCTTAAGCCTGAAGTAGCCAAAAGAGAGACTAAAGCTGCAGGAAAAAAAAAATGTTGGTCAGAGCTTCACGCTGCTGGGACAACAGAGCTCTCCAGAGTAGTTTTTAAGAGAAAGAGCTCTCTCAAGCTTGCTCCAAGGCTGTAGGAACAATTTCTTCAGGAGCCAGGGACTAGCACAGACCTCACTGCTCTTCACTTCAAGAACAAGCTGTTCACCTTAGATGGATCAGGTCAGGGCAACATGGGCCTTAAAAAGGAAGAATAGGAAATAAAATGCACCACTTACAACTCCCCCCCAACACACACTGAGTGAAAACAACCAACAAAAACAGAGTGCCAGTGAAACCTGAGACATGCTGTTTTCCTTGGAGGGGAAGATGAGAAAATAAACACACGCGCATTGCACAGCCACGATGCTCAGCACGCCACTGAAGCACGCTCAGGTGGCAGGGCCAGGGCTGATTCTTGATATTCTGAATGCCTCAGAGCTTTTCTTCCTACCTGCTCAACAAATATCACAAGCACATCAAGGAAATAGGCCCCATCTAGTGAGACTCAGCAAACAAAAGTGTCGGCAGCCTTGAAAATTATAATTCCTTTTAGTGTGGTATACAGCAACAAGTCCCATGGCCTGGCTCACACCACAATAGTTATCCTCACATTTCTTTGCTGAATACCTGCAGTAAATCCTATGGATAAACAGGCCCAGCTTTCAGCACGGGGTAGTAAAGAGCTCTTCATAAAATAATTTTTAAAGACAATATCAAGATGTCAAAACAAAACTAAACAAACAAAAAACATACACAAAAAAATTACAAAAACCAAACAAACAAAACAAAATTTAAAAAAAAACAACACACCTTTGGAGAACACTACGGCAAATTTATACTAAGGTCATGGAAAATTATCTTCTCACCAGATCATTATGCCATAAAATGAAAAATGTACTGTGGCTTGAAGGGTCAGACTATAGTTGCACCTTCCAAGCCTTTTACAGAAGACAGGTGGTCTAAACTGCAGTTCCAAGCTCTATTCTCATATTTCACAGCTTCCTCCAAGATGCACAAGACCTAGTACAGAACATAGTTCCTCCCTGCTGAGCTGGAGCCTCACCAGCCTTACAGAGAAACCAGAAGCCAGAGCCATGCCAGGTGGAGCTGCCAGGTGCTTTGAAGAAGCAAGCCCAGAGGTGCAGACTCCTAGTTATAGACCTGACCCCAGAGCTACAGTGGCCTCAACAAGAAGGACAAAATCCTGAGCATTTCTCTTGACACCTAAATGCTGACCCCTCTGGAATAAAAGAGGCCTCAGCCCAAGCTTTGCTGTGGTCCAGATAGAAGGAGCCACCTCAGCTCTGCAATGGGCTGCACCCTATGGGGATGCTGTGTGCCCACCTAAGGCCCAAAGATGATATCAACAGAAAGCTCATCTTTCCACAGGCGCTCACATTCAGTGTGTGCCACTGTAGCCCAGTTGGCAGCCACCTAATCTATGACATGAGCAGAAACAGACAGAGGCAAAGGTCTCAGACAGGAGCCCCTTCTTCACTCTCTTACCCCATTAACCCCTTGCGAGCTTTGGGCTCCGAAGTAACCTTGTCTTGGAGAGTGATGGCAGGTGTCTGATTATTTCTTAGAGAGGCGTCTCTCTGGGGGATTGCTGCTGTTCTGTTCTTTTTTCTAATACTGAACATCTAATAAGCAACACCTACTACCACCTGCTACTGTTGTTCATTCACTGATCACCTCATTTTTTCCCCATTTATCACTGTAACGATGACTGCACTCACTTGCAGTGAAAACTCTATTAAAAACACACAGCACCAGCTTTTCTTTCAGAATTGCAGGAGTTGCCCAACATCAGGGACGAAAGGTAACTCCAGTGCCATGGCTGCAAGCCACTTGCCTCCGTTCTATAAATATCCTTAAGTTCTTTACACATCTCTAGTGCTGTGTAAGTAGGACAGAATAATGCAAAATATTATGTAAAACAGTAATGCAACTTCTGGTTCAGATTTAAGGGAGCTAATTTCCTCTTGCTGTCACTAGCATGAATCATGTTTCTTTCTACTGCAGGCAGTGACATGACATTAGGTGAAATGTGTGTGAATAGGAGAATCAGGCCCAAAATACACGATCAAGAAATTTAAGGTTATGGTTGTAAATTGCCCTGCCCACACACATGAAGTGTAATTTGCATTAGTGTAATATGACATTATCTTTCACCCCATAATACACTGTCATTATTGCTCACATTTCCATGGTATCCATTGCTTGATAGGTCCCACGGGACAGATTTTGCAAAACAGCTCAGCTCCCATTTAGGCTGCAAAATACATGGCTGAGATTTCGAGAGCGCTGTGTACACTGGAGGCTCAGCTTGTTTGAACAGGCAGCAGAATTGTCACAATGGGAGCTGTGTGGCACTGAGCATTTTTTAAATTCTGGCTGTGCAGGTTCCCCTAGAGGAGAAGGGAGAAATAAAGATTCCAGGGAAGGTCTCTTTACGACTGTTTATTGGTTTGGGGAGTGTGTTTGTTTGTTGGTTTTGTTGTTTGTTTGTGGGGTGTTTTTTTTTTCCAGACTTGTTTTACTTCCAATAACACAAACTTTGCAGTGCTGTTGCTAACTCTTGTGATTTTTGTCGGGAGTCTTGGGATACACGGCATAAACCTTCAGGTGTCGAATCTTGCTATAAGTTGACAATCTCAGATCACAGGAAAAACAACAACAAAAAAAATTCCTCTATTCCTCACCACTACAGGCAAAAAACAAGGTCTACAAGGTCTGAGTCACAGGTCTAAATGTCTGAAAGCCACAGGAAAAATAAAAATAATTTGTGTTTTCTTTCTCCTTTTCCAAACCTCATGGTTTTAAACCCATCTGACAACTTACACGCACACAATTTGTGACTTTCGAATCCTTGTTTATAATAACAGTGAAATCAAGCAGACTGCTTCAGAGAGGGAAGAATTACTTTCTCTCATGATCTGTGACAGAAAAAAATAAGACTAAACAATGTATGGTACAAAACAAGCACTACCAGGTCTACATTTCCTGCACTTCAGTGTTCCCCAGGTCCCTGCCACGACACTACACTAACACAGGGTTATAATTTTGGTTAGGTTTTGTTTTGACTTCTTTTCTCCCAAATTTACTTTGATTACCCTTTTAAACATGTAGCAACATACTGCACACTGTGGAATGCACATGAAAAAACAGCACAGAGATCAGACAACAGGCAAATAAAATTGGAGCCTGTCTTCAGGGACTGACGACTTCCTCCAGCACTACAAGATGTGGGTCTGTTACAGCCCGCTCAGTTTGTTAAAAAGCCCCAGAGAAGCATTAATTTGCAAACCCATTCAGTATATTTGAGAGTCAGTAGACTCACTTCGTACTAGTCTTTGCTCTTGTTTCAGTTTGGTTTTCCTCCCCGTCTCTCCCCGCCCTCCACCTCTGCTTTCTCCACATTATCCTACACACAGAGGTGCATCACGCCTTTGCATGCCATACCCTGCAAACCCTGCCGCTTGCCTGATGTGCTTTTCTCCTTCAAACCCTGCTCCTTCTCTGCCCTCATGTCTATTGATCCTCACGCTGCTCTGCTCCCCCTCACCCTGTTTCACAGAATCATAGATTATGGTTGGAAGAGACTCTCAAGGTCCAACCATTAACCTAATTCTGGCACTAAGCCATGTCCCTAAGAACCTCATCTACACGTCTTTTAAACACCTCCAGGGATGGTGACTCCACCACTTCCCTGGGCAGCCTGTTCCAATGCCTGACGATCCTTCTGCGAAGAAATTTTTTCCTAATATCCAATCTAAACCTTCCCTGGTGCAACTTGAGGCCATTTCCTCTCATCTTATCTCGTCCTACCATTTCCCTGTAACCTGAACACACCTGTCTGATTTAGGGCTCAACTGCCTTAATAAAGAGCTGCACATACAGGAAAGTGCAGCTCCAAGTTAGATTTCCATCTCTGATCTGCTCCTCTGTGAAAGGAAAAGAATCCTTTAATGGCCTGCTCAGGCATGAAGTACACTGCTCTCTCCAGTGCTTTGCTCCACTTGGGTAGGAGATGGGAAGGGAGGACACACAGTGAACTTGACCCCTTCAGTCAAGTCCATCCTCTGTCAGCTTTTCTCTGTCCTTTCACTGCCCACCTGCCTGCGAGCAGAGCCTACGGAAAGCTGGCAGCTTCATCTCTGAATGTGTTTGAGTCACACACAGCCTGACCAGGGAGTGAAAATGGCTTTTTAAACCTCTTAAATTTTGTGTATGGAACATCACTCTTGTCCCTCTACTAACCTGCTCAGGGCTGTGGCTGTGTGTGGATATATCTGTGTATGTACACATTTTCACGTGGTTGTAAGTAGGGTTTGCGTGCCACTGAGGTGTGATAATAAATATTTACAGAGCAGCTTATAAAAAGAACTGCAGATGGGGCAAGTTTAAATATTTGGAAAACACAACCATATCTGCGTTTCAGTTATTGCTTCACAAATAAAACCAAGAGAGGAAAAAATGTACTTCCAAAAAAGTCCAATGGAAGAGTACATTTTTGAAAGGGAATCAATGCTGGAAGAGAACAAGCAAGTGACAGTCCTGTTTCAGAAAGACTCAGGCATTCAAAGCAAAGACCCCATGCGGTGGTCTTAGAGGAGGAATCTCATAATCCCTTTGCATTTCCAACTGCAGGACTGTGTCTGTCAAATGCACTTGCTTTTTGTCTGATCTAGCTGTAAATGAGACTGTTTTACAGACTAATATATCTCAGTCAGAAGCTAATTTCACACACGCTCATCAGTGAAATTAGTTCTTCAAAAGCATATTTAGAGAAGTAAATGTCCATCGCTTTTCCCCAGTGCCAAGCGTGGTGTTCATAGCCAGACCACTCTGTCTTAGGCACTGTTACAGCACCAAACACAGGTTGCCTGGTGTGGAATACAGGTTTAAGGCAGACAAATACAAAGTATCTGCTTTTCCCATTCCAAGGTTCAGACTGTTTTATTATTGATGGTTGTGTCCAGCGAGCTGAATGCAGGGCTAAGAGTTAGGAGATATCAGTTGTATCCCCAGGTCTGCTGGTGACACTCATTGGGCCTCACTCACCTGGTCTGAAACATGAGTGTTGTGACAGTTATTGAAACACCATTTAGCAAAAAGAAAAGAAGGACAAGAGGAGAGGAAAGCTTTGTTACACTAGAATGGCATGGTTGAGGGTTTTTTTTCTTTTTAAACTTCTTTGTCATGAAAAAGTATAGGAAAAAAAAATATCAAAAAGCCAAACAAACCACCTAAAATTAGGCAGAATAAAACCACATGAAAATGCATGGGAAATATTTATTCTTGTTCTGACTGAGAAAAAAACACATGTAGAAAAAGCAGAACTTCCCACAAATCTGAAATTCTACACCCTGCACAGCTAGTAATAAGAATATAACATTATGTTTCCAGTGCCTATACCTCTACACAAGTATTACTGCATTTACACACCAAGTATTAGCACATGTATACACCTTCTATTCAATAAAGTTGCTATGCAACCCTCTGCAACAGAGTCCTTCACTTCCGTACAGTGTGCTCAGCTGAAGTAATCTGTTTCCAAATGATGAATCAGTTACTAAATTGTAAGTGGAAACTGGAAGACATCAAACACAACGCAAGGACTCTACTTTGCATAAGACCAATGCAACAAGAAAGAGTAAACTGAAGAAACATTGTTTTCTCCAATGTCAAAAACCTCATAACAGAAGCAAAAGAAATTCTAATTATCAGAAATTACTACAGACTCCCTGCTCAAAATATGGCAGAAATAAAACAAAACCAGCCTCCTCCCCCAAACCTTGTGCCTTGCTGTAAGAAGGGATGAAAGAGCAAGCAGAAACAGCAACGTTTCACCTAGCAACCTGCCACACAAACACAAAAGGATATTAACAACGAATGGATGCGGAATTTCACCCCAGGCTCAGGACAGACATGCCCAGAGCAGAAAGCAGCTACCTCTGACAGAGACCTGGAGGGTATTTTTTTTCCTCTTTAGACTTGTTTGGGGCTTATCACAACACCTCACCACCACAGAACTGAATCACACGGTAATAGGACCAGAAGAATCTCTAATTTTTTTGTTTCATGCGTTTTCAAACTAAACCCTGGGGCTGTTGTTAGAAATGCAAGAGATAAGCAGGAATACTATGAAGGTGTGACATTTATTACCAAACTAGGGTGCCTCATGTTTTCTCTAGTACACTTCAAAGATGACACGTGAATAGAGGAATGATCAGACAGGGCAGAGCCACAGACTTCTTGATCCGGAAGTGAAAACCAAAAATGCTCAGTAGCACATCCCGCTGAGAATTACAAGAAATGCAATCAATTGTAGATAACAAGTAGCTAAAGATCTGCTCTAACCCTGAAGCAAGGAGGTTTGAAATCCAGAAGTGTCTCCATGTGAGCTCTCATCCCTTGAGTAATCCCATTTTATTTACTCACACAGTGCCTCTTACTTGATTTGGGGCTCTAAGGACTTCCCACAGCAGTGAGGTTTACAGCCTAATTACCAGCTGGGTGAAGAACTTCTACCTTAATGGACATTCACCACCTTTTGGTTACAATGGATATCCTTTTCTTCTTCTGTCACGATTCAGGTCAGAGAATCTATGCATCCTTTACACTATACACACTTTACACTAATACACACATCCTTTACACTATACACACAAATAGTATTTCTTAGTTCCTTGCGGAATATTGTTTCAAAGCCTCACAAAGTCTCACTCTAAGGAAGGGCTTTCAGTAACATCTTAAGAATGAGCACAAGCAAGCAGAATTTAGACGTATCCAATTTGGGTATTTAAACTTCAGCCTTGCCCACCTGCCAAGCATACAAAATAATTTTATTTAACTTATTTAACTGGTGATACTTTTTCCTCTACCATGTTGCTACTGTTACCTTAGAGTCAATTCTGAATTTCCCCCCTCCTAATCTTCTAGCAGAGCTAGAAGAATTTCTTCAGAAATTTCTCACTTTAGTATGTACACTTTTCAAGCAGTGGCTGATTGTTAGAGCGTTACTGTTCTTTGGTCATTAAATAATCTAACCACACAGACCACTTCAGCACTCTTCTCCTCATGCAGTAATCACTCAGGTTCCTAAGCACTTTGTCCATTCTCCTGATAATAAACTGCCATTATTCAGTCCCCAAGGCCAGACTCCTCTGTGAAAATCAGTCCCTACCTGGGTGCCCACGTGGAAACCTTTGAAATGGCCACCAGTGAATGCTGGGCCACATTGTCCCATCGCAGCCTTTTGAACATCATCAACTACCTGCCTTTGGGATTAACACCCCTGCTCCTTCCCAAGTATCTCACAATCCCACCAAGACCTCAGTCTTCCTCTGCCTCCCACTGTCTTATTTCCCCTTTCTTTGGTAGCACCTGCAACACCTCCAGTTTTGTACCATCAGTACTTGCCACTAATAGGCTTTCCTCTTGCTTCAGCTCAGTAATGAAGAACTTTAAAAAGACATTAAAAAAAGATTTGTGGCCAAAGGTCCCATTAATTGTGTTTGCTGTGCCCCACTAAGCACCTTCTTCCAACACAGCTCATTCCCATTTATCACAATCCTTTGTTTACAGCCTTTTTGCCAGTTTTCAACCCTCAAGTCAGTGCTTCCTCTCCTGTGGAATCGGATTTCTTTTTATTATTTTTTTTGATTAATAGCAGGATGTCTTTCTTCCAAAGTGTTCTCTGCGCATAACCACAGATTTATGTGATAAAGATACATAAAGGTTTAACCACAGAGTGAAAATTAAAACAGCATCAATTTCACACAGGTGGAATTTTATACCAATAAAAGGAGCAGACAGACAGCTTCACAGCTGGGACAGTCACAGGAAATTCAAGGGCCTGTGCTCTGTAAAGGTCAGGCAAGATGATCAGAAGTGTCCCTGGTGCCTCTGCATGGATGGAGCAGGTCCCATGTGGGCCCGTTCTGATACTGCTCACACCGCTCCTCCCAGGAGAGCTCCTAGGAGAGCCAGGACGAAACTCCAGCTATTCCAGCCAATAAATAGGAATAAAACAAGGTCTTGAGCTTTTGTCAGTCAAGGCTTTGCTCCTGACTGCCAGTGTACAGCAATTAACATGGTAGACATCTGCAGGAGACAACTGGATGTTGTTCAAGATGTTCCCACCTGCTACCAAGGTTAAGTCTATCCTGACGACAGAGATCAGCCCTAAAAGGGTCTTCAAGTACAGACTCACGGGACTCCTAATGAAAGCAGGGAGGAAAGCGGGCTGGATAACATGAGGATGGTGCTGCCCTCGCACAGCTGGTTATTCACCTCCCAGGAGAGGTCAGCCTGCCATGCACGACCTGCAGGCCACCTCCTTGCAGAAGAGGTGCCGCCCTCACTGCTGTGTGTGCCCACAGACAGGACTGTGGGGGCTCCCAGCCCTCCCCGCCCTGGAAAAGGAGCAGAGAGAAGGAGGGAGGCTGGAGGAGTTGTTCTGCTGATAATTGGTAGCCAAAAGGTTGTGTTCAGCTCCCATCTTTATCACCCCATGACAGACCTGTTATACGCCTGGGTGTGAGCTCAGTGCCCAAAGCAGCTGCTCCTCTCCCTGGTGCCCTCCTGCCACGTTGGGCACACAGAACTGTGCCTTAGTTCCTCCATCACATCCTTCAGTACCCTCTCCTCCTGGCTATTGCCCAGATACAAAAATGCACCCAGGAAGAGGGACAAGAGCCCTTTCTAGAAGGGCTTTGCATGGAGCCAGCGACCCTGAAATCCACCTCCACAGCATGTTCAATAAATAGGTTGCATCACAAAAGTGACTTTGGCACAAGGCAAAACATGTGATGCAGACCAGAAGGTCAACTGCACAAACTTCCTCAGATCTGGAAAATAAAAAGGAGCATCTGAGCTCAAGAGAAGGATTAGGAGAGCTCTGGCAAGGTCTTTGCCACTGCAGACAGCCTGATTAGGGAGATTACGGGGAAGAGCAAAGACACTTCCTGCCAGTCTGCAAGACAGACAAACGTGTGGAAGAAATGCCTGAAGTCTCGCAGGGCTGCATGTGGCAGCTGCTGCCTTAGCACAGGGGGAGCCAGAAACATCAGAGTGACACAGCAGACCGAGTTCAAGGCTTTCGCAACCCCCTGACCCCAACAGCATCCAACCAGTCCACTTCCACGTGGCCAGATAAAACCACTGGGAATCCTGAGCCACTTCCATCAATGTTTCCTGCAGTTAAATGATGGCAACACCTGCTTACACACTCCAAGGCTGCAGAGAGAACAACACTGACTTGAGAAAAACAGTTTTTTAAAAAGAGGCAGAGAGGAAGAGGTAAGAAACAATTCAGCACCAATAAGAGCTGTAAAGCACAGCAAAGAGGCCGGTCTTGTCCCCATCCTTTGGGAAGGAAGGAAACTAGGGTTGTGGAAGAGCCACCAGAACAGAGCATGTGGCGGCAGCGTGTGTGCGTGGCACATGTCCCAAGGCTGCAGCCCCTCTCTGGTTTGCATGCAGACCTGAGCTGGGGATGGTGACTCAGACATGAGCGGTGCCTGCGAGCAGCAGTTTGGCTGCTGACACCTCCAGGCTCGCGTGCAGCCCCAGCAGCCCTGGGCCCAGCGGCGTGCAGCCCGGCTCATACAGACACGCCAGCTCACAGCAGGGATAGTCAGCACAAAAGAGAGAGTACAAAGCACAGGGTGAGAAGGAGAGAAAAAACTAGCTGGTGCCACACAACCCTGAGCAGTAATAGGCTGAAAAATTTTCAGATGAGAGGCTCTGGAAGAGTATGTGAAAGCCTAAGCAAACATATTCTCCCTGCTTCCCCCAGCTTGCCCCTCTCCAGACCACACACACATCCCTTTTTGAGGTTGCAGATGTTATCAAACCTGTGATGTCCTTCAGTAAGAGCAAGAAAAAAACATTTACTGCACATTGTTCAGCTTCAGAGCCATCAGCATGGCCCTGCAAGAAGGATGACCAGGGCAGATATGCTGCGAGACTGTAGTTTTCCTGCCTATCCAACAACACCTATTGGACCCATGATGAGGAAAAGCCTGCACACATTATGCAGTAACTTGCACTCAGTTTGCACCTGAACCCAGCCTGGAAAACCCAACACCACACAACATTACTGACCATGTACTCCCCATGACCCAAGTAGAGTGGGCATAAGAGGGAATCATGACTTACTAGGCACACGGTTGATAGCTTTCAGGGGTCTCAGGACACGGACAGTACGGATTGCAGACAAGTTAATGTTTTGAAGATCCAGGGAGTATTCCACCATCCTGCAGAAAGGGAGAGGAAAAAAAAAATGGCTTAAAACAATGCAAAATTTTGGCTTGAGTCACAGAGCTGTTGTTTCTCCATTGAAGTATTTCTGGAACTCGAGAGGACTGAGTCTTTGGGAGCCCTCAGAGCAAAGCTGAAGCCTCCTGAGCCCTGCAGGATCAGAGCGCACAGCCTCCCATGTGGAAAATGTAGCCTGTTCATGGGACAGCGGCAAAGTAAGGAGTGGTGAGAGCACGTGCCATGAGAATGCAGGCCAGGAGCTGCACCCCAACAGGAGGGGAAGGGGCTGCAAGAAGATGCCCCAACAAGGAATGTGTTTTCCTGGCTGAGGGCACACGTGCAGGGTGCACATTTCCCACAAGGCCAGGAGGAGGGGTGCTGCATAGCCAGTTTTGCCGAGCGTTACCTGCAGTGCAGCGGGGTGCTCCCCGTGCTCCCCTCCCTTCACAGTGTAGAATGAGGTTCCTGGAGGCAGCTTCAGCTAGCTTGTTTTACCTCATGTCGAAGCAAACTCTCTACCTTAAGTGGTAACTGCTTCAGCTGGGTGGGAAGGCTTCTCCCATAGCTGTGAATCACTCCTTTCTGACAACAACCAAAAGGGGAAAAGCCTAATTTTAGGATATATGCTAGACATTAGCTTTCCTAACCCAACAGCATGCTCCCTAAATAACCTCAAAGTGCAAATCACTATGACTAACACATTGGCTTTGCTACAAGAGCAGCAGATGTAGGTGAAAAAAAGTGACCTGGCTCAGTATCCCTTCTCTTCTCCCAGTATGGCAAAATGTCCAGTAACCTGCCTGCCTCTTGGAAAGCGTGACAAGAAGCTATTAATAGATTATACTAACCATTTACCCCAGCCAGCAATTTCTACCCGAGGATCTCAAAGTATTTCGCATGTTTTAGTGAACACAGGTGCATATGGCCTCCAGGAAGATATGGGTTGTTGTCACCAGCTTCCCTGGTATGACCCTGATGTGCAGAGGAGACCAAGAGGGTGACAAAGTTGGCAGGTGAAACACTAGCAGAGTCAGGGGAGCGACCAGGGGACACAGCTCTTTGTTACTGCACTCTTTCTCAAACCCAAACATTATAATTTATATAGAAAGACTCACAAACCAATAGTCCAGTAACCTAAAATCCACCCAAATCCCTCTGCCCAGGAACCACCGAGGAGGGGATCAGAGAGCGTAGTGAGACATTACGAGGGAAATGGGGTACAACCAGTCCGTAAGAAGTATCAGGGAGAAGATTTCAGTGAAACTTGAATGAAACAGACTGATCCTTCTATCGATCGCCCTCTTCACTCAAAAGGACCTTGAAGAGCAAATGTCTAGTTATATGTCTATGCCTTTCACAAAGGAGACTTGTCAGAGTGATAGATTTTCAAACACAATGGGGTAAACCTGTCGAAGTGTTGTGATTATTCTCTTTCATGCTCTCTTTCTCTCCCTCATTCCTTTCACTCTGTTCTCTCATGTACTTTTAGGGTAATTGCATGAAATAATTCTTCCTCTGAAATGCAGTAGCATTCATTCACCTCCCTGGAGCTGTCAGTTCCACATACGCTGAGTGCAGAAGGAGAGAAGAGGAATTTCATGCAGATAATCAAAATAGTCACACCCGCAAAACAAAACAAAACCAAACCAAACCACAAAAAAACCCCACAAAAAAATCCCAAGCAAAAAACAAAACCAAAACAACCAACACACACACACAAAAAAAACCCTGACCCCAAACCAAGCAGCAATACTTAGATAGCCTACAGATACAGAAAGCATTAGTGACGGACAGAAGCTTAGGATCCAGAGTCAGGTGAAACTGGGAAGTGGGTATGAAAGGAGGAAGAATGCACATGGATATAAATGCAGAGACATGACTACAGGGCATCTCACAAAGGACCTGCATGGCGCAAATGAACACAGTGCCAAGGACTTTGAGTAAGCACTGATCAACCTTAGTCCAAAAGCATAAAGTAAGATTGCGTCATCAGCGTGTTGTTGCTCCAGAATTAGGCAGACCTGCTGAAACTTTGGAACTACGGTTACGGGTACAGCACCATATGGACATGGCTGCATTGCTCCCAGGATGTGGGCTAACATCGCTTCACAGCTCAAAGGCTTGACACGTAGAGGCAGCTTCATAACCAAAGAAGTCCCTGTGCTGCAGCCTGTTATAGGGAGTAGGGAGATGCACAAATATGTGAAGGTCTCCAAGCTTAGTAAAGTCTCACAGAACTTCCTTTCCTCTTCTAAAAAGACATGACCCCTTGAGCACTAGGTTGAGGTCAGAGCTCCGAAGGCAAAAACAAGTATTTTTGAGCAATAGCAGAACAACCTGAAGCACATTCTATTAGATGCCATATAAGTAAATAACCCAAAAACATGTTTCATTTCAAAAAGTGGTCTTTTCTGAACTGCAAGTGGCCAAATGAGAAGTCCTGAAGAACACTGTGACCCTCACAGAAACTAAGCACACAGGAGAACAGCACAGAGCTAGGACCAAGAAGAAATCAGTGGGAAGAGGTGACATCTTTTCTTAGATTTAGGCACACAGAACCCATTTAAAAACACAACCTCCATTTACAAGCCATCTGAGTCTTGTTCTCTTGTAGCTACAAGCACATTGCTGGTATTACAGTGGGAGTCACCTTAGCCAGGTGCACACTGCTGCCCTCTCCTAGGTGGAATGAGCTTTCCACCTATATGGCACAGTCCACACGTCACTAGTAAAGTAATAATCAAGTAGAGAGCACAGGTCATTTTGGAACAAGATGAATGTCACCTTAACTGAAACTGTGCAGTTCCTAAAGATTGCAAACCAGCCTTCTGCTCAGTTGCTGCAGATTTGTTGTGTTCACGTTCCAGTTTAGCTAGGAAAAAACTGCCAAACAGTCAATCACCCTGACACTGAGAACAGCAGGCTGTTCTCAAGGAGGGGTCAGAGAAGGGCAACTGTTAAATTTTTCAGAGAGCAATTTCTAACAAAAACAAGTTCTGCCCTAGCAGGCCCCAGGGCTTCTGCTCGCTTAGCAGATCCCTTCTGCCGATGGTTCTTCCTGAGGCCTCCTGGTCTTGGCTGTAATAACAGAGACACATCCAGGATGCTTAAATCCCTGTGGATGAGTTATGCCTATTGTAGTCACATAAATCATACCCAAAACACCTTCAACACAATTCCAATGCAATTTTGCATTAGAGATGCTTGTTCTCTCTTTTTCATGTGTAGAGATGGCTTCAGCATCAGCTTATGTTCACATTTTGCACAAGGGCAGCATGCCCACACAGTCATGGACAGCAGGTGACTAGGGTGAAACAAAACTCCACTGATTAACAGTAAAAAAAACCCAAACACTTTCTTTGTAGGTAAAACCAATGAATCTAAAAGTTGCCTCCTTTCCCTAAAGAAAGGAGTTATCTAAGCAACTTCGCTGGAGTCTCTGGACATCTGCAGCATTTCAGGGATTGCCAGCTCAGCTGGTTTTGCTCTTATCTTTCTCCAGCCAGCCCTGCTTCCCACTGCCTGGAAACCCTATACCTCAGGTGGAGCTGGTGACAGGTTGACAGAGTCAAAGGGCCATGTCACAAAAAGCAATCAGACTGAAACCAGCAGCACATTTATGTCAGGAGGTTCGCATTTCTGCCATTCTTGTCTCAAGATCTTGTGATGGTGGATTAGGTGCACGGTGCTTATTTGGACACCCAGGCAGGTACCTGATCTTCAGTGCTTGGATCCTTATTGCACCAGCAACCTGAGGAACAAGGTGTTTGCTCAGTGCTCATAAACCAAGAGCACGGCAATGTTAAAGCTCATACAAAACAGTTGCCTGCTCAAACTCCAGGAGCTTTCCAGGTTCCTTGTCCTTGCTTTGTAGCAGCCTAGTGCCATGAGGAAGGGTAGCTCCCATCACCTGATCACCTTTCATTTAGTTCTCTTTCTTGGCTGCTTGAAGCAGGTTTTGTTTGTAAAAGCCTTAGTTTCTTTAAGGTGCAGGGACAGGCAGACAAAGCTCAGAATGTGAGGAAAAAAGCCTCTGCTGGTTATGCGCTGTCCTTTCCCCTTATCGTGATGGGACGTGGGGGAACATATCTCTCCCAAGAGAAATGTCACCTCATTTCTGGCACCACTAAAGTATTTTGCAGCCTCTGGCGTGGGTAGATGAGTGCAGGGGCAGGTTAGGAAGCTGGAACTATGCTAAATCGGAGAGAAACTCCTGATCTGTGATGGAATTTGAGCACTGAGCTGTCAAGATAATTGAATTTATACAGTAATTCTTCTTCCTTCGCTAGAGATTTTCTTCTTCAAAACTTTCCACATGAAATTCTTCTGGAAAGAGAAGGGATTGACACATGCACTGTCCCTGCACCATACAGCTCAAGGCTGATGCATGGTGAAAATGCTGACGTGGTGGAAAATGGGACAGGGGCAGCTGGGTTCATCACCATGGGGTTCATCCTGAAGAATCAGGGGGGATGCAGACTGACCAGCAGGACGGAGGAATAAAAACTATTTAAAATAGACATAGCAAGAATATGAAAACCATTAAGAAGTTCAGAAAATTCAGACTTTACCTTGCTGTATCTGTGACCCAAAATAATGTACTTGTGCAGTGTCTGGCTAGCAGCTTCCTTCCAGTTAGATTAGATAAAATCCATTATTAAAACAGTTCAAACATCACCATTTACCTCTTCATATTTACATGTCCTTAGGCCTTTATTAAATACCTCTTAACTTTCCTAATCTTAGCTCTTGAACTTCTATTTGCTGAAAATTAGCAGACAAAAATAATATTTAAAGTGTATTCTGAAAGCATTCATGAAAAATACCAACACAGTACTTTTCTTACGACACAAAGCCAATATGTTTTTGTCAAATTCAAAAGCTGTCTAATTCACCTTCTCTGATAGGGTTTTCCAATTGAAATCTAGTTAACTGCAGTCTAATCAATTAATATTTCTTTGTCAAATAAATTGGGGGTTTGCACTGAAGCCAGAAACTTCATGGCTGTGACTTCCTACCTGTAATTTCAGGCTTGTTGTTAGTGTGAAAAATGAAGATTTTCCTGCCTCTGGATTTTTATTTGGTCCTTGCATCTATGAGCACCTGGGGTGACTGAGGCAGAAGAGGTTTCTTTCTACTCCAAATTTCTTCAGCTTCCCATCTATATCAGAGGTCTAAGCCTGATGTGTACCTATACCATGACTAGATGTGATTTAACCAATGTCTTCTGTGTACAAGAATATGTCCTTCTGTCCTCAGCTCCCTGATATGGCCATCGAATTCCACAAACTGGCATTTCTACCACTTCAAAGATCCAGAATACGGGAGTCATTAGGAAAATATGTTCTTCCCATTTGAGTGTTTAACTCAGATATTGGTGACACAAGTTGAAGCTGATGTCTCTCCACTTGCCAAGGTGTCCCCTAATATGTGAGCTGTGTGGAAAGGAAGGATCCCGCAGCTCAAATCTCCCACCTGCAGTTTTGTGAGGTGGTGGTGGGACACTGATTTACCCTTAAATTTCCCCAACTCTGTAGTACACACCAGGATGAAAGGAAAGTCTCACTGCTTCTGCTCTGGCTTCAAAGACTGCAGCTGCAATGAAAAGGAGTAAAGCTGGTCCTCTCACTAGGCAACGTGCTCCAGTGGTCCCGTATCTCCTCTCTTATATTCATGAGCTGTTCTGATGAAAGGAAGTTCAAAAGCCTTTGCATTTCTAGGTCCACCCAGTCTGACCCTCTGTGCCCAGAGATGTAGCAGTGGGCAGGGGACATGGAGAACAGGGCTGGCCAGGCTCCCTCCAGAGGCTCTCTTAGCTGAATCTGTGGTGTGCAAAAAAGAGAAGGTAACCAGCAAAATCCATTTATTGGTACCCACAACTGCCTGGAGAGTGGAGATCATCAGTGTTGGAGTAACGGCAAAGAAGCAGGAAGAAGAGCACTCAGCTGAACAGCTAGAGCATGGGGCATGTATGGCATTCAAGATACCTCCTGTCAGGCCTGGTGAGGCTGGACATGCCCTAGCTTGTACACAAAGTGAGCTGTAAGCAGGCAGGCATCAGTATAGGGAGAATACATCTCTCACAAACACATCTGGAGATGTCAGAATCAGAGCCAGGAGGTTCTGACAAGCCCTGCCCAGATGCCGGGCAAGAGAGCAGGGCTACCGCTTCCACCCCCAGTCTGCAGCTACAGAGTGCGCACCAGGGGAGAGAAAAAACACACAGCGTATGCAAACAGGCTGCTTGCCAGCCCCAGGACTTCAGGGTGCTCAGGCAGCACCTATTTGTTAAGATTTCAGCCCTTTTGCTCTATGGCTGAAGCCCCTGCCCATCCCCATTTCACTGATAAAGGTTGTTCCTTCTTGCAGCTGTGAGCAAACCACATACTCATGTACCAACAAAGGTCCCCAGGGCTATAGCAGAAGTTAACAACTCTTTCTAGATGTCCCCTTTTCCCTGCTCAGAGAGTTGTGTTGAGGCTCATGCTCCCATTTGCTCACAGCTGCAGGAAGGAACCACCTTTACCTGTGCAATGGGGATGGGCAGGGGCTTCAGCCAGCACAGGGCACCGGTCCCCATGCAGTGTGCTGAGCACATGCAGCCCCCCAGGCTGCATCAGGGCTGCGGTCACCCACAGACTCTCCTTAAAAGTGGTGTCTTCAAGGATGCTCTGGCTCTCAACTGACTGGTTATTTGGACCTGATCCTGCTATCAGCTCGCTTGATAGACATTTGAAGAGCAAGACGTACAGGCACTTGCATATATTTTGCAGAGTTCCGTGCCTCCAGGGCCAGGCTTCAAAATGAGCCGAACTCCTTTCAACACCTACCATAGAAAAGATGGAATAACATCATACGGCATGTGGCCAGACGTTACACAGTCGGCCTCTAAATTGCTCTGCAAACCACAGTGTACTCAGCTAAGTAGTCCTGCTTATCTCTTTTAGAGCTCATCACACTGCAAAAAGACAACTCTCTGCTGACATAAAAGCTAAAAGACAGAAATAAAGAAAAAAAAGAACCCTTGCTAGTAAAACAAGGACCACAAAAATTACATCCTTTTTTTCCCTTTTATTAAAAAAAAAACAATTAAAGAGGCTATAATCCTGTTAGTAAAAATACATTTCTTCAGGGAGTGACAGATCAATTACTAATTACACAGTCATATCCACAGCTATGATACTTAATATTCTTTAAAAATTACCTGCAACTGTCGTGTCCCATTTGCAACCAACACAATTTTTTATATATATTTTTTTAATTGCTCTGCAAGCAAAAGCTGCTGAAAGCTTCCAGAGCCTATGAGACTGGTCCCTTGCTGCCTGCCATGTCATTATTTCACACCCCTGAACACTCAGATTTCTCTCCATACTGCGTACTAAGAGAAAACGCCAGACTTTCTTAATAGTTTCAGAGACATGATACGAAAAGACATAAGCAGGTTTTCACACTGTGATAAGAAAGCCAGAGGGACTCGCCAGGCTCAGATGAGTGAAGACGAGCGACAGGGCCTCACTTTTGAATCAGGAGTCTGAACGCAGGCTCTGAACTCTGTATTTCAACCCTTAAGAGAAAGTGGCGGGAGGCGGGGGGGGAAGGCAAGGTGTCTGCATTCTGCATTTTGGTCCTGCAAGTCTGCTGATGTCACCCTTTTTTTTTTTTTTTAATAAAGCTAAAGTTTCACATGTTAGGAAATGAGCTTTTAGGGAGGCAGAAAAATCAGAGGCAGTAATTGAGAACTACACATGACACATGCAGGGTACCACTGCCTCCTTGTTTTTATTCTTCTCTGGTGTGATTCACTTCGTTTTGATGACTCCTTTCATTTCAATATGTTCCACATCTATGGATAGTTTTACTAGGAGAAAGCAAATTAAATAATTAGTATCATTAAGGAGGAAAAAGTGAATGTGTGTTCAGAGGGGAGGGCTGTGATTCTGATATTTCTGCCTTTCCTTAAGACGCTATTTAGCCTCCTGCTTGTTGGTTTCCATCTTTATCTGATCACTGCTTGAAACACCTAATTGCAGTATTTATTACCATTTTCTTCAACTTGCCATAATTTTATAGAAACTTTCTTTCAGCATCAAAGATTAGCTAACTAGGATTTTCTGAGCATTCTGCTGTTTACACTGCAGCTAATAAGTATTTAATGGTCTGAGATTTTAAAGTCATAACTATGCAAATTCTGGCCAGGTCCCTGAAGGACCATAGTTAATCAAAAGCAAAGAGAAAGTGGAAGACTGGAAACACACTTCCCTGTCTTGAGAGATTAAGGCCAACTGGAGTGTTTTAGGCTAGAAGGCACCTGACCAGCGTGGAAGAGCATCATGCGGTGCCAATTTTGTTTCCTGGGAGCAGGCGCACAATTTGAGGCAGAGGGCTGGTACCTCTCATTCTTCAGAGAGCTGCCAGCTCCCTTCCCTGGGCTGAAAGTTCCTGGAGGACAAATTTGGGGCTGTAAGCATAAATAGGTGGCTTTCCAGTAAGGAGAGAGTCAGCATTCAGAGGTACATGCACCGATACACAGACAAGAACAGAGTAAGAAAAGCTTGGATGGATGGATGGATGGATGGATGGATTCAGGCAGCAGCACCACCACAAGTTTATGGAAGAAAGGAAGCAATAGCTCAGGAATTAGGGGAACAGAAATCAAGGACAGTTGATAACTACTAGCGAGACAAGGCACAAATACTACTATTAATAATAGTCTCAGTTCGCAGAGAATAATATTTTCCATGTTTCCAGTGTGGAAGCTGCATAAAGCACTCCTGAAAAAGCAGCTAGCCAAAAGGCACAAGGAGCAAGAAGAAATGTTCTGCTCAAGCTAAGGGGCTACCAGGTGCGCTCAAAAAGGGGCCTCCAGCTGCACGAAGATGCCAGAAAACCCTCTCCAAAGGCTGCATAACTACTCCAAAAGGAAGGGATGCTTTGGAAAAGAAATTAAGATTTCAGCACAGCAATTGGGTTCTAGGCAATTTCTGAAGAAGATGGACAAGAAATATTCAGCTGAGCTCCTTGGTGGCCCATCCTGGCCAACAAGCAAAGAATCTGGTAAGAAACTACTGGCTTGGCCAGCCACATAGGGCAGGAGACTTGCAGATCACTGAGCTACCCCTGGAGAAGGAGAAACTTTAACCAGTATTTCATTAGACGAAGAATTAGCTTTTAGGAAACTGATAGACCAGTCAGGAGATTGTTAAATGAAAGACCAAAGGGAAAAAGTGATGAAATTAGGAAAAAAGTTAATTCTTACAGAGCCCCCATATCAAGAACAAAACTAATCAAGGCACTAAAAGATGTAAAGAGGAGAAAAATGGTATCGTCTATTCACCAGTGCCAGGGGCCTGAGTAATAAAAATAATAGAAATTGTTCATTTTACAAGCATGAACAGCCTAAATGGCATTAAGAAAGCCTGGTGGGAAGATCTGCATGAAAGGAATACTAAAATCAATGATTATAACCTTGCTAGGGAGACTCAAGTGGACAGAAAGGGAGGGGGAGCAGCACATTGGCAAAAATGGCATTTTCTAGTATGGAATCAGTGACAATTTGGAAATGAACACTTACAGATTAATTTTCTGCCATACAGAGAATTCCTCCTGGCTAGAGGAATAGGCTGACAGCAGTCTCACGAAATTCAACAGACAAATAGAAGGTCCTGCACCTGGGCTGGACAGACCTACTGCCTCAGTACTGGTTGGGTAATGGCTCTGCTGAAAAGGACCTGTGGGCCCTGGGGGACAGCAAGTGACACATAGTCCATGCCAGAAAGGCCAATGGCACACCAAACTGCACCAACAGGAATGCAGCCCTTAGATGAAGGAAGGGATTAATCCCCTTCAGTTTGCATGGTTAGGCCACTATAACAAATTCAGGTTTGGGTCCCCCAGTACAAGAAAGACATTGATAAATTGGAGTAAGTTCAGTGGAGAGCCACCAAGATGCTCAGTGGGCTGAAACACTTGCCCTGTGAGAAGAAGCTGAGGGATGGGGGCTTGTTCAACCTGGAGAGGAGGTGATTTTGGTGAGACCTAGCAGCAGCTCCTTGGTACCTACAAAGAGGTCACTAAGAAGCTGGAGCCAGGTTCTTTACAGAGGTGCAAAGCAGAACAAGACTCAACAGGCATAAATCCAAGCCGGAAAGGAGGTTCAGACTGGCTACAGTGGGGCTGGGGTCCAGAGAGGTGGTGTAGTCTCCATCTGAGGAGGTTTTCAAGACCTGACTGGACAACTCTGAGGAGCCTGAGTTTGAGCGAAAGAATTAGACTGGAAACTTCACAAGGTCCCTTCCAATCTGAAATATCCTATGATCCTACGCATGAGATTAGGTATGTCCACATCATATTGGAAAACAGGCCAGCTAGCTCCCTTGGTATTGGTCTGTAATTCACAGCAGAAAATCCTTCCCCTTATCCATCTGAAAGAGTTGAATTTGAGCCACGTGTGTTGAGAACACCTAAATCTTCTTACGGTTTCCCAGTATTTACAACTTGACACTAGGACTACTTGATTACATGTATTATGTACAAATCAACTAAGGTCTTCTACAGTACTAGACGTACCTGGTGGATTAGAGAGGCCACATTCATGAAGTTGAAAACACAGAGAAACAGCCATGCACCGAACCGGTCAGGATAAACCCTTTAATTAATGAACTGGGGATTACAATCAAGTGGTGTTTAGGAATATTTATCAGGTATCCAAGAAGCTTTAATAGAAACAAGAAAGCTGAATGGGCTAAAAAGACGGTACAACATAAATGAAAGCAAAAGCAGCAATGTAATAGCAAGAGAGGGGTAGTTGATACCAATGAATATAAATGAGGAGATAGAAATTCTAGAAAATCTGTAAGAGAGTTGAACGAGCACATAAAATGGTACAAGTTAATCACTGGAACAGAAAACAAAATTGTCACGAACAGTGTAAAAAGGCAGAAAACTTCAATTAAAAAAAGTTCTATGGGGAAGGTCAGATGATGTATGTCTACCATAGATGATAATGAGCTAGTTTCAGCTTCAGCTGTGATCAAGTATTTTAGCCTGTGCCTACCAAAACAGGGATATTCTAAGACAAGCAGGCCTGGACAATTTATGTCCAAGAGTTTTAAAAGAGATGGCCAGAAAAGATCTGGACCAGTACTGATGACTTGTTATTAGTCTCAGAAAACTGGGAAAGCATCCAAGGGTCAGAGAAATTCTGATGTTGTGCCAGTGCTTTAGAAACTCTGATCTGAGGAGGCTGACTGGACTGATGCTGATCACAGTACAGTAATGAAATAGCCAATATGCGGCTTTGATAGATTACAGATTAAAGGTGGATAATAAAATTAACCATAATCAACACAGGTTTAAGAAAAAATACACATCATCAAACTAATGTGCTATAATTTCTTATGAGATTACAAGTCTGGCTCACACAAGTAATTATACTGATATGGCTGGAATGATGTGAAAACATCATGACATACATTAGCTAGATAAAAACTGGCTAAGTAATAAACTTCATGTGCAATAGTACGGGGACTCATTCGTGAGCAGATGTACTTCTGTCATGCATAATTCTTGCCATTCTGTTCTTTATTTATTTATCACAACCTGGGAAAAAAATTAAAAAAAAAAAAAAAAACAAAAAACAAAAAACAAAAAACAAACACGGATAGATTTTGCAGTTGAAGTATATTTATTTTGGGGAGAACAGAAAATGAAATGAAGAGGACAAGTCAGCAATATAGAACAGGATGAACTGCTTCAGAAATGCAAATAATATGTATTCCAGTATGAGCAAATGTAACAGCATATATCCGGGAACAAAGTTTGTTGGTTCCTACTAATAGGAAGAGATTTTGTGTCTTCAGAAGAGGAGACAGAGGAGAGAAAGAAAAAAAAATAATAAAACCACCACTCTCGGAGCCAATGGAGAAAGCAGCTGAATGAATTGATAGGGAGATACAGTGATTGATTAGCTGGGTTACTGCAACCCTTGGCTGGAGGAACAAGGAAATTTCAGGCTGGAATAGAGAATGTATTACCACAGAAGGCTTTAAAGCAACTATGCATGGTAGTGTCTTGTTCTGATGTCCACCGTTTTTAAAAGCTGCTAAAAAAAAAAAAAAAAAAACAAAACAAAAAAACAAACACTGCAAGTGCATCCTAAAATACCAAAATATAAAAAGTCATGCCATTCCTCTCATCAAAGGCAAGGTTAGGATGGGATTTATCACAGTTTATGATATCTACACAGCAAGGGCCAGCGTGATGATCAATGAAGGCAAAGACAGGGCATTCTCTTAAAGACACCAGCCTCTCCTCAGCTACAAGACTCCAAGCTGCAAGCAATTAAGGAAAAGTTTTGGACATCTTCTGGGCACACACTTGTCATCACAATCATCCCCCTGGCCATGCAGTGAAGCCCTCTCCCCCTTAACCTACACACCTATCTACACAAGTCAACTGCACACCAGAACATGTGGTGGGGATGCCACAGAAGAGGGCAGAGACAGACACAATTCCCACCACAGATTGTTAATTGCAGCACTTGGCTCAAGAGAGCCAGAACAAACACACCCTCAGTGGAATTAACATCCACAAGGCCAGGCAAGTCGCAGGAATTCAGTCCTTGCAGGGGGACCCTCAGGACAGAGTAATGGAAAGGGATGCCTCCCTTCCCAGAGGGACAGTGGCATCATCTCCAACCACATGTGAACACAACTGCTTCACAGAGTAGAATGAACAGGAAAAGTTGCTCACTCTTCTTTTGCCACAGAACTGCCTGACTTTAAAAGCTGTTGAGCACTAGCCCAGAAATGTGACTTTTCTCCTAAATTCATGCATGTAGAGACACTGGCCTGAGTTTCCAACTTGATTAATATTCACATTATCTCAGCTTTCAAAACTTAGTAGCCTCTCAACTTTAGGAAGCTGCCCTTCAAAGTTCTATCAGATGGAGCTCTGGTGGCACGCATTGCCACGGGAAACAAATAACAACAGACAAAACCTAATCACAAATGCAGGGGAAGAGGGAGACCCGCCAGGACAGCTGGTGATGACCACAGTCTGCTTGAAATGTCTGGGAATCTGCAACCTCCTGTTGCCATCGAGTAGTTGGGAACTGGAGCACTGGCAAACTGAATCTGCAACACTGGTTGCTTGTGCACACAAGGGCATCGGCACTTTTCAACCCAAATTACCTTGTTTGGGTTTAGGAGCTCTGAGGGAAACAAAGGAGAGCATTGACTTAGGACTGTTGTTTTGGGGTTTTTTCTAATCCTTTCTGAAAAAAAAAACCATGTTGAATATGGTTGGGGGAGGGAGTGTGCAAGAGGGGAGAAAGTTCTGGTTATGTCAGCTCCTATTGCCATGGAAACGGAACATTTTTAGTGACAATGGAGTCTTCCTCCTTGAGCTGCTGGGTTGCGTGGGGAGCAGGGGCAAGCAGGGCAGGGGCACACAAGGGAATTCAGCTGACTAGAACTATAGCTTCTGGCTTTCCAAGGAAGCAAGGAGAAAACTACAAATGAATGCCTGAATACATAGTTCATGTAACCAAAACACCATCTGGGGCAATATCATAGTCATTACCCTCTTTGAGAAAACACGCTGTCATGCAGCTAGCTAGCCAGATGGAGGTATCTCAGTGGCCCAGGAATGCCTGACAGAATGGTCCTTCGCCTGTACTTTGTTTTTCCATGTTATAGTTTATTCCAGCCTTTGCTGCCTCATCAATGTTTATTTGGGAAGGGAGAAGTGAAGAGAAGGGGCTGGGAAGTACAGTCCGTATTCTTGAAGCTGAGAGAAGCAGCATGTCCTTCTAGGCAGTGCATTACTTCCCAACACCATGGACTTGTTCTTGAGAGCCAAATTTATGGCCTTCCTTTCAGGCAATTAGAGTCCAGGACCATGAAAAGAAGGCCCTTAGAGAAAACTGATTAGCCTCTGATCAATATCTAACTCACTGGCATGGAAAAAAACATGCAACACCTAATGCAGGTTGTCTTCTCTCAGTCAGAAGACTAAGGCAGCATCTGGACCCATAGCAAGCTGAAGCCAGATGTGGGACTAGTCAGGGTAAAACTTGAGGCTTAAATATGAGGTTAAATAAAAGCCTACAGTCTGTATGTAAGGGCAAGTTCGAGCTTTAGATTTAATTTAAAACAGTGCAGACAATTTTAATGAATTTCAAAGAATAATGAATTAATAACCACAAGCTTTTATAACTCAAAATACATTATATAGTCATTAGTTCTATATAACTAAATGGAAAAACCTTTCTTTACCAGAAGTCTTTTGAGAGAAGATATTCTAATGAGATTGCTATCACTTCAGCCTGACACCTCATGAGGACAGTTGTATAGAAATCAGGAAACAAATTTCTTTCAGTTTTGGACCTGAAATGAAAAATCCTTCAAACTGATTATTTTATATCTAAGGAGTTGATTCTAAGACTCCTTGGCATTGAAAGGAGTTCAGACATGAGCTTTTTTCCTAGTACTGCTATCAATACACAAAAGAGTCTCCTTGAATTTCTGCCAGCAATGGCAACAGGGGGAAACACATAAATGGGGTTTACTCATTTCTCACCTAGGTAGCATGGATTTCATTTGTTTCCTGCAGGGAGTAGGCACTTGAGCTTACCCTCTTTTATTTAGCTTTGCCCCTCTGATTTCTTCATTTCTTCAGTTACACCACTCACGCATCATGCTTGCAGGGACACCAGGCAGAGCAAGATCTCCCAGTTCCCAAGCCTTTTAACCCGTATGCCAGCAATCATGTGCCCACCTGGAGCAGAGCCTTCCTCCCAGCCTATCTCAACACATCACCTACACAGAGGGGCACCGTGAGCCCCAAGGTCCCTCTTGCAAACACACCTGTTCTTCCCTTTCCTCCTCAAAGGCTTCTGTGGTCTGTTCTTGCTTCACATGCATCCAGTCACCGGCAATTTTGCCAGCAGGATTGCAGTTAAGAATATGCAATGATCTGACTTTTCTCACCACCATGCGCCAGGTGCTTTAACTTAGCCTTTTCAGATGAATCCACAGTCCCCGTGCTGGGCCATTTTAAATCAGATGCTCATCAGAGCAGGCTCAGTCACAAGAAAGGTCTTCCCATCTCACACGTGGTATGTTAATTCAGAAAAAGGTACAGCTTTCATCTATCTGCCTGTTCTCCTTTCATGCACAAGCTGGCTGAGAATGAGCCTTCAGACTTCTACACCTGAACTGAGTCTGAAAATTCTCTGCTCCCTGTAAAAGCAAACAATTATATGCCCATCCAGAGGGAATAACTTTCAAGTCTTGCTGTAGAAGAACTGTATCAAAAGCAAATATAAAGATGGTGCCGCTCTGTACCACAAGAGAAAATTCTACAAAGTGAGCTCAAACTCACTGCTGCCTCAGTCCGTAATAGCTGCACTGCCAGGTGACAGCAAATGCAGGTAATTCCTTGCTGAGAGGAAGAAGAAAAAAAGGGGATTTCTCTCTGAAAAAAAACGTTTACTTGTTTGCTGTGAGAATAGCAATATTACGTCTAATTGAAAATGGACAAATTCCAAAAAAGCATATGCTCACTGGTATCAGAGATGGACATTTTGCTGCGATTCAATAGGCAAATCCTGGTAGGCTTTCCACTTCATACATGCAGAGGAGAAATCAGAGCTTCACCATAGCAACTTTGTTGTAAAAAACAGCCAAATGTCAACTTGTCCCAATAGTACCGTGGGTAAGGCCAGTGCCATACAAAGACAAAAAGCCCAGAGTAACAAAAATGACATTCTTACCTTTGAAATGCTGCTGCTGGAAACAGAGGAGCTGGCTTGGTTCTGGTAAAGGTTACACCTCTTTCACTTAGACATTTTAAAAACAAGTTTCTGGTCTAGCTCTTCAGCTGGTACAAATCAACACCCTCTACCAAAGTCATGTGAGATAGATGGCTGCACATCAGCTGGGGAGCTAAGTGCTCCCCAGTTGTCTACTGTGGCTGCTAATCCCAGTGTGTCTGATTCCAGTTCAGCAGATGTACTGGAGTAGCACCAGAGTGATAACATTCACCTCAGTTACACCATCTCTGTTCTGTGCAAAACTCTAGCAAATGCAGAACAAATAAACTCAGAAAACTATTGACCTACCCAGCCATGACAATGAAGAAATCCAGGCGGTTCCAGGTATCTCCAAGGTAACATTTCTTGCCAAAGATCCCCAGGGCCACCATCTTTAAGACCATTTCCATGGCAAAGAAGATGAAGATGAAATCATCAAATACCTGCCAAACAGATACCCAAGAGCACATTTGATAAGCATTCTCAGCCTTGGACTTTAAAATACAGAACATGAAATAAATACAAATCTCCATACTTCCGAAAAATAGTTAGATGTGGGACTGGAAAAGCTTCTTGCATACAGCCCTGGCATCACAGCTTCCTGATGCTCAAATAAGCAAGGTGCTTTCATAGTCTGTGGTGGGTTTTTTGTTGTTGTTTGTTTGTTTTTCCCCATGGGAGACGTAATTGATGTAGACTCAGAGGCTGCTTACATGGACTTGAAAGGAGATGTTGGCTCAGCACCAGCAGGTCCACACCTAGCCAGGGAAACACCACTCTCCCAAGGTCTCCCAGGAAGGATTCCTCATCACCCCACTGCAAATGGCTCAGCTGAGGACATAGTGCAGCTTCACACACAGCTTGGACAGCACATACCAATCACAGATGGAGGCTTCAGATATCTGAAAGCTGCAGCCTCAGCAGCTCTATAGATGACAACCTTTGCTGGTGCTTTCTCTTTGGGGCAGCAGCAAGCACGGCTTGCACAATCATAGGCTGGATGCACCCATGGCCTTCCCTGGCATGTTTCTTCTCCCTTTGAGCAGCCTGAATGCCACAGTAGTACCCTTGCTCCTCAGCAGAGTAGTGGATGTATTGGGAGTTGCTATTCTTTCCTACCTGGATGCTCTAATCTTAGTTATTTCTCCCTAGCTTATCTCTGAGCTGTGTACCTTGTAGCTGTCTATATCAGGAACCCCCTGCTGCTTCTGCATAGGATCTGGAAGGTTACTAACTGTTCTGTATCACATGGTCACAAGTGGACTTCATTTATTATCTCTCTTTTGCCCCATTCCTCTCCTCAAAGCAAGCTCTTGCCATTTTACAATAGGATCACTTACTGCCAGGGACATTCTTGCCAACCCACCTGGGAAGTTGTTGCCCACAGGCTGAAGGAAAGAACGCACAAAAATTTGTGACTTGGACTGAGGCACCATCACAACAGAAAGGAAGTCGTCTTACCTGCAAGATTTTACACCTGTCGGAAAGGCAGTCCATATCCTCACATGGCTGGTACATCCCCAGGGTAACGCAATTTAACAAAATCACCATCATGCTGACACACTCAAACCAGGTGGAAAAGAGTCAAGGAAAACTTCTGTGAAAGCATCATGGCTGAGACAAGCTTGCTCTAGGCTTAAGGTGACAAAACAGAAAGATTAAGGGAAATAACAACTGCTGGTAGGCTGATTTATTACACTCCTAAGTTTTTCCCTTTCACTTCTTCACTACTCCACTCCTTGATTAAGCCAAAACTCTTTTGAAAGTAGAGGTAGCACAAAAGCCTAACCATACACAAGTCAAATCGTTGTTAAACATATGCTTACTCCTCTCCTTTTGGTTTCCTGAGTCCCAACCCTTGTTGGTTTATTGAACCTTCCAAATGCATGGAAGAGACTTTCCATGGTGGCCTATACTCAGACATAACAGAGATCTCCATGATCTAGGGATCTAAATCAAAATGGACAGCCAGATCTCTGTGGAAGCCTAATGATTATCACTCTTCTGGGAAGGGGGTACAACACAAGGCTAGAAGTCTCCCTCTTCTCTTCTGAGAGAGGAACTTGGAGATAAAGAGTTGCCATATTGGAACAGGTCAATGGTCCATCTAATCTGTTATTCTGCTTCCAGCTGTGACCCATGCTGGATAAAACTCTACCACGTGCCTAATTAAGTTATTCAGTAACCATGGGGGGAAAATCGCATTTCTGACCCCAGCTGGTGATCTGTTTATGCCCTAAAGCATGAGGATTGATAGCCCTTATAATTGTTTTCCCAGCTACACTGGTGTCCCTGCAGATGCTTTGCTTATTCATTTAAATCCTATTGTTGATAATCTTACTAAAATATCTGCTTCGATAATAGTTGTCAGCCGTGAGCTACATTGGCTAATTATACTTTATATTAAAAATTGTTTCCTCCTATTTATTTTTAATTTGTTGCCTTTTAATTTCATCAAGCACCACTTCATTTACATATTACAGAAAAGGATAAAAATGGTGTATTTGCGTGACCTTCTCTGTGCATTCCACACCCTGTACCTGCCTCCTCTTCATCATCCCTCCTCCTGAAGGAGTCTTAAGACCTGATACACACTTATCCAAGAACTCATTTACAGTATTTTAGTTCTAAAAGTGGACATGTTTCTAGGATATCTTTCCAGTGGTCATTCACATTGCAAAGCAGAGATGTAGATCTAATGAGAGTGGACCTCCGGCCTCTGGGAGAACCATCATTCCTGGGTATTTTAACATACTTCACAAACATATCTGCTCAGTTCTCATTTTCAGATATTTAAAAAATATTTTCAAATAACAGAGCCCAGGAATTATCCATTTAAAATGCAACCCACTGAGTGCAGCCATCTTCAGTCCCTGCAGAAGTGAATCCAAAACAGTGGCTTGTATCTCTGGTCACTTCTGAAAGACACTCAACATCTACGGCTCATCCTGAGCAACTCTTCTGTTCTCCTTCTCTGACAGTGATTCATGACTAACCCTCACAATCTGATCTAGAAGAATATTAATTCTTTCTCTTCTCCCCTACCTGGTTTTCAGTAAGCTACCTTCAGTTGCAAAAATCAGACAAGAGCAGGGCACCGGCTCTGCTGTGCCAATCATACTATGAGGTGATTTCAAGAATGTGTTACCACTACCCCTCGCTAAGTTAATCCCACGTGCTGTGCCAAGTAACACACATGGAGCCCACCCTCAACATAGGCTTCAAAAACAGAGGCCTTTTCTGAAAAAAATACACCAAAAGGGCACAAATAAAACATTTGCCCTCAGAGGTCTGCACAACACAACTTCAAAATTCTGCCTTTCACTCTCTTAGACATTTATTTAATTATCTGATCCAAAGCCTAGGAAAGCAATTGGAGAGGTTCTCATTAGCTCACATAGGCTTTTGGGGTAATACTGCTATCCTCTTCTGGACTTTTCTAGATCTGTCTGGCTAATCTTTTGCAGAGTTACAGAAATGCAGAATGGCTGAGGTTGGAGGAGGCCTCTGGAGGTCATCTTGTCCAAGCCCTCTGCTCAAGGTAGCATCAACTACGGCTGATTGCTCAGGATCACGTCCAGTTGGGTTTTGAATATCTCCAAGGATGGAGGTACCAGACTCTGTATGGGCAACCTGTTCCAGCATTTGACTATCTATACAGTGAAAAAGTATTTTCTTATCTTTAAATGGGATATCTCATGTTTCAGGCTGTGCCCATTGCTTCTTACCCTGTCACTAGGCATCACTGAGCAGTCTGCCTCCTTTGCCTCTCCCATCAGGTATTTACACACATGGATGAGATCCCCCTGAGCCTTCTCTTCTCCAGGTTGAGCACTCACAGCCCTCTCAGCCTCTCCATTTTGCAGCAAGTGCTTTGACAGCTACTGGAAAGGCAGCAGCAGTGAAGGCCTGACAGAGGGATCAGTGCTGAATGATGCTCTTTGAGAGGACAAAAGAGTTTTGATGTGGTCTGAGCCAAACGACTGCAAAAGTCACTGCATAAGGGAGTCAGGAAAGGTATGGACAAAGGCAGTGCTTTGAATAACCCTGGATGAAATTAATATGCAAAAACTGAAAAATTGAAATTGTTTTAAAAGCTAGGGCTTTTTCTTCAGCATTCAGAAAAGCATGACACAAGAGACTCAGAGGCAGGAAGCACTACTCTCCAACTGTAGCCAAACTCAGGGCCTTGAAGTCAGGGGGTTATTGTATACAGATCTACGCTCCAGCAGGAGCAATGTGCGGGCGGTCAGGATGCTCCCGTGGCTCCCTTTGCTCCTCTCGCTCTCCTTGCAGCGGCCTCTCAGCCCATGCAGACCATTGCAGGGTGCCTTTGGGTAGCCACTGAGACCCCAAAGCACAAGACCTGGCCAGCTGTGGCAAGCACTCCCAAAAAACATTGCAATTTGGGCCAGATGTGCAAGGCCATGGTCTCCTTGCTCAAAAAGCTGTGGTCAGCTGCACTTGGTTTCTCCTCCTGTTTTGTGGTTTTTTCTTCTGGGATATGAGCTCTCAAAGTTTGCCAGCTTTGTCCAGGCTTCCCAAGGACGCTGTTGAATCGTTCGCTGCTCCCATGCTATTAAAGTGACATTAGGAAAAGCTTTCCTCTTGCCGCCCCACAGTGTTCCTTTCAAAGTAGGTGGCGACCCTGAAAAGGCACATCCAACCTGCGGCGGAGAGGAAGAAAGTGCGAGGAGAAAACTGGAGCATCTCCTACCCTAAGACAGGAGGGGTTGCTGGCTGCTTGGGTCGGTGGAGGGGGTAATTAGAAGTACCTGCTGCCTTCAATGTGTCATCGCTGTCAACCACGGCAACTGCCTCTCATCACCACGGCAACAGCCTGCAGCCAGGTTTATCATCTTTCTTTCGGTGATGCCTCCCCGCATCCTTCACCCCCTCCTTTTCCCCATGCCTGAGCTTGCAATTAATTTCAGCTACTAACAAAGCCAGTCTTCACAATCTGCATCCTTCAGTCTGAAGTTTCATTACTAATTAACTTATTTTGAAGTTCAAATCTCCTAATTACAAGCAAGCCCACACACATGCTCTCCTCCCCTGTCCCGGCCGTTCCTCACTGCTGCTGTCCCTTCCCACAGCCCCACTGCCAATACCTTTCCCAGCAAGGTCTGCACCTCTGACAGATTTGGAAACTAAAAGGAAAGCCAGACATTTTTGACCAGGCTCAGCTCCTCTCTTCTGGCCATCCACAAGATGCTTCAGAGAAAGGAACCGGAAAACCCACAGCAATCCACTGTGTAATAACTTGCGCCCAAGGGGAGGATTTTCGCTAACAGTGACAGTTCACAGTTGATTCAAGCCCTTAGGGATAAAGGGGTCACAGCACTCTTTTGATAAAGGAAAAACAGCAAAGGAGAAATGTTTCCTGACTCCTTTAACTATGGGCCATTCTCATTATCCACATAACTGTCTCGTCCTTGTAGAAGTCCTGCGAAGCTCTTGGCTTCAGCACTATCTTATGGCATCAAGATCCTTGTCTAGGTTAATTATATTTTTCCTGAATCACGTTTCTTTATACTGGTTCTATAGCTGGTGCCTGCCTCTGACAGCAACACTTTGCTTTGCTTATGAGTCACCCCCTTGTCCCTCCACATCCCCAAAAGGGCCCATCCATCTGTTGCCTGCAGGCAGCCACCACATATCAACTGACCCCTCACCATGTCTTTGAATGGACAGGGCAATTCTGGGATGGAGAGAGGCTCAGGGAGGACATGTGTCACCAGAACACACCAGGAGAAAACCACCATCCACCTCAAACCATCTGGGATGAAGCCAGCACTGAAAGCCACAAGTTACAGGACAGTTAAGGAAACGTGCAGGTGATCCTGGGAGCTGCATGTGGTGTGGTAGCACTTTAACATCACTATGGATAATGCCAGATAATGTTAGAAAAGAGTGATGGGACACAGGCAAAGCTTTTGGGCTTAATGCCTTAATGAGAAATTGCAGATGCAAGGTACGCTGTATTGAAGCTGTAAATAGCTTGCACCTGGAAAACTGGGTACCACTTAATGTTCTTGGCATCAGTCTCAATCTCTGCTTTCTATCATTGACAAAAATACAACAGAGCAACACAAAACAATACTTCGGGGTTCCCTCTCCTTTTCCTCCTTCATCATCAACTGAAGGGTAAGAGTACACCAGGCACAAAGAGCTCCCCAGCAGCTGATGCTCCTAACAGCACAGAAAATAGATAAGCTTTACAAGCACGATAATCCCTCAATCTTTTCTGTTGCTATCTTCAAACTACTTCTAGGGTGTATCTTGTGCCTATTCAGGTCTTGAATATCTCATAGAATCGTTTTGGTTGAAAACGACCTTTAAAATAATGAGTCCAACTGTTAACCTAGTACTGTCAAGTCCACCTCTAAACCATGTCCCTAAATACCTCATTTACACATCTTTTAAACACCTCCAGGTGTGACTCAACCTCTTGCTTGGGCAGCCTGTTCCAGTGCTTGACAACCCCTTCCATGAAGAATTTTTTCCTAATATCCAATCTAAACCTCCCCTGGCACAACTTGAGGCCATTTCCTCTTGTCCTGTCACTTGTTACATAGGAGAAGAGACCAACATCCTCCATGCTGTAGCTGTAGCCTCCTTTCAGGTAGTTGTAGACAGCAATAAGGTCTCCCCTCAGCCTCCTTTTCTCCAGGCTAAACAGCCCCAGGTCTCTCAGCCATTCCTCATAAGATTTTTTTCTCTAGACTCTTAATCAGCTTCATTCCCCTTCTCTGAACTCTCTCCAGCATCTCAATGTCTTTCTTGTAGTGAGGGGCCCAAAACTGAACACAGTATTTGAGGTGGGGACCTCACCAGTGCTGAGTTCAAAGAGACAATCACTTCCCTAGCCCTGCTGACCAAAGTATTTCTGATACATGCTGGGATGCTGTTAGCCTTTTCTGCCACCTGAGCACACTGGTGGCTCATATGTTCAGCCGGCTGTTGATCAACAACCTCCAGGTCCTTTCCTGCCAGGCAGCTTTCCAGCCACTCTTCCCCGAGACTGTAGCATTGCATGCGGTTGTTGTGTCCCAAGTACAGGAACCAGCACTTGGCCTTGTTCAACCTCATACAATTGGCCTCAGACCTGTTTAACCTGCAGCAGAAACGCTTTGGCTACAGAGCACTTAGAGCAAGGAGAAAAAGCCAGCCCTGTGGTGTGGCTGGTCATGGCAGCATCTGTCCCTGCCCCAAAACAGAGAGAAGAACCTCCTGCAGTATAGACATTCAGTGAGTGAACTGGAAACATGGAGCCCCGTGCAATGCACCCCAAACACCAGCCACCCATGCACACAACTCCTTGTGGCCTCCCACCTCTGCGCCAGTGCCAGGCAGGCAAAGCTGTGCCTGCCCTGTAAGCGAGACATCACGTTCGCACCATCACTCCTCTCCACTTTCCTCGCATCCCACCAGCTAAACGGCTGCACCCTGTGATTCCAGTTTGCAGTGATGGCATTTTCTTTCCTTCCTTTCAAAATAAGCTAAGGACAGTGCTGTGTTCCTCCCCCACTTTGTGACCCTTCCGCAAGAAGCTGGTAGGATGCTGTAACTGCAACAGGACAGAAAATATTTCATTTATAATGGAAGGAGTGATTTGTGTTGCAAAGGTTAGAGAAACAAATAGCTCCAGGGAAAAAAGTGCTTACTTTCTCTCGCTCATTGCTGCTGGCTTTTGCAGAAGCCCTCACAGGTGAGTCTCATTGATTCCCCCCCTCCCAATTTTTTCTAATCACTCACTTTTTTTTCCCCCTCCTTTTCCTATGCTGATGCATAGGAGTTTCATGGTCTTTTTCTACAAAATGAGCTGACAGAAGCAACTGGGTTCTACCTCTTCAGCCTCAATCTGCTAAGCTAACCCGCTAGAAGTTGAATGTAATACCTGACATTCACTCAAAGGAAAATACATCTCAAAATGTGTTTGTGTTCAAATAGAGCAAAACAATCAAAACATTTCTCAGAACAAAAAGCTTTAAAAATCCCATTTTGGAAAGGCTGAAACATTTCTTCATCTTTTTCAGTGCAAAGAAAGGTTTCAACACTACAGAAAAAAAAGGTTGTGTTTTTTTGACCTGATTTACAACTCTTTCCCCACCCCCCCCACCAAACCTCTGAGTCAATTTTAAATTAAATACCAATAACCAGATTGTAATTCTGGGATTTCATGGTGGCCAAGCCACAGAGGACAAGTTGTGAAGCCTTTTTACAAGCCCTCAAGGTCAACATGTTCTAAGTCTTCCCATGTCACGTAATCTCTTGTACGTGTTTGCTTTCATCACATCATTTATACATTCTTCTCACAGAAGTGTAGCACCTGAACTTTAGACATCTGACATTTGCGTCGCTAAGGTCTTCAAGTCTTCCACAATATTGATGCCAAGGAAAGGGCTGCAATGCTGCCAAACACAGCAGGACAGTTACCTTGATTTGAGAGGCACTAGGGAAGACTTACACAACTTGTGATGGTGTTACTGGGAGGCAGGACAACAAACTACAGAAGAGAGAGGCAGTAGAGATTTTTAAATACTTGGCAATACTTCCATGTTTCTTCCCTTTGGATGGGTCTGTCCATCAATAATAGATTTATTAGAAAAAGACTCAGTCGTGTCCATTTTAAATCAGATAAACACCAAAAAAGCACTGTAGGTCAGTCCTTCTGATCAGGATTTCCTGATCTAACTTCCCAGGACTGCTCGAAAAGTGGGTCCTGTACCAGGCCCCACAGGCTCTTGGCTGCATGGTTCAAATTCAGATTTAGCTTAGAAACTCATGAGAACTAAGTTGTACCTCATACACCATATCATATCTCCCAGCAGAAATAAGTGAGAATTGAAGACTGCTTTTGGAAAGCTGGATTTTGGCTTGTTTGGGTTTTTTGTTGTGGGGTTGTTTTGGTTTTGTTGTGTTGGGGTTTTTTGTTTGTTTTCATTACAGAAACAAAATGAAGCAAATATCTCATTTCTTAAAAACTCCTTCCATAATGATTTATTCAGACCTGTTAATTGCATCCATTAAACTCACAAGTCCAACATAACCTAAACTAATAGAAAGAAATTTAACCTCTGTCAGGAGAAACGTGCAATGGAGATTAAAAGTCTGAGAAAGAATCTGAAGAGCAAATAGACTGAGGTACTAATGCAATGAGACAAGTCTCCAGATATTCCAGTAACACAAGGCCAACAAGAGTACTCTGACGTAACGCAGGGCCTCCGCAGGCCACAGAAAGCCCCTAACCAAATGGGAGGTTGCAGAGAGAAAGCAAGGCTTCTTCGCCATGCTCTTGACAAGAGTGACCATGGGAGAGAGCCTGTCAGTCCTAAAGCCAGCATGAGTTATGCCAAGAACTCTGACTGGCTGTCACACCACCTGGATAGATACACATTGGTCTTCCTAAGCAACCTGGTCTTTTCTTAAAAAAAAAAAAAAAAAAAAGATGTGTAGATCCCACTGCTAATTATTTAAATATCTCACAAATATCATGTATCTTCATCAATGCTGCTAGACAGCCCTACTGCTAATGATTACCTCCTGCCTGTAGCAGCTGGGCCCCAGAGCTTCTCTATTGATAATGACCCACCTCCAAATTGCATCTAGCTTTCAGGGTGCAACACAGCATCTGTTTAACAGCGTGTAACATTCCTACAAAGCCGTTTACTATGGGAAGCATTAAAAAAAGTATATAGCATCTAGAAAAAATGAAACAACCAAGAATCTTTTTTTAGGTCAGAAGAAAGTAATTACCCGAATTTAAAGTTAAGCAGAGTATTAGAGGTAACGACTGTTCCTGGAGAAAGAGCTTTTTAATATCCTCAGATGGCTGGGACTGTGGCTGAATGCCTTACTTGCCAGCAAAGCAATACTCCACCATGCTGTGGGATCGGTTCAGGGCTGACTTGACAAATCACACCTCCTGCTGACTCCCAAATGGTGCCTCCCACAGCATTCTGGCTCTGCCTTGGAGATCACCATCCAAAACCTGACCTGGCTTCACATTAGGAGCTTCAACAAGGTCACAGCATGAGGTGATGGGACTGCAGCTTGGAACACTATTATGCTATAAGACAGTCGAAAATTTTGCCTCAAAAGCTCCTAGTTGAAGTGGCAGGTTCAGCAGCTGTTTCTTGCTGCAGCTGTAGGGGTAAAAGACATCAGGGAAACACCACCAGAGGAAACCCCAAAAGGCAAAACTGGGGTCCAAACAGTAAAGCTCCTGCTGCTTATTGAGTTTTCACTTTGCAGAGGCAATTTCCTACTGACATCCGTGGCAAAATAGGGATCTTAGAAGAGTTAGTCTTTGGTTTTGAATTCAGTTGGACCTCCGCTCTAGAGAAGACATGAACTTGGCAATCCAAGGCAGGAAGGTGTTTGCAGCCCAGGAGTTATTTCAATTAGCAATGTGCTCCAGAGTAACAAAAGCTGAATTTGAACTAGGAAGCTGAATGCTCTGATAAAGGTCTCCATCATGCATGACCCTAGGAAGTGAGAAGACCAGAGAGGCTGGTGGAATCACCATTCTCAAATCAGAGCATGACCCACACTGGGGTTCTTTGTCGGCATTTTATCTGATTTTGTCTGGATGTGGTCAAGTTTACCTGGTGGAAATGTCATTCCAAAGTGTAAAAATACAAAGTGATTTGTAAGATAAAACAAAATCTCTCCAACTGCTCCCTCTGCTTCTGTGCTTCATTGTCCTGCTTTCCAGAAACACCATCCCAAGTTGTCTAAGTTTTCCCCAGCACCTTTCAAACTGTTGTACTATACTTGCCATCTTTGGCAGTATGCAGTCCCTTCTTTGGCCTTTGTGTCTTGATAGGTTTGAATGGGGTCCTTATCTTGGTGGGTGCAACAGACAATATCCACCAGATAAATGTAGCACTATAACAGCAATGTCTGTGTGACTAAAATTCAAGGAAGGGAGAAGAGAAGAAAAGAACAAGTGACAATGGATTTGGGAGAAGAGGGAAAGTGAAGTGAAAAAAATGGAAGGCTCTTCATCCCTTCCCTACTGCTCGTAATGTTTTCTGTTTTGCTTTTTTCTTTTGCCCTGATTTCTCTCTCTCTCTTGCTTTCCAGAGTCCTTCTTCCCCCACCATAACTGAAGGATTGCTTAAATGTTTGGAATGAAACAGCATAAAGAGGGGAATAAATGTTTCTTCAGGAATCACAAACAAAGGGCCAGGTTTAGGAAGGTTTAGGAAGTCCTGCAGTCCCCTAAGGATGCACAAGAACATTTTTTGGGACCTTTTACAGTATATAGATCCCTGTCTCCCACCAATTTTGGCAAGACCGCATTCTGCCCCTTAAGCCTATCAGATGAGCTCTCTGGTAGCTCACAAAAGCAAGCAGGCAAAAGGCAGGCACATGTGAAATGGGGGAAGAGTTGGCTGCAAAGTGCTGTGCAGAGTCTAAAGCAAAGTGTGGTTGACTCCTCCACTTCCAGCATAAAATTTCACCTTCCCAATAAAGGGATGTCTTCTCATCTTCCTTCCTGATGCTGTGTGGGTTTTGTCCCCTTATTGTGGGCTTTGGGAAATGTTCTGTGGGGCACAAATATCTCAATGAACATCCTGAAATGGGCACTGCTCCCCAGCTGCCTGTCACTGCTCAAGCTTGGAGGGCTGGCGGACACCTCCATAGGACTACAGCACAGACATCCGGAAGACAGACAGACGTGGGTCCTGGGTGTTGTTTTTGAGGGTTGTTTTACTCCTGTAATACTTTACAGCAAATACAAAGGGATGGTGGAAACATCTACCTTTAAATAAAGCTGTTTCCCTGGAGAGGAAAACAGGTAGAAAACCCACCAACACTGAAGGTCTAAAACACACTCACTGTCTTCCTCTTCCTGCTCCTTTTTCTTGCACTGGCCTCTTACTCATCACTGTCTTTCTAGTCCATCCTAGATTTCAGATGTTACAGATCTCTTTTCCACTCTTTGCAACTTCCCACCCATCACTAGCAAAGGTCACACGAGTCCAAGCTGAGCTCACAGGGACACATGACTCAAATGTATCTGAAGAGAGTTCAGAGCACCTTTGATAAAAGGCCATCTCACCTTGCCGGAATGTGGAGACGATGATGAAAGGATAAAGGATGGATTTATGGACCTTCTTACAATTTGAAAGGAGTATGTGTCCTGTGCGGGGGCGCTGCTCTCTGCAGATGCCAGGGCAGTATCCTGTATTCCAGCACATCCCTTGATGAAGGATGTGGAATTGAGCACCTTTTTCTTCCAGACAGCCCATTTCCCAGGCTAACTGATCCCTACACTGATCTTAAAGGGTACCCTGACTCTAGTAGCAGTCCTGAATCAGAGAGGCAGAAAAATGGGATAAAGGTTTGCCTTTCTCCCTTCTCCCAGCTAGGTGACGCTTTCAGTAGATACAACATCACTAAATCTTGTGCTTGATGCTTAGCTTAGTAGGCTTTTCTGTTGAGTGCTTCAGTACAGAAAAGAAAGTCATGCGGTGACAAAGCTTTGCAGCAAAGTAAATAAAGATTAATTCAGAAGTGTAGAGAGTGCTCGATAAGGTCACTCAGAAAAAATTGCATGCAGTCTAAGCAAAATGCAGGGCAATAACAAAAAGAGCTCCTGTTGTTTCATTATCGGCTGTAATTAAATAAAACTCATTATTTTCAGAGTTTCAAGATACCACCAGCCCCTACTTTGAATACACATTTTTCCCCTTACTGTTGTTTTTATTTTTTTGAAGGCTTGTAGCTGGATGCATCCCAGGCCCCTTTGCCCAGGTTCCCAGAGGATGTGCTGGAAGAACCTGCACCGATGGCCTGCAGGACACATGCCTGGAGGAAGGACTGATTAGAAATGACTGAGCCAATCTGTCTCAGCAGATAACTGGAGGCCAGGAGCTCCAGCCAGACCAGGCTCGCAGCAGCTCCTGGAACCTCCTAGAGGACAGAAATTGGCTATGGGTGGCCTCCTGAAAAAGAGGGTCCTGATGTGTACACGTGACAGAGGTACCTGTGAGGGGCAGAAGAGATGCTCATTATTTAAGCTTCTCACCTGAGAAGGAGAAGGGACCCTGTGGTGGATAAGTAGATGTGACAGTGCTCTCCTTGTACATCTGCTCTCCTTCTCTTCCCTCCTCTTACATCTTGCAAAGAGCACTCAGTGTCCTGGTTTTGTTAAAAACAAGTTTCTCTTTCAGTGATTTTTGCCTGTCAGCTAAAGCCTTCATATTAACTGCATTTTCCTGAAGAACCAGACACATGTTTTGGTAAACCTAGCAATGGAATGCAAACTTATTGATAAGCACGGATGGACATCTCGTGAGAGGGGCGACAAGAAACAAGTGACCAAGAAACTGACCAACTGTGTATAACATTCCATGAATACACATTCACGTGAATACTTCATATAAAAGTGGGAGATCACGAGGATCTCGTCCCTTTTCCCTTTTTTCGTTATGGCCGACATTAGGAGAGGACCTTGCTAGTCATCCCTGCAAACTGAGGCCTAGTGACAGGCTGAATCCAGCTCCGATTGGCTGCAGAGTCCAGTCCAGGACTTTGGTTGCCGGCTCTGCAGTTGCTGAGACTTTCAAGATTGGTTTTGTATATTTTGTATTATTTTCTCTATTCTTATTAGTAGCATTAGTAAAACATTGTTAATTTTTTCCAATTCTCTTCACTCTGTGCTTCTTTTTCTCCCAGTCGCCTCTCCTTAGTGGGAAGGGGGGAGAGGGAGGGGCAAAAAGGGGGAAGTGGGGGGGGAGAGGGGGTTAACAATACATCTGCCAGGGTTTCATTGTCACCCCGCAATCTTAACCCTCGACACTCAGTAAAAATGAGATTATTTAAACCATCTAGTGCTTCCCTTAAAATACTACATAAACGACTGATTTCCACAGCTACCTCTAAGAGGTATATAAACACTTTGCCTCTGTTACTGATAAGAAACCAAGCAGGAGAAGAGCAGCTTTTCCCAAAGTGGCCCCTGCTTTGGGTTCTCCAACGCATGACATTGTTCAAGCCTGGTTTTCAATAGCGTATAATACTTGTCATTTCTAATGCAGCAACAAGAATTGTGAAGCTCCAAGCCTCCAAGCAGCTGGCTCCACCACCTCAAGTCAGACGGCGAAAGACCAGAGTCCCCTTTGAAAAAAATGTTACCCGGAGATCACACAGTAAGTCACTGCCTGGGACTGCATTAAAATTCAGGTGTTCCTGACACCCAGTACATATTCAGTAAACCCCTCAGCTCTCTGGCTCGGTGACAGGTTGCACCACGCCAGGGAAAGGAGCCAACATGACTCATGCTCAATCTCCACGATGCTGACAGTATTGAATGCTGTTTTAAGGGGGTTAAATGTTGTGAATGTGCTAAGCATTATCAATATTAAAATATTATTAGTATTATTTATGAGGTGGCTCCACGTGTCCTAGATGACACTAGCCGAGATCAAATTTAAATTACGCAAAATGTTACATAAACATGCGGTAAAACATGCTGCCTGCTCCAAAGAGTTTTTAATCTAACTAAACAGGACAGGCTAACGATGCATTACAATCTCTGCTTTGCACACAAGAAGCCAGAGCAGAAAAATGAGTGGATTTACCCAAGGGCAGATAGGAGACATGGGGCACAGCTGGGAATGGAGCAAGAATCTCCCGATTTGTTCTCTAGCATCTCTGACCCAAGATCATTCTCCATCTGAGCAACAACTGCATTTGATGACAGTGCCCATAGGGAGAATAGTTCTTCCATAAATCTTTCCTGAGAACAACAGAAAAAGAGTCTCCAAGTTCCACTTTAAAGAGACAAGTAACGTACTGCATATAGATTACTGTAAATGTAGGGCTCCCTACACCCATTCAGAGAGGTGTCTAGTTGTCCACACACACAAGCTGGAGCCAGAAGACCTATGCTCCCTACCTCCATCTTCCACTGATACCTTCATTGGGATCTCAAGATAAAATTCAGCCCATACTTATGACAGAGTAACATTAAGTCCAGTCTAATACCCACACATCTTTCTTTTTTTTCCCATCTGCCAAAGAATTTGCCATCTTCCAAGAGTGTTACAGGTTCCTTCGATAAAAGCATGCTGTGTAATCACAAGTTATTGACACATTTGACTGCAGAACGACCAGCTCCAAAAAAAGGTTGTTCCTACACAGCAAGTTGCTAATAGCACAGTCTAAAGTCTCCATCATCATTATGGCATAGTTCAGCTGCCTCTTTGATGTCTGTCTTCCCGCTGTATTCATCACCTCTCTTCAGATTTAGGACTAGTAGTACATTGCTATTACCACATTTGTATTCCTGTGACCTATTTGCTTTCATATAGATTCAACTTCACACTCTATTTATTCTGGAGTTTTTGACAGCCTCTGGAAATATATGCCTCTTCCTCTTATTTACAGCCTAACTTATTTTTCCCTGTACAGTTTCCAGTCAGAAACTATGGATGTGCATTAATCTTATTTCATTTTGGACATACCAGTTACCTCCTAGCTCATTGCCCCATCCTTTCCAGCCATGCCAGGTATTTCCCTTTCTCTTTTCAGAGTCTTTCTTACGAGCCTATTAGTTTAATTTTTAACAGCTATCCCCAATTCCGTGTGACTCCACAGGAGATGCTCCTTTATTGGATTACTCTTCACTGTCTCACGGCCATCCATCTTCCATCATATTAATCGCTGAGCACCAAAGGATAATTTGCATTTCTATTGTCCCATGCAGGTTTCATTGCCTCCTCCACTAGTTAGCTACCCTCAGATTCCTCCCTCCTCTCCACAATACATACACCACCCATTTAGCTACCTAATATCCAGCAGCCTACTTCCCTTTTGCTTATAGCAATAAAGTGACTTTACCACAAAGATGAAATGAAGATGATAATTTAGCTGTGTCATAGCTAATACAAAGTATTGATAAGCATAGTACAATACCCAGACATCTGCCCCAGAGGATGGGGCTTCGATGAGGTCATGGCAGCCTGCAAAGGTCCAATGCAGTGAAGGCTGCATCATGTTGTAGACATTTGACCTCTGAAACACCCTGTAAAAATAGATAGCCAAGCCAAAAAGAGATACCAAGTTATTGATAACCTGCCCAGCTTAGCAAAACAAAACATCAGCAACGGTGGGCACCAGTGACCAGATCTATGTGATAAATTCATTCTTCGTGGATAGGACAGCTGCTTCATGCCCAGTACAGCCCTGCTAAGGGTCCATCAGGAGCAGCAGCTTCATGTGCTGCTCTCCAAGATAAACATTGCAGCTACTGCTAGACCTGCAGCTGGCAGACCCAACACCTTCTGCAAATTCTCCTACCCCTTAAATGCAGTGTATCCTTTTCCAAATAGATTTAGCAGTGACTTCAAGCTCATGTCTTCTCTGCACAATCTTTTCTTTCATCTGAGAATGATTCTTCCTGTCCAGATACAATCAGACATGGAGCCAGCGCTGTACTAGAAAAGACTAGCATAGAAGCTTTGCTTTAGGCTTTCTTGCTAATAACCTACCATTATACTTCAAGGCTTCTTTCCTATAGATACTTATATGACTGATAATAAGATACACCATGACCACAAGCCCTTTCACAGCTGTCTCTAATGTGCTCATATACCTTGTGGGATTTGACACCCTTGTACCCAGTAGGAAAATTATCTTACAGGTCTCATGGCCACCACACATCCAGTCATCTGCATGGCAGACAACAGAATTATCTCTTTTCCCCATAACCTTGTTTGTACATCACATCCACTCAGTTTACGCAGCCAATGTAGCGACTATCAAACCCAAACCAGAAGCTGTCTGTGCTTCTACACAAGATTACATCTCTCAAACACAGAATGCCACCTGGCTGGGAAAGCAACACAGAAGCAAACAGACTGCCAAGTGCATCCTTATCATCACCATCAGCAAGGTGCTACTGAGCTTGATAGGAGCGCTGGAGAAGAAAATCGGGAGGTGGAGGGAAAGAGTCCCTTCCTCTAGTCACATGTCCAATACTCTACTGCCAACATACATGTCCTTCTCCAAGCTGAAGTAGACAACAGCTCTTGGCCTGTCCCACTTCAGCTTACCTGTGGCAACTCAGCGATGACAAGACTCAACAAGGAATGTGAGAAAAATACAGAAAATAATAATTTTCCTGGAGAATCACAAGGCAGAGAGAGGCCTGAGAAGCCATTTCTGTGACCTATGACTCAAGCACCTACTCATTTTGCTGCCAGGATGGGTATTGCTTCACATACGCATTCCCATGGGACATCATGCTATGCAGGAAGGTTGTCTGTTTTGGCCTGAGTTGGGTAAGGGACCAAAATATTTTCCCTCAGGTAGCTGCACTCACCACTTATCAGGAAGGAAAAGAAGGGATGGTCCTGCCATAGCACCTCTTTGGAAGACGAGAAAACCCCTCTGCACCACCAATTTTCTGGAAAAGAAGTTGCCACGCATGTTCCTACTGTAGGAGGCTGAAGCAGGAGGCTTCTGCACCTCCACGGTGTGTCTGTAAAGCACAGCCTCCTCTTAGGCATGCTTTCAGCACCCACTTAGCTTCACTACATTTAAAGAGCTTTCACATTATTTACGACAGCAAGTGGAAGGCAAAGAAAAACTAGAGCTCAGGTCAGGAGAGTAAAGACAGACTTGGCACGCCTGAAGGAGCCAGCCGCTGAGGACCCACAGTGAATCTCGAAAAATGAGTGTGAAATTGCTCCCATCACTTTCCCGGAAAGAACAGCCTGTCCCTAAAGCCAGCTCTGCTCCCAGCCCCTCCCACCATCAGGAAGGATGACAAATCACCAGCCAACAGCCAGGTGGCTGAGGTCCTGTGGCCCCACGGGGCGAGGGACCCTTGCCAGGCAGCGGCTGGGGGCCAGGTCTGGTGTCAGCCACATGCTCAAACCCCTGCATGCTGCACCAGGCTGATAAGAACACTTTTTTCTGCTCCTCTCCTTCAGTCTGCACCATTCCCACCCACCTGCCACTAAGACTGGGGAGGAGGGTGTAGAGGAAAATCACAAATTTGCACCAATATTTTGTGCACATTGACCCTCATTAGAATTTTTCTTGTTTAAATCCAGCTTCATTTCTCCAGCATAATTAGTTCTAGTGACCCTTCAAATATACTTCTCAGCCTCACAGGGCCATAAATTTCCAAGTGACAATCATCATGCCAGGCTGCACTGTCATGTACAAAGCTCTTTGCTCATCCTGTCTATCTCTTCATGCTTTCAGACCATTTCTGTGAAGCCTACACAGACACATGCCTGATCCTTTCCTCCCCCATTAGCAGTCACACTTCGCTCACACTCCTCCTTTCAGCTTCCTGGATGCTGCCTTCCAGGGTTTTGTTTGAAGGTGTATAAAAAGAAATGATAGACTTTTGTTGGCCCTGTTATAGGCTGCTGCATGACAGCTTTTCAAAGGAAGTGTGCCTATGTATGGGTAACACATACAAGGATATAGGTCACATACACAGGGCAATCATCAGCAGATATAGGTCTTTCATTGGGAAGGCACATACATTCAGGTATTTTGATGGTTTGTCTAGTGTTCTATTTCTTTGCTTGGCATGCTCAGGAATTTTGATGACACATTTGATGCACATGTTATTTTTATTAGAAATGGCCAAAGTCCTCTATTTTAAGCCAGTCATACCTATTTGGAAACTTAAGCTTTCTCTTGGAAAGGCCTTTTCTCCACGTTTGAGAATTCCCCTACTTTTTCCAATTAACTCTAATTTAAAAGAAGCAGAGCAAAAAAAAGAGATCGTGATTCCCTGTTCTCACTGTACTGAAACCCTGTGCTCTGCAGAAGAAACTGCTGTGATCCTTCGGCACCTTCCCCTGTAACTACCACCATCAAGGCCTAAAGCAAACCTACTGAAGTCAACAGACACCCACAGGCTGCACAGACAAGGTCCTGAGTAAAGCAACCACCTTTCAGCCCATAATACAGAGAAAGTGAACTTGTCCAGAGAAAAACCTTGACAATTAGAGGTGGGGCTCAACAACAGTTTCTAATTCCCCTTTCCAGAGCCCATCAAATCTTGGCCACCACACCTTTAATCTTAATAGCGCATAAATTTGGGGATCTGTGTTTAATGTGTTGTATAATACATAAAGAGGGAGCATTGTGGACATAGATACATATGCTTGTCTCAGGGAAGAGTGGAACTAAATTATTCCCTTTTCACCCAGTCACTGTGACCACTCTGGATCAGTTTCTTTGCTTCTTGTTTCTCATCCCAGAACACTTTCCGCACAGACAGTTCCAGCAGCCAGCTCCTGACACACAGCATGAGACTGGGATGAAGCAATCAGGGCAGAGAAGAGCAGGAACACACGAAACACATGTCATCCCCAGGGAACACAGCCAGTTTTGTATGCAATCTGAGGAGAGAACCACCCTTCCATAGGAAGGAGCCTCCCACTTTCCAGCAGTACTTCCGCTTCCCTTCTAGTTGTGAAATGTCTCAAAACAGTGAAGTAAAAAAAGCAGTTTAGCATTGGAGAAGCTATCATGGGTCATCTTTTAGAAATAGAAGTGGTTCTTTCTTTCCAGCCCCAGTAGAGTGAGACTGATGGCACATTATGCACCTGACCCTGGCAAGGACAGAAAAATAGCTGCAGGAAAACGAATCTGAATTCCCTGAGCCCTTCATAATGCAGCTGCTTTTAATGTGCTTTGGAGCATGTGGTGGTGTGATGGAAAGACTTTATTAGCACAGAACCTGCATAACTCAATTGTAAGTTTTAATCCATTCCAAATCATGTCAATAAAGCCTGTCTGCCTAATCCCCATTCTACAGCTGGAATAGCAGGGGATGGTGGCTCAGCCTGAGGAAATGTAAACTGGGACAACTCCAGTGCTTACCACTCAATGGCTTTACAGAAGGGTCCTGTACTTGTACCTGGGCAGGAACATCCTGCAACTCCATCAGTGGAATTCTCCACCAATTTATGTATCTCCATGGACAGTCCTGTAAGCCACTACAGCACAGGGCAGACACACATCCTGCTTAGCCCTGTGTGCTTGGGGGGAACCTCCAGCAGATGCATAAACTGGAGAGCAAAAGATGGCAACTGCTTCAGACCTCATAGCAGGTCTGGGATAAAAATCTCACAGCCACGTAAACAGGGCACCTTAGGAATGTTTAAAAAGAAGTAGAAAAACACCCACCACAGACTATCTAGTAGGGAAGCCAGTTGGCAAGCATGAAAGACTTTTCTGAACTAACATGGAAGATAGCAAGGCACAGGAATTTTATCAGTTAACACAGAAAAAAAAACTGGATGGATTTGGTCGTTGTGACAGCATGATGAAGTGAGAAGCTAAAAATCCAGGACGGGGCTTGCAAGGCCAAATTCAATCACTCAGCTCTGTCACTTCTGATTTCAGACTAAAACTTTCACCTCTTCCTATAGCAGCACCTCCAGACTGCCCAGCCCTATGACCAGGCTGGTGTAACATTTAGTTGTGGTTATAGGTTCAAGCCTAGGAAAAAGCTCTCTGTGCTGTCAGGTTCTGTTTGCTGGTGTCCTGTGGGTGGGATCTCTGTTCAAACATTTCTGCTCTCTTTCTTAGCCATGAGCTTACTCTGTTTCTAGACTACACAATTATATTATGAAGAGTCATTTATGAAGGTTCTCAGCAGCTGTATAATTTATTTGATGATCAAATCTAGATTTAAAAAAAAATGCAGATCGCTATCATGTTTCTGGATGTGTAGGGAAGGAAGAATTGTTTGTTTTTCACTGACCCTTCGAAACAAATGTTTTCCTGCCTGGATTAGAAAACATGCCACGTCTGAGTAAAATTTAACTCAAATCTCCTATCTGTTTTCTGTTGCTCTTCAAACAGGGAATTTCAGAGATTGCTTCACTGATGAGAAAAAAATGGATTTGGTTTATTTCAGGAGCAGAGGCTGTGCCTTGATTCTCTCTGATATATGAAACATCCCTTGATTGTGCAAATGCATCCTGATGGTGTCTTTGTGTTCCTGTCACTCCTGATTTATGGGGGCCTCTTCTCCACTCAGAATAAGAATTTGCATTTCAATTTCCATTACTTGTACCTCCCCCCACAGTGCTCCAGCCCTGGAAGGCAGCTCGTGCTCTGCTCCCCCTCAGCTGCCCCACATTGCACCAGCATCGGGGAGGACATGGGAGCAGGGGCAGCACAGGCGCCGCTCTACAGGAACAAGCTCACACTGCTACGATCTCCAGTGAGATATGTTTGTTTATGCCCAGCAAGGACCCTTGACATGTTTGGTTCCATTTCTCATCCCTTCCTCCATGTTGTGATGGGGAAGGCAGCAGGGCTTGTGTCCTGCCTGGTTCCAAACACCAGCTCTCACTTGGTCACCTGTTCTCCAAGAAACAGCAGCCAACAAAAGAAGAACTTGGATATGCTCAGGCTTGTCTCTGCAGGTGACTCATCCCCCTGCCTTCTCCATTCTTGCAGGGGTGGCAGGAGAATGAGCTGCAAGCCCTCCCTGGAGGACTCCTCTCTGCCTTGTGTCCTGCAGGGTTGTCCCTGTTC